>NW_024540276.1:0-377340 GCF_016647625.1 Suillus subalutaceus | reverse complement strand
TGGCGGGAAAACCTCTCCGGTTACTATGGCCATGTATAAACAGTTTGGAGATTCTTTCCGTCACGACCTCGCACACGAGCTACACTCCCCAGCTGGCTACTGCACGGAGTAAAGTTGATCCGATGACATCAAGGCTTTTTCCGTTGTCCTGCATGATTTGGGAATCTGCATGGACATGACTACTAGGTATCCCCCTAAAAGACAAAGTCTGTTAGCTTAGTCCTCAGACTAGTCAACCCATTGGTATCAAACCTTGGTCCAATAGTTTCAGTTTCCCTCAGTGATTCATGAATCCACCATGTTTTGAAGAAAAGTCATATGTGAGATGGGAATCACATAATGACCTAGTTGATATGAGAAGCAAAATGAAGGTTAAGGTATTGCCTTTCCTTTGGCTTATTCACTTTGGCTAGAGAAACCCATAGAGAAAAGTTCAAAGCCTAACAAAAACCTATCTAAAAGCCCGTATTGTGTACTATTATTTGTTCCATTATTTTGAGTTGTTTTCTCTAGTGTTTCTTTACTTTACTTTTCTATTAGGATGCTCTGACTAATCAGATGCTTCATAAAATTGTACCTACAGGGTATGATGTCATAATGATGTCATAGGACTTCACCTACACTCCTGCATGGTATTTTGGTTGAAAGATATGATATCATAGTGATGTCATAATGATGTCATGTTCCATGGAATTTGCTAGAACATTCCAATGACTCATAATGACTCATAGTGACTCATAGTGACTCAGAATGATGTCAGTATCCCACCATGAATATTCTGGACTGTTCTTTTGCACCTGCTAGAACATTCTGCTCCAGTTTTTGGAATATTCTTCTCACATCTGAAGTCATTTACATCACCTTTTAATTACATAATATTCCCACACAAAATGTATATAAGGAGAGCCCATTCTCCCCCAAAAAATAGATCTCCCACTTGTTGCATTCAAGAACTCCCACTTGAGCAAATTGAACTCTCACCTAAGAAGCTTCAGTCTGAACAAATTGCTGCTTACAAAGCCCATTTCCTTTGTAAGAACTGTCCAGGCAAGTGCAGGGAAAGTGTTTCCCTTGAGATTACGTAAGTTTCTCGCGATAGAAACCCAGTTTTGTGAGACCAGTGTTCTCACCACGTAGTGTTTACTGACCAACACGAGCTTTGGTCACCGTTGTTTTTTTGTGAGACCAGCATTCTCACCAGGTATTTGTATACTGACCAACACGAGCTTTGGTCATTGTTGTTATTTGTCATTGTTTTATATTTGTCATTTGTTGTTATTTGTGAGACCAGCGTTCTCACCAGGTATTTGTATATTGACCAACACAAGCTTTGGTCCACGTAGTCACATTTGAGACCAGCTTCTCAACAGTTAACCGTATATTCAGGAAACCAGTTCAAGTGTCTAGACGGTATATCCTAGACAATCCCATAGTTTCAATCAGAGATAATAAAGCTCCGGCTAAGTTAATCTGACTGATTGGTTTAGCGAGCCTCCCAAGAACTCACACGTTATCTACCACGAAAGAAGAAAAGTCGTAGACCGTGTTAATCGAGGACTGCAAGAAGTCTTATCCAGTGTAATTGTGGTGTCATTACATTCTTACACGTATTTATATAAGACCCTCGGTTATTAAGACACCGTGAGGCCCAGAAGTTTCGTCTGAATGGCGTCAACACACCATTCTGGCTAGATTGGCCCCTCAGTGATCCATCACACTTTCTTACTCCCGAGTTTCTTCACCTCATCCATCGCGAGTTCTACGACCACGATGTAAAGTGGCTCATTTGCGCAGTCGGTGACACAGAGATCGATTTTCGGTTCTCTGTGTTGCAGGTCATCACTGGGTTCCGTCATTTTCATGGCGGGATTTCAAAACTTAAACAGGTTACAGGACGCGCTCAGCGTGACATCCAGCGCTCAATTGTCGCGGTCAGCGTGGACGCAGTACCTAGCACCGTGATGGTTGCCGTACGAGCTCTCATGGACTTTCGGTACCTCGTACAGTCACCCGTATTTCCACGGCCCTTGAAGAATTTCACGCCAACAAGATGCAATTATAGATGGTGGATTTCGTCGTGGTCAGCGTGGTGGAGTCATTGAGAACTGGTACATACCAAAGCTGGAGCTCATGCAGTCCATAGTTCTGAGCATAAGGAACACTGGAGTTTCTCTGCAATGGACCGCCGACACCACCAAACATGCGCACATTAACGGAAATCAAGGATCCTGCTCGCTCCAGCAACAACAACAACTACAATCCCCAGATATGTCGCCATCTTGACCGTACCGATAAGTGCCGCCGCTTTGACCTCGCTATGAGTCTGCTTAACAATATGGCAGACTCGAAGCGGCAGGGTTCAGATGACGTTGGCGATGTCAATGACAACGTTGATCTCGATGCAGACGACGATCACGATGATGGCGATGTTGATTTCGACGCAGATGTCGATCATGATATCCCACACCTTCTAGCGATGAACAAATACCCTGGGCATTGCCAAGGTCCTTCAGCACAGGGAAGCGGGAACAGTCCCTGTGCCATTGCGCTCGTTCGTTATTGAACGCACAGTGTTCCACCTCGCCTACGACCCATCCATCAGAAATATATCTGTTGACGATGCTGCCATTAAGTTTGGCCTTCCCGACTTACGACCAGCCATTGCCGACTTTCTTCGTCGTGAGGATACTCACGGGAGGGATCACATCCATACTATTGGGGGGGCTAGAAGAGCTGGACCCACTACTCCACTTCCCTTCGACAAACTACAAGTCTGGTTTAAGCTTCGGCTCCAGGACACCGATTTTCATGATATCAGCATCATACGGCCTGCACAGACCCTCAACTGCGCACCCCCCTTCTGATCCCTGGACCTCTGGCCGGTATGACACAGCCATCATCAATAACGAGGCGAGATGTGTATGGCCCACAGATGGTCTTCACGGTATGTTATTCTTACATTGTACTGAATATTTACTTATTGTCAAGTCATAGGTCATACTATTGGTCAGATCAGGCTTCTCATGCGTCCTGTTGGAAAGAGTGGCACAAATTGGTCATGGAAGGACCGCTTTCTGGTATATGTACATCACTTTGACATTGTTCCCCAAAGCTCCGGTACCAATGATCGTGAGCCAAGTACGCAGCTCCACTTGCTCAAACGAGCGAAGCGTTCAAATGGTACTCGGGTGTGTGACATCGTGCCTGTGACACAGCTCAGAGCACTTGTCAACCTCGTCCCTCGCTTCGGTGCAAGTGTGGACAACCGCCTCACCCCATATAATAGCATGGAACATGCTTCGCAGTTTTGGCTCAACAAGTATTGGGACAAGAACTCATATTTTCCTCTTTCCATGTAACTTTGACGTAGTCACCCTTTTTTATGCAATGCTCGCGTCAGTTGTGTATCTAGCCAATGGTTATTCTAGTCTATCTTATTCTTAGATCATTGGTCCAATCTTTGATGGCGCTGTGAGGCGCTATGTGGCGTGATAAGCTAGCGTTTGTCTCACTATTGTCACATACAAAATGGCTTGTTTTTTCAGGACCGTTGACAACGGAATCAAATTGTCATCACTTGTGTCTATCCCTGATGTCACTGACGTCCCTGCTATGAACAAGATCACGTCCAACGAGCTTAATCGGCTGGTCACTCACGAGGATACACCAAAGGCCTCACAACCGATACTAGGACACTTACTCACCCAAATCTTCCAGTCTTTCACAATTCCTCTTCCCGATGTGTCCAACCTTAAAATACCTTTTGGAAAAATCCTTCATCACAACCAGCGCATCAACGAAAAGTTTAGCAGTACATCACCAGATACCCTAGTGCCGCTGTATGACACTGAAGCGAAGACTTGGAACTGGGCTCTTCCAGTTGACCCCCCCAGAAAATGGTAGTACTCCAGCTGGGGTTGACTCGGGGTCAGACTCGGAGGACAACGCCACACAGGAAACAACTCATGAAGAAAATTTTGCAGCGTTTCTCAATGCTTTTGCTAGTTGCTTGTCACGGTCGCAGTCCGAACTTGTAGCAATGCGCTTTGCAACCGGCACATGGAGTGCGGCCAATGCACAGAAGGCATTGCCTGGCAGCGCCATCAAGCGCAAGCCAGATATTGTCCTATCCGACGATATATCTGCCAAGTGGGGAAACATCAGGGTATCAGCAGAACTCACGCACAGTCGATACCAGCCTGCGATGCGACTCGGGAAGGCCGCGGATACCCATGCCTATATTATGATGAGTGAACAGCCCTGGAGGCGCTTCGCTCTCATATTATCATTCACAAATAAATATCGCCACCTTAGGGTCTTGATGTATGACCACTCAGGTGGTGCTGTATCCCCTCGCTTCGATATTTACACGCAACCCAACGCATTTCTACACATCATCGCTGCTATCATGTTTGGGAGTTTAGAGTGCGTCGGTTATGACACAACAGTTTCCTTCTCGAGGATTGTTTCACCACCCCGATCCAAAGATATCCACGGCTATCATCCCATCAGAAATACTCCTGCCCAACGGAGTAGTACGACAGACCATGCTGTTACCACATCGAGCTCTGATTCTCTTCCAAATCCTGATGTATCATCCGGCGAAGCTCTTGAATCGGTCGTCTCCGATGATTCTGATGAGTCCTCTAGTGATTCTGCTCACGACTCAACTGAAGAGAGTCCGAGCGCCTTGCATGACTCGATGGATGAAGAGAATTCCTCCCCCCCTCAACCCACTGCAACCCGCAGCGCTCCCCTTCTTAGCCTCATATCGCAAATACCCCAGGCTGAGATGACCGAGAGCATCTATTCCGTCACCCCTCTCCCTTCCCAATTCCCTTATTCTACTCAATCACCCGAACCTTGCGGCAAGATTCGTGTAGGGGAGAAAATCTACACCATAAAGAGGATTCTTTTGCGACCCGAGGCCTCGTTGGTCGCAGAACCGTTTGCTATTTAGTCACCTTGGACGATGAAGACTACATCATCAAAGATCATTGGGTTCTGGGCAAGGACGATAATGTAGTCCTGAACGAAATCAAGATGCTGGAGTTAATGGACACAAGTCCCTGGCGTTCCAAGGCTGGTGGATTATTGGGTTGTTGAGCGGTCAGATGGTGAGCCCGACATTACCCGCAAATATCGGCACAAGGAACGCCGGAGTATCAGAGGCACCAGTCGTACTCATGTGCGTCTTGTCTTGAAGCCATGTGGTCGCCCCCCTTCACATGTTCCGAACGCTTAAGGAGTTCGTGCGAGCACTAAGAGATATCGTTAAGAGTAAGCATCTAGTTCGTGGTACAGGTGTCTTAAACTGATGCTCTCTGATTTTAGTCCTACAAACTGCAGTGGAGGAACATCAGATTTTGCATCGGGACTGTAGTCTTAACAACACGATGATCCTAGACGAGCTTGGCAGTAGTGAAGGGTTTCTTATTGACTGGGAGGTTCGCGGTTCGTATTGCCGCGGATAACAAATATCCCATCGGTGGTACAGTAAGTACACCTCATTCATTAAATATTCAGTTTATTAATTCATTGCCAGGGCACAGTCCCTTTCATGTCACGTGGGCTACTCAACCAGGTCGCAATCCTGCAGCAACAGGCGAACTCGGAATCGATGAAGAAGAAAACTCGGGCACATAAATCAACGAAAAAACCGACAACCCCAAAATCATCGTCGGATTCTTTGGCTCTGCCAATATCATTTGTTGTTCACAGATTTGCGGATGACTTGAGTCTCTTTTTTTTATATTCGCTTGGGTTTGCATCAAGTTCAGTGGTCCAATGGCATGGTGCGCCAGGGGCCCTTACCCAATTCCTTGCTGGATCGATGGACAAGCCTTGACTTGGAAACATGCGCCGCCTTCAAGATCACCTTTTTCGCGAATCCAGCAGAAGAAAAGTGTCTCACTGATGAATTTCACCCGTACTTCAGGGACCTCATCCCCTCGCAACCGAGTGGCGTAAAGCTCTGGCGGACAACATGATTCACCCCGTCACCTTCAGTACCATTCTTGGTATACTCAACTCGCATCTTAACAAGCTTCCCGACGATGAGGAGCTCGCAACTACTGTGAATATGCTCAAGAATGATGCTGCCGTTCTCGCGGATCGTTTCAAGGGGAAACAGCTTGCTTCAGAGTCTTTCTCTGTTGTGGAGCCTAAGCGACAGAAGTCCCATCATACTGGAGACACTGAGTCTGATTCAGCATCGGGCAGTGACGCATGACCAGGAGGGAAAGGTGATTCAATTTGTCCACCCGCTCATCATACACTATCTTCTTTGTTATTAGCTTGTTTGCACTGGCATATGCATACCTAGAATCTCGTGTACTGTGTTACGTTGTTATGATAGTTCACCTACGAGCACCCTACTGATTTTTCTCTTTCTCTTCACAATCAGACAGTTTCTTTTACGTACTACTATTCATCTTGCCAATGATGCGCACTGTTTTTGCTTATGTAATCGAAATTTGAATGTAACTCTCAGGCTGGGTGCGAAACGTTTTCTTAACTGACGTCAATATGAAGCACATCTTCTCTCGCTAGTCCCATCTGAATATCGAGTACGAGTCATGATACACAACTCTTGCGACACATTGACTCAGGTGTGTTGCTCTATTATTATCATTACTAACAATGAAGTTTTTCTCTCGCTAGTCGTCCGAATATCGATTACTGAGACATGATATAAAATCCTCGTGAGTCTGGTATAATTCATCAGTGTTGCCTCTTCCTGTTCTTTATTGCAGTGATGCCTCCCCGTGCCGTTGCCAGTCCCAAGAGGAAATGATCCAAGCGCAAAGGATCTGATGCTTTAAAGACCGGCTTGCCAAAGAAGTCGCGGGCTGCAGACATTGCCGAAGTACCCAGCATGGTACCTTCTCGTGTCACTCGGCCTGGCTGGAGCAGAAGCAGCAAATGATGCTCCCTGACGTTCTGGCCGCCCTAATGCAGGAACTGGAGGTAGGAACGCCCAGCTGGAGAAAATTGGATTAGCGCTACAATCTAAGCCTCGAGCTCACGAACACAAGGGTAGGACGTCCCTTGGTCCCAATGTTCCAGTCAATCCCCAAGCCCCAGAGCCACATCGTAAAGGTCGAAAGAAAGATTCTAAGGTAAGTGTTTAATTAATGTTGTTACTCATGTTGATTCTCCCATAGGCGGTTCCTCCACCGTATAGCTCGCTCGTCAGTGATGCTCCAGATGCCTCAGCCATGGATATTGCAGAGCCCAGCTTGACATTACTACAACCTGGCAGACGGTTTGGATTTGCTGCTTCAAACACCACAGACTTTGTTCATCCCGGTACTGCTAAGCCCGATCTTCAGGTGTCGGAAAACCCATATGTCACTGTTGGGATGAAGGTCGCTGAGCAGCGAGCTAGGGATGTTATTGCTGAGCAGCGAGCTAGGGACGCTATTGCTGAGCAACGAGCTAGGGACACTATTGCAGAGCAGCGAGCTAGGGATGCTATCGATGAGCAGCGAGCTCGGGATGCTATCGATGAGAAACGAGTTCAGGACGCTATCGCTGAGAAACGAGCTCGGGACGCTATCGCTGAGCAGCGAGTGCAGCATACCCAGAGGTCCGTCTTTTTGGAGCACAACTTAGACCCAGCTCTGCGCCAGGAGGATGACACTGTTAGGGCTCAACGTCATCTGAGGCTGCTAGGATCTGAGGAGGACAGCGACTCCAAAAGCAGCAGCAGCAACGACAGCGATGACAGTGACGACAGCGACAACAAAGATCCCGACGGAGAGGCTGACAGAGAGGATGATGAAGAGGGGGAGAATGATGACACTGTCAAGAGCTCGCAGGAGTTTGGTTGGGGGGAGGCCGGCCGGCGCCAGAAAGAACATCCAGGTAAACATCTTCGTGGCATGATTTCCCTTCATTAAATCAATATCATAGGATTTTCAAAGGATGCACTACCTTCGCAACCTCCAGTCGCTCGTCCACTCACACCTGAATTTGAATTCCAGTATTCACGTGATGAAGATGATGTTGTTGCCCTGACGAGCCTTGATAAAACCTCCGTAAGTTTTCTAGTCTAGCTGAGACCGACTCACTTCATTTTGTTCGTCCAGCGGAACGAAAGCTCTCAGGTATGATCACGTTACTTAATTGTGACACGCTTACATTTCTTTTCTTTCAAGGGCCCTCAGGACATCTCACCAGGCCTACAGCGGCAACAGTCCCAACACATTGAGGTGAGATTAGAAATTGTTCTAATTGGTGCTCACAATTAAGTAGACCATTACCTTGAAGCCCGAGGATGTATTGCAGCGCCACCATGAGAAAAACAGAAAGCCCCGTCTTCCTGACCCTGACTCCCTCAAGCTGCTAAATCAAGAAACCGAGTCTAGCGTTCAGCCATCAAGAGCCAAAAGATCCAAGGCATCGGGTAGTGGGCCAACACCCGATCAACTATCTTGGTATGGCCCGCGCTGGAAGTGTTTTCTGGAGGATGCCAAAGCGGAATGTCGCCTGCAACATGCCCTGGAGAATCCGTTTCCAGCCTTGGTGAAGAACCTACCAGGATCAATCACCGAAGTTCTTATCGCAACGTTGGTTATGTGGGATAGGAACGGTGAACAATTTGAAGCTGGTGAGTGCTCATTTGTTCTCGTTCGTTCTCAAACTAATCTGTCATCGCAGGGGTTTGGCCTGAGCAAAAAATTAATATGTCTCGGTTGGTGCGTATTTAACTCATTCTGGGCCGATATATCGCTGACAGTCTGTACTGAAGCTGTATGACGATCTTTCAACTTGGCGATCAGACTTGAAGAAAACTGCCATAAGCATTGCACCACTATCATATTCGCTCATTCCCCCGCTTTCGGTCCCCACTCAAGAACGTGCTGCTTGGATTGAACATGCGGCTGCTGGTTTAATCAAAGAATCGCTATTCTTACGGTTTGGGGTGGACGAAATGGTGAGTGATCTTGCACTGATCGCGTCTATACTGACAGAAGATTGCCAGGGGAAAACGCGAAATTTTGCCCATCCCGCCCTTCGTGAGGTTGCCATCGCATTCTTTTACACAGGGCCATATCGAATCGCGCAAAGGATGCCAGAGATCTTCCGTACAGAATTGCCACTCTCGTGTTTGGCTTTGGTTGCCGCAGTGGTAGGTTATCTCCTTCACAAATGTTGTATTAATTGCGTCCTCGACGGTCTTGCAAAAAACGGACATGGAAAATCATACCCGAATTTTTCAAGCAAGGACTACAGCCCTATTTACAATCGGATGCTCGTATTTCTCAAAGATATCCTTGGAGACGCGTATCATGGTCCGAGGCTGTCAGCTCAACTGCAAGAATGGGCTGCAGCGGGATGGCAAGGATCTCCACCCTCTCCGAAAACTTTTATACTAATTTCATTTGCACAGGGCCGCGGCATTGAATCTCGAAGGAGTTGTTGAGGCGAAGCACGACCACCTGCAAATTCTTCTCGACTAGTTTTCTATTCCCGCGCCCCTCTTTCATCGTTTTAGGCACCGTTGTATCATTGTGTTCCCGATCGTGATCTAATACCGTCCAACATAGTCATGTGATTGAATATATTGGTTTTGTTTTATTTTTAGTGTCGTGTAAGCAGTACAGCGAGCAATATCAGTACAGTGAACAATATCTGCACAGTTCCGGTGCTCTGTGAGTGTCTGTACATACATGGACAGCAATTTTTTTTGCCAATTTAAGTAGAATTTCGTAGTTGCTGGGTGGTCTGTGAGTGTCTGTACAGAAATTCACAGAGCAAGGTGCTACTTGATGAACTGGCTAACAGGGACCAAGCTGTGGAGCTTGCACACTGTACAGCGCTGTACAGCGCTGTACACCACAAAGTGGTTTACTGATGTAACCCGCCGCAGTCACGGTATAGCAGCTTACCCGCAGTGTTGCATTTACCCGCGGGCTCGCCCTCTCGTTTTCTTTTCTTCAGAGACTTCATGATCTTAGTAAGGTCCTCGGGTGCTACCAGATCACAGCGGAGCCACGAGCCAAGACAGAGGAATGCGCGGGTCGATGACGAAGACAAGCGGTTAGCTACAAACAAAATTTAAGTGAAATCAAAATCAAATGCGAAATCAGAACATGAAATCGAAACGTGAAATGTACGTGAAAATCAGTCTCGGAAAAGTGAGATGCAGCACCCGAAATCGAATTACTTGCATTCGAAAGCGAAACGGGACTTCGAAACCCTTGATTGAAATCGCTGAGAATTTTGTCCGCTGGCGCCCTTCATATATACGACTAAAAAGTCGTTTCCCCAGTGATTGTACCCCTTCTTTTCTCTTGAATTTTCAGTACCTTCAAGGTGCCCTGCCATGATGACAGCACGACTCCTTGTCCACATTCTCAACACACTAAAGAAGTGGCTTTCACAGCTTGCACGTCGCTTTGCGGGTTCATTATCGCTTTTTTTGACTTTGCTCCCCCAATTTGCTTCCGGTCATTTACAGCTCAGTGCATGTGGTCGGAGGTTGTTTGCTGGGACTCGTTTTTCCAGCGAGGCTCTACCGCGATCTCAAGGGAACATCACAAGAGAGGATGCACCCATTTGCTCGAGTTCTGTGCCTCCTTTGGATAATCCTTATTCAATCCGCTCACAACATCTGCGAAAAGTCACAGCGATACCTTTGTCACAGACTAATACAATAATACGGAATGGGAGTACTGCAGAGATAGATGGGGGCGCTATGTCAAGTTTGCACCAGTCCTTGCAGACGAGAGAGAACTCGGGGAGTCGGACGTTCCCCCGTGGTGAACCATTCGAGGGGTCTAGCAGTCCAGGCCCATCACGTCCTTCAAGCCTCCATGGATTGCCAGGGTCACATTCACAATCACAGGTATACACGAATGGTGCTCGTTCTCTGGTTGCTACACCCATGTCCTCCACAACGCATCTGGGGCTTAGAAAGACTTATTCCAGACATAGTCATGTCTCACAGGGCAGCGATCAATCTGGGTCACAATGTGGACAGCCTACATTACGCCTGCACGAGGGACCTATTTATCATCTCCCCGACGTCATCCATAGTTCCATCGCGCTGCAAAATGAACCACCAGATCTTGCTACCGGTTATCGTGTTCATTTGACTGCTCCGCCCGGTAGCGACGACTCGAAGCCGGGCTCAAAGATTGTTGAGGTGCATGAGGATAAACCCCCAGGAATATTTCCTATGGTTGCGGCAGGAGTCATGAGGTATCAAAGATGCATTCCCCGGTGAACATGAGCCTTCTCTCCTACTTGTACTCTAGAGCTGACGTCGCAAAAGGGTCACCGACAGTACCCAGACTACTGTCCCCGCTATGACAATCACATTTCCTGTGCATGACCTTGACGTAAGTCCTACTTAAACCACCTTCTTTCATACATCAACTCTTTTAAGGGCGGTTGTACCCCCAGGATGGACCACGCTCGTTCATCCAGAAGGTTCTCGCTACTTTCTAAACAAAGAACATGTGCGTAGAGTTTATCGATTACTGAAGACCGACATTTCTAATATGGTTACTATATGCAGAGAACATTCACAGAAGTGGATATCTTTAACCCACGAATATACAAGTCCATTGAATACCACATGCGGTACTTGCGGAGTGGGCTCGAGTCCGCCGTTAAACAAGAGAAGCTCAATCTCCCCATAGCACAGGTGGACCTTGTGCTCGAGCTAAAGAACATTGACGCGTCTGATGACTCTGCCATCGTTTGTTGGTACTATTTCGTCAACCACAATAGCAGGTGCCTCTTCTGGTTGCACGAGTCTGATGTTGGACATGTGCTCTCCGATTGTAAAGGCGTCAAGAGTCTTTCACACATACGTGGGTGGATCGTAGTTAGTCAGTGGACCTGGATCTGAAAGACTTGTCCTGATTCTCATTGGCAGGGCTTGCCATCCAGGCACAATATTGGTGTGTTTTAGGAAAGGTCCGCACCACATTCCTTACAACACCATCCCGTTCCTAATACAATCATAGGTTCACATACAAGCATACTAACGGACGGCGTAGGCTACATTGGGAGTATTTCCCTGACCTGTGCTTAGTTTCACAGGACCATGTCGATGAGGTTAAGGATATGCTGATACATGCGACATGTGGTTAGTACTTTTTTGGCCTTCTATCTTGACCTAATATGTTCGGTCACAACCATCAGACCACATAACATCGAAGCGGTCTTCTGCGCTAGGTGATGTCATCGAACTCAAGGACTACATTTCGGTGGTAGACGGAATCAAGGGTACGTACGCTACATTGATACTTCCTCACGGATTTCTGTGCTAATTCGGCTTTTTAAAGGTTGGTTTCCATAAGAAAAAGCGGATGCAACGATGTCACGCTGCCATTGTCATTGGTGAGGCTTAATTTGAACTCCAGCTCCTCCTAATGTCGATTATCATTTAAGGCCGTATCATGAAGTTATTCAGTCAGTGCTATCTCATTTGTCTATCTAGCTGTGATTGATGATGACTTTCCAGGTGAAAATCAGTTTATCAACTTTCACGGGGAGAATTGCGTGAGACTCATCTCTGACAAGACAGTCCATGGTTGGGAATACGTACCATCACTGTTGATGGTCGTAGTTGCACCCCTCCTTTTTTTGGACCCCGTGACGCAAGTCCAAGAACTGCACAGGGTTTTTGTGGATGAAATTGCTTCCACGGCACGGTGGAATGCACTTAGTTCAAAATTGAAAGGGCGACTTCAGGACTCCAATCTCTTGGTAAATCTACCTTTTATTGTTTTGTTGGGTAAAATCAATGTCGAGCCATTTGTAGGCCACTGTCCTGCTCAACGCCAATGTTGGGTTTCTCGCTCTCGACACCGTTGATGAGGGCAGTAAATCTGCCATTCAAATGGCTTGCTACATGTCCTTGGTGACGAGCTTGGGAAGTATAATTCTCGGCATCTTCTTGGTATGGCATGAACAAACCTCTGGAGACAATACAGCTTTGGAAGCAGTCAGTAACTCGTGCTGTATAACTGGAATGTTTCTTACGGTAGCTGTTTCAGGCATCATTCGCATTGAGACTTCACGACAAAAAGCACGGACTTGAAAAGCTGGCCATAATTTACAGCGTTCCCAAGGCGTTACTCATGTGGGGGTGAGTCTGTACCATAATGACATAGGCGGATGCCCTAACTTCAAGTTAGGATGGTCTTCTTCTTTGCGGCATTCTCCATCAATTGGTGCAGTGCTGGAGGTACAATTTCCAGGGCCGTAGTTGGTGCTTTGACACTGATCGTATTCGTGATGATATCATACGGCATCATCCGCATCAGGGAAGGAGAACACTGGTGGTGGTGGCGTGCAGTTGGCCAACAACTATCATCCCTTCTGGCTCATGCTTGGAAACGAGTCATGGAGTTTGTGGGGATGAAAAGAGGTCAAAAATGCGAGCCTCAACCCGATCCTGAAGAAGCCAGTCTTTACACATTGACAGGCCTCTCGCAACCAAACGTCGAGGTGGATGTTTCGACTTCACGTAATTTCCAATCAGAAATGCCAGGCGTGGACGGTCACGAAGATCACTCTCACTCCTCTATCCCTCGAACTCAGTCGTACCACTCTGATGCCTCTGTGGCGTCCGAGAACGAAGAACGAACAGCAGCAGCCAACGACACGGGCGCCACAATAGTGTCTAGTGCAGAACACGAGGAGAATGCGAGGTACACAAACAACGTCGTCGAAGAGCCCGAGGAGGTCGATTATCGTCAGTCTTCGCCGAACACAACTCCAATTCCAAAGTTCATCGCTAGAAGCGCCACTGATGAACCTTTCCGTTATGCGGTGGGACAAGATGATCAAGACATAGAAGAGCACAAAGATTAGGACCTGATTTTGGTGGCCATGACAGATCATGAGAGTACCGACACCCTAGCTAGGTAGCTATCGCCAGTCAGAACTACATCTGACCGTAGAGCATATATTAGATAACTAACTAGCTTATAGGCCAGCTGCGAGGTGGATGACCCCGTGGGGCGTCTCATCACTGACGGCGTTATGACATACCGATAGTAAGAATGCGAACTCAGCACGCGGAGATATTGTGAGACTGGAATTTGGTGTAGTGCTTGAAAAAAGCGACAAGACTGTGGCTGTGTAGTAGATAGTGGTAATAAACACAGGTAAACATGTGCTGGTTGTGGCGTTCCACTGCGAGCCAAGTCAAAAAGTAATTAGTAGATGTAGCTAGTACATGATGCAATGCATGATAGTATGCAGTTCAGAACGTATATTGTTCAATTGATTAAAAGTACAGGCATTGCCTTAAGTTCCTTACATACGCAGACAATTTTATTGCAGCAGTAGCCGACAGCACTGTCAAACTGGGCACCAACGTCACCGTTGTGATGACTGCGGCGGTCCCAACCATCAAAATTGGCACTAGAACATCTGGCCGGGTCAAGTGATGGCAGTGCCGCACCACGGATGGAGAGGGAGGCATAATGCGAGGAGGTGTAGAACCCTTGGGCTGCTGAACTACTGGGGAAGCTTGCTTTGGTCTCTGGCACTCCGAGTCCAGCGTCAGATCCTATTCGTTCAGTAGTCCATATTCAGTTGCTCGAGTTCGTTTTCGCGGCTTCGTCACTTCTTCTTCGGGTGTTTGGCTCTTCTTCCTATTCATAGCTTGTTTCTGACACTACTTGTTCTGCTAGCTTTGAGCTTTGCTCTGCCGACGGAGGAACTAGCTTCCGTCGTTCCTCTTCCTCGCGCTGGTCGGCTAACCTTTGTTGCTCCATAATACGCGACTGGGTGTTTTCTTCGACTTTCTTGGCGGCTGCAGCCTCCTCTTGCTTCCGTGTCTCACTCTGCACTCTGGCTATATCGCCTTGAAGGCCCTCCAGCGCCTTGAGTTGCTTCTGGTGCTCGTCGTCCATCTGCGCGATTCGAGCCTCGAGGCGTTTGAGTTCGGCATCGAACTCAGCTGCCATGCGTTGAGAGTTTTGTTCGATGCGCTCACATTCCTGCTGCTTTTTCTCGAGCTCTCTTTGAACCTTGCCCCTCTTCTCTTCGTGCTTGGCCCGCATAGCGGCTTCCATCTCTGCTCTGAGATTGCGGATCTCCTCTTTGTTACGATCAGCTTGCTCGTTGAGGGCACGCCTGAGCTCAGAACCCGCGGCGGTTGTCTCGATGGACATCTGCTCATCAACGATTTCCTGCTGAATGGCGAGCGGTGCTGAGTGGCTGTCGAGGAGACAACGGAGAGTGATATGTGCGGATTCGAGGGTGCCATCGTGACGGAGCATGCGAGCTCCCTTCTCGATAGCAGGTTTAAAGAATTTGTCCTTGCCCGCGAGCTCGGACTCTCTGGCCTCGCCAATTTCGGGTTTCACCTCGGACCACATGTTGGTCACAATGAGAACAGTTTTTGAGCGAGCTTTCTCCACAGAGCTCGCGGAACATCTTGAAGTTGCGCTTGGACGTGCCGCCCATCTTGAAGTCGGAAATGCGGTGCATATAGATAACACCTGCGAGCCTGGCGCCATGCTTGTAGCTGAAGGAATTACTTAGCCTGAGGAAATATATCGCAATGGAACTACACACGTCCTGGAGAGATATGCAGCGATCATGGCCAAAACGTCTGTATCACTGCGGGTCGTATCATCGAACCCCGGTGTATCGATCAGGGTGATGACACGTCCACTGACGATGAACGGCCGTGAAGTTCGCACCTCGCTGGTGCAACTCTCGAGGCCGCTACTAACAGGAAGGTTCGATTCGCTAGCTTTATTGATAAACTGTTTCCGGCGATAACGATCAACACACAGTCCAGAGCAAAGGGACCGTACATACCATGGATTTGCCGCTGCCGGTTGCACCCATCACGCTAAAAGAGCGTCAATGCGGCAATCTGAAGACATGGAAAGTACCTACGCAATTCTGATTTCTCTGTCTGGATTCGCCATAGTAACTCGCCAATCAGCAGCTGTTGGTTGGTACAATAGGAAGTTCAGGTTGAAAACAGAGACAGCCAATCCGTTGTGGTGGCACTGGCTGATGCGAAGAAGGCAGGACTTAAATACACCTGCGGATGCACCCACTTCTTTGAACCGCACAGCCTTCAGCCTCGACGTCCAGCTCCTAATGTGCCTAGCGAATGTTGAGTTCCTACCTCGTTGCTTGGAGCTGTACTTGTATAGATGCGATCAGTACTGAATGAAACTCAGGGAGTGTGATTGCGTCAAGCAGCCTTGCTTCATCCTCATTGAGCGCAATGGTAGTCCATTCTCGAAGCTTGAGCTGATCCTCCGTGATGTATCGACGATGCATTGGGTGCACTGCCGCCAATTATGTGAAAAATACAGCTTCAGGAATCTGATGCCAAGCATCTCTGTTTTCGTCAGTCACAAACCAGTGGACACACAACCAAGCAATTTTAAGGTGGCCTGGAACCGCGACTGAATCCGCTGAGCCAGTTCGCTTATATGAGCTATTATACAACCAAGGTATTTGACTGATACAAGGATTCCCCTTTGGTCAGCTATCGTGTCTACAGTAGCAAATCATGACGTACAATATTAGCACAATCTTGTCCTTTGTTCGTCTCTGCAAATAGATGCATTGTCTCTTCGCGTTTTCACCTTTGACAACACTCTGTACAATTAACTGCGAGCAAGGAATCCGTTCGAAGGCCGAGCACGGTTCGTGCTAGTGTCAACCAGTTGCATATGCAGATCGCAGAGGTAACTGTCTTCGATTCATTGTCCACGATGAACGGTTTGGACGGAACGCCAGGTCGATTGGGGGGGGGATATAGTGGCTTTCGAATGTAGTTGGACTTCGACAAACTGACGATGCAGCGCAAGCACGCGTTTCTGACCAACCTTTTTTCTACCGTCAATGATAGGACCAAACCGATAGCCTGAGTACTTCGTCTGCCATGGTAGTGAGGAAAGAACCGTAAATAGGAGACAGACGATGTTAATGCACAGTATGACGTGATGGACGCAATAGCACCCGATACTAGCGGTTATTCGTGCTTTAATACTTGTTTAATACTGCAGGTAGATAACCAGTCACTAGTCACTCAGCACACGCTTTCCAGGAGTTGCTCCCCTACTCTTCGAAGTTCTGCGTGATATTCAGTTGCTAAGATCATAGTCGGTTTGCGCCGCGCAACAGTCGAGGCATTCTGGATTTGTGTGGGAAAGGCGAGATGGATTCACAAAGATCTGCCTGCGCGCTGCATAGGGAAGCTGCGTTCTTAAGAAGGTTTTTCGTGTAATGGATATATCGATATGGGACTGCATACTAATCCCCGATATTCACGCTTAGCACAGACTCACTAGTATGACCGTCAAGCTTTCAGGTTCGACTTCGATCAGCTTCGAATCATGTTCGTTCCAGCCATACATCAATTGACTGACAAAAACTGTACAAAAGTAACAAAATGAATTCTGAGAACGCAATACTATGTAAGATCACAGACTTGGGGGAGAGGTACGGTGATATCTGACGAGAAAATGAACAAAATCAGCAAAAAAAAGGTGACGCTAATGCAAGCCTTGTGTGGGGCTATCAGGATCCAAGACAGGACTAGCTGGATGGAAAAAATTACACTAAACAATTTGATCGACAATCGAACGAGAGTATCTGACTTTTTAGCACCCCGACTGCAGACGCTGCAACACAAATCCTCTGATATCACTCAGAAGGTCTGCCTCATCAATTGCCTTTGAGGAGCGGATCTTGTTCACTGTTGCAAGCATGGCGTCCATACAAATGATGTAGACCTTCTTAGGAAAGAGCTTCTCCCTCTCAAGGTGCGTTTGCACATTCTGCGATGTTTCGTCGATGAACCTTTGCCGTTCTTCTGTTTTCTTTAGGAAGAAAAGAGAACGTGTTTCGGCGTCCATGTCTGGATCATAAGGGTCGAAGCCTTGCGGCATCTTCTCGGACACCATGTTGTTAATGTGCTGGTCTGACTTGGAGCGAACAATGAACGCCTCGATGTTCTTGAACGGCTTACAGGCGCGGAGGATGGCGAGGTCGGAATCTAAGACACGATTGTCTGTGAGCACGATGATGCAGTCGAAGATGTAGAGGCCCATGTCATTGAAAGTACTGCCAGTCGGACACCTTTGGAGTGCCTGATCCGGGAACGTCGTACCAAACCATCCGAGAATCTTGGCGCGGATCAGCATATCTCGTGACAGTGTCAGTGGTTTCGACGATTCCCGTAGGAGCGGCCACTGGGTCATTTCTAGACAAGCCACGGACGGCATTAATGAAGGACGACTTGCCAGCTCCAGCAGAGCCAACGACTGCGATGTGAATGAATCCTGGACTGTAATGATACTGGGCCTTCATGCGACTGATATCTTCATCCGAAGGGCGACACTCGGGGCGAACGCCTTCGAACCATTTACGCTCAATAGCGAGCCTCGCCTCCTCTGCTTTGCGACTAGCTTCTGCAGACAGCCGTTGCAGTTCTTCCAGACAGTTCCGTGCCGTTTTAGCACTGTCTTCGGCCTCGCTCGCCTTGGACAAGGCTACGAGGGTTGCCATCTGCACTAAGGTTTCCATCTTCCTTGCTGCCTCTTCTGCTTCCAGTTGCTTGGCTCTTGCAGAATGAGCTGGCCAGCCGGCTACAACTGCAACCACTGCAGACACTGCAGACACTACGGCTGGGACCATGAGTGGGGCGATGAAAAAAGCCATGCAGTGCAGAGAAATCTGGTGGATGGGGCTGCTGAGAAGGGTGTCGTGAAAACGTGTTTTCCGTGTGCGTCCGACGCGACCTAGAATAAGATTGAGCAATTGTGGACGGCAGAACTTCAAGCTTCGCTCACCTATGTATGGACTGCAATAATGTGAATGCGAAGTGCAGCCGATGATGACTCTGCAGGGAAGACAAGAGAAAACGATTTGACAAGGGGGCAGGCAGGGTAGGTGTACAGGTCTTATACTTGTCTAGTCAGACGCGAGGCCGGTACGAATAGGGTGGAACAACTTCGGCAGCTTCTATATTATTGAAAGGCTATTCACGTAGCTTCTGATGTGTTACGCCGAGGGTAGAATAGAACGTGCATCGGAGAAGTCATAAATCAGATCTCTATGTGAAGTTCTACGAGTCGATTCAGCTAAGTAGAGATATCATATGCAAGTAATCGAACCTTAAATTGATATTGTGCAATGAGCAAGCTACGCCCGCGACCCGCCCCAGTTAATTTATATGCAGGCAAGCTGTCGATAGGCGAACTGAACCCAGTCTCACTAGTCTACCTCCAATTACCCACTCAAAACTACGTCGTTTGTTGTTTGCATATATGAAATCAGATGTTGAACGTGAGCACGGCATTGCGGCAGAGAGTTGTCGTGTTTGGAAATTGTAAATAGCGATGTGCCCCATCCTCGTTTATTGTGATATACGTTCTATGACCTTGATATTGCTCGGAAATATGAGAAGTCCTCGATTGTCCTCGATACTGACGAGTTTTTCAGAGGGTTAGAAGGTCTTTGAACCTGTGGCCAGGTAGGGCATTATCGAGATCCGTGATTGACGCTGGTGATTCGAAGCAGTTGGGTCTAGGGGCTAGGGGACGCTATTCCGTGGACGACATGTTGTGCGATGCATTGCATGTTGCGGTAGGGTGCGGGCCATTTAATATGGAAGGAAACGAGTATCTTCCTTCTGTTATGGTCTGGGAGACTGATAGTAGGTATGCCTAGAAAGTGCGGGATTTGGCCGGTCTGCGTGAGGTCTATGCAGACTGGATGCAAAATCTGTGACAAAGTCTGGGGAACAGGTCTGCGCAAAATTTGTTAGTGGGTTGCTCAGAAAGTGCTGGGAAGTCTGTCAAGCCCACCGCATGATGTCGCTACCGCCCACCGTCAACATCCATCCCGCCTGCCTACTATCAAGACCTTTGCCTTCATCTCTCCCGATCCCCGCGACTGCTTGCCTGTCTGTCTATAGTTACTCCCTCCATGTTACCCGCCCGCCAACACCATCATGATGTCGTTGTCCGCAGCTCCCAGTCTACGGCTGCCACGTCCTCCCTCCAGGTGACTAGGATCGCGACTGCAAGCTGACAAGATTGGCGTGCCATCCATGTTGTAGCAAAAACCTAAGCCTCTTACCGCCCATGATACCACGCGACTCCGAGCTTGATAAATGTGGTTGAGTGTAGCGAGCAGCTCGCGCACCCGTATTGCTATCCGCTTTCGTTGTAAGTCGGCAGAGTAGATCACCGTCAACGTCCACTGGCTCCCAGTTTCGACTGCAAAGACTGTTTCTCTGCTCTTCACATCCATACTTTTGCCGTCCCATAGTCGAATTCACACCAAATCAGTGTGCCCTGTTCATTGAACGATTATCTGAGTTTACATCCCTTTCCAATCATCACTCCCACTCACAATGGTGTTGCCATTTGGAGACAATACTATGGTGTATACTCCTGCCTGGGTCCCCTTGTCTCGCTAGTCATTGCAAATATGTGCGCCGCTTTTCAGGTCCCATAGTCGGAGTGCGTTGTTGTCTTCCGAACATGTGATGATGCGCCATCACCAGGCAGGAGCAGAACAAATCGTAGCTGGTCGGTATGGCCTTGCATCGTCTTTGGGCCCAGTTAGAGAATACATGGTGGCACTCAGTGTCTCAATCACGTGGATTACGAGAGAAGAATGAGTCGTTCCCGACTTGTTTGGTCATATTTGATGATGAGGGCTTAACGAAGAGCAAAATATCATGACAGACTTGGGGGAGATGTACAGTCTCAATACGGTATGTCACATCCAACCAAAAATACATAAACAAAAACTATCGAACGTGTGCGGGAGCTGTCAGGCTCCGGGACAGGCATATCTATAGGGTAAAAACTGCACTAAACGAACCGATCGACAATCGAGCAAGATTACTTTTAACACCCCGACTGCCAGTGGTCACTGCAGACGCTTCCGAACAAATTCTTCGACATCATTCAGAAGGTCTGCCTCATCAATTGCCTTCGGAGAGCGCGAATTGCTCACCGCCGCAAGAATGGCGTCCACGCAAACGATGTAGACCTTCTTACGAGAGAGGTTCGCCCTCTCAAGGTGCATTCGTACATTCTTGCGCGTTTCGTCAATGAACCTCTCCCGTTCTTCGGATTTCGTTTGCAATAAGAGAGAACGTGTTTTGGCGTCCATGTCGGGACCAGGAAGGTCGAAACCTTGCGACATCTTCTCGCACACCATGTTGTTGATGTGCTGGTCTGACTTGGAGCGAACAATGAACGCCTCAATGTTTCTGAACTGCTCGCAGGCGTGGAGGATGGCGAGGTCGGATTCCAAGACACGATTGCCTATGAGCACGATGATGCAGTCGAAGATGTAGAGGCCCATGTTATTGAAGTACTGCCAGTCAGACACCTTTGTGGTGCCTGATCCAGGAATATCGTACCAAACCATCCGGGAGTTCGGGTACGGATCTAGGTATCTCGCGACGGTGTAAGTGGTCTCGACGATTCCCGTAGGAGCGGCCATGGAATCATTTCTGGACAAGCCACGGACGGCATTAATGAAGGACGACTTGCCCGCCCCAGCGGAGCCAACAACTGCGATATGAATGAATTCCGGGCTGTAACGATACTGGGCCTTCATTCGACTGATATCTTGCTCTGAAGGGCGACACTCGGGGCGAACGCCTGCAAACCATTTACGCTCAACAGCGAGCCTTTCCTCCTCTGCTCTGCGACCATCTTCTGCAGCCACCCATTCCTGTTCTTTCAAGAGCTCCTGCGCATGTTCTGCTGCTTCCTCCGTGACACGCCAGGCTCCTTGCGCTTCTTCGGCTCTCTCCTGTAAGGATAGTAGTCTGGCCTTTCTAGCACGGTCTCTCGCCTCGCTCTCCCCATCTCCCTGCGGGAAATATTCCGACAAGACGGTTACAGCTATAACCGCCACGAATGGGATTAAGATCAATATACCCATGCAGTGCAGGGGAACTTGGGGGAGACGATTTGACACTGCTGAGAGGAGAGGTGTGGCAACGTATTTTCCGTGTGCGTTCGATGTGACCTAGACTAATTAACTACTTGTGGATTGCGCAACTTCAAGCTTCGCTCACCTCTGTATGAATTACAATAATCTGAATGTGGCGTTCAGATGATGGCAACTCTGCAGGGAAGAGAAGAGGGAATGGTTCGACAAGGGGCAAGCAGGGTGGGTGTACGGGTCTTATACTTGTCCAGACAGACGCCAGGCAAACACGAGGCCAGTACGAATAAGGCGTAACAACGGTAGCTTCCAGAATGTTTATTCACGTCGCTTCTGTGTTACGCCGAATGTAGAATAGAACATGCATCCGCGGACAAGAAGTCATAGATCAGAGATCTACGTGAAGTTCCGCCAGTCAATTCCATGCAAGACAATCTACAGTTCAGTGCATGTAGGTGACAACCGACAGATATTTGTTTTTGCTTGTGCTTAGGGGTCGATCTGTCAGTCCGCTAGGCTACCCGTACTAATCATAGACAAGTACGAACATCGTCTGCAGGAAAGCCGCAATCATCTTCAGCATGTCGGCGTATTGATGAGAACGACATGATTTCCGTCTAACAAGATTAACAGCTGCGAGGTCTGTATTTCGTTGGTACAACTCTTAAGCTCAAGCCCCATGCGAATTCTCAACCCCGAGCCCGATGTAGCATTGATGAGCTATTCAAATTAGTATCAGCATTGACAGCTAGACCACAGAGAGATGGCAGACCGACTCGGATGTCTCGTCACTGCCGGTGGCACCCATTACGCTGTGGGGCGGGTTTATCAAGGTTAATCACTGCTTGACATCTCGATGATGGATACAAACTAGTCTTGGGATCTGGTTCTGGTTGTGACTCCGGCTCTGGAGCGGCTCAGCATTAACCAGGCCCAACTGGGGATTTCGAAGCCGGGCCATTTCAGACACGTTCTCATCGAACCGTAACCTATCGTCCTACCATACGCCTGTCTTTAGTCTCCCATAACCAGATTTTGAAAGAAGAAAAACAAGTCATTCCAACTAAACATGGAAGTGCAGACATTGACAAGAAAGTGCCAAAACAAGATGAGTATCGATATCACCGCAAGAATATCAAGGTAATGGCTTAATCTTAGCTGCAAGAACTTGAAGTACGCAGTAATGGTTCAGAGTGCAGCAACAAACAAATCCGTCCTCAACAAAAGCAATATGACGTGAAACCACACACCAATATGAATGGCAGCAATTCTCTGCTCGAGCGGCTTCTTCTTCTTCGCGGCGTGCGTAGCATGGTTGATCAGACTCATCAGAGTGCCCAGGCCGCCTTCATATAATCCATGACACCCTCCTCCAAATCATTGAACATATTATAGAAAGCTTCGACATTGATGATTGAACGTGTTTTGCGACAGCGTCGTTGACCATCCACAGAGTGCCAATGATGCTCTTGAACTCGTATCATCCCACGCTACATATTCGTCGGATGATAGCACTCGAATGGCTGAATTCCAGAGTCTCCTCGAGTCAACATTGATGGACAAGTAGATACCCACGGATCTGTGCCAGGCAGGAAGGGACTTTAATATTTTTTCCGCTGATGGCTGTAGATGGAGCGTGAGCGTGAGGATCACGAACGAATACCGAGGTGATATGGACTGACCTTCTAAGCTTAGGGGCATGATGGTGTGATGAAGGAAATGGCAGGAAAGATTGAGAGGCGGAGTGGTATGCGGAATGAGTGATAGGAGAAGACCTGAGGGGTAGGGATATGGGGGTCGGGGCTGGATGAAGTTCAGGTAAGAGGGAGAGGAGAAGTGGGCAATTTAATAGTCGATGATCAGCCAAAGTGGTACATAAAAGTTGGAGGAGATGTACGAGGCTCAGAACGTCGTATGATGTTGACCCAGCATTGCTATTCTCGTTGTAGGTTGTTCTTGACTATTTATCATCCCCGAGTTGTATCTCATTTTGCACGCTATAAGGCAAGGTGCAGAATCCAGTTTATTTCATAGTGCAAACAACTACTGCCATGAGAGAGTATGATCGAGAACGTCGTGGAAACAAAGGCGACAATTTGTAGGGGTTGAAAACGTTGAAGTATATTGAGTCGGGTGCAAGATGAGATAACCAAATGCAGTGGACAATACAACGAGCAACGAGTGACGAAAAACGCAGCTGTGACTTGGAATAAGAGTCGGAAGACATGAGAGACAAGAATTATTGAGTCTCCATGTCCGAGTCTGCCAGCGGGGCCTTTACCTGAGCGCTGCTGCCTGGGTCATTTTCGGATTTGTCCACTCAGCCACGGACGCGTATAGCCACGAGTTCCAAGTACTGGCATTGATTGATTGGTTGGTTGGTTGACGTGGCTTTCTAGACTTTGTAGTAGTTCAAGGCTTTGGCTTTCCGGTTGTGCAAATAAGTCTTTCTATTTTTAGTAAGCACGTATTTACTCACCTACCCTCAGGCGGCTAGGCTAGGTTTCACCGCTTCCATACCATGGGCAAGAAACAGTCAGGATCAGCTGAGAAAAAGCCTGCGGAAAAGAAAGGTGGAAATACCAAGAATGCCGACAAAGGTGACCAATCCGAGGGCAAAGTAAGCTACAATAGTTGCTTCTGATGAAAACCGCACCTCGAGTCGTGTACAGGGAAAGGGTGGTCTGAAGGCCGCAACTGCTGTCAACGTCCGCCATATTCTATGCGAGAAACACTCCAAGGCAACTGAGGCATTGCAGAAGATTCAGGTTGTGACACATGTCATTATATGGAGGTGCATCAGTTCTGATAGCTGGTTTGCAGGAGGGGCAGCGCTTCGACAAGGTAGCGCAGGAATACTCGGAGGACAAAGCTAAAGGTGAGTTTGCTCACCAGGTACTGTAATGGTGGAATGTCACATTCTCGAATCCCAGCTGGTGGAAGTCTCGGCTGGATGGTGCGGGGGGTCTATGGTTGTAAGTGGTTTCAGTCATTGACTGACTCGGATAAGCGAAATTTATTTCTGTCGTAACTAGGGTGCATTCCAAGATGCTGCATTCGCCCTTACCCCATCGACTGTCGACAAACCCATTTTGTCGCCTTTAGTCAAGACGAATTTCGGATACCACGTCATCATGGTAGAGGGCCGTCGATAAATTGACAGCCTGTATACTTCCGTTCGTTGGCTCGAGTATACAATTAGCGAACTACTACAACTACTATATGTGGGTGAGATACAAGCTACGGATATACGGATCAGAAATAACACCTGAAAGTTGCCTGAAAGGACTGCAGTGTAACTACTGAATCAGATAGTTAAAGCGTCGAATCCCCAGCAGACACAGATGCCAATTCATCCATGTGACTCCCATGATAACTGCCGACTTGTACTGTATTCTATACAGACAAGCTAAGCGGCACCACAGCCTGCTACCAGATCACCACGGACCTTGTGAGGCATGCGGGCAGCGACACGGTGCACATTATCACCATGTTGAGATAGAAGCTCAAGGAACAAACCTGGACTGAGATCAGCAAGCCGATTTCAGAGGCTGTGCATGAGAGGTCTGACTTTTGTCCTCTTTGGACCATGATATTGGTATCGACGACGACTTGCAATAATCCGGAAGTTCTGGAGCGGGGGTGGCTTCCTCTGATGGGGTGGGGACTGCGCGTGCTCTTGGTTTCCGGGGTCTTCTGGTTTGTTTTGGAGGTGGAGCCTCAGCGTCTGGTTCCTGAACGTGGCGTCAAAGTATATATATCAACAAAAGCACCAGTAGTCAGTAGCATGACCCGGACGTACAGTGGGTTCAACTTCTTCTTGAGCAAGACCCGACGAACGCGCAACTGCAGTGGAGCGCCGCCTACGCTTCTGCTCATCCGCTTCGGGATCTGGCGTTGTCCCAGAAGAAGTGGGAGTCTGGTCGGGCTGGACGGTACTCCTGCGGGACTGGTTTCTCCTGGGTTCAACATTGGATCGCAGCATAGCAGCCCTCCTGCGCTTGCTGGGTACAGCCGAAGAGGTGGGGTGGGCAGCCAATACCTCATCATCATGGCGGCGAATATCTGCAAGCAGTGCGTTGCCTTTCTGCTTGTTAGCCCCCCTGCCGTTCCTCCGGCGTCGACCTGCACCATACTGTGCAATAGCCTTGCGGAAGTCGACGTGCGGCTTGTGCAGGTAGTAGTACGTGACACACTGGGCGGCAGTCTTATTGGGCAGATGTTGAGCAATAAGCCCGAATTGCTTCGGATGGGCAGCGTATCTCTCCTTGAAGACAATGCGCTCCTCTTCCGTCCAGAGGTCGAGAGCCGAGGACGAGCTGTAGAACTCCGCAGGGTCGTCCAAGAGATTGTTCGTATCGTCGTAAGAGTATGGTCCGCGGCCATCAACGACAGAAACCATATCCGGTATCTTTGCGACGTTCTTGATCGCCAAGTAGCTTGGATCCGTCAGCTCCTCCATCCCAAGATTCGCGATGATCTGCTCCATCTCAAGATCAGAGCGAACAGCATCACCCAAAACGGCAGCTGATCGTCTGGTGGACCTGCCGCCCGCAGAAGCCGGCATGGATTCCTCAGGTAGACCGCCTTTCGACACGTTATCGAGCCGGGCACATTGCGCTATCCATTGCTGATGTAGCTCAAGATATTCTTCTCTCAGCTTTTGCTGCTTTTCCCGAAGGGCTGTTTCTCGCTCCAGGAAGTGTCCTGATAAGGATGATCTAATAGACTGAGAATGTAAAGTCATTCTTTCCTGACGAGGCTGATCAGCTGCAAATTCCTGAAACAGCTTGTCTTGCGCGTCAATTGGTGAAGGCAGAGAAGGCTCGCGAATCGCCCGATTGGCCCTAAGAACCGGAACAACACGCTCATCGCGCGTCTGACGATCACATTGAAGCCTCGTTAGGACTACAAAACGGAGGGCTTTCGCGGTCGAGTCTGCCAAAGGCGGAACGACCATAAAACCACGTTGCGGGCTGTTCTACGTCAAGTGCAGGAGTCAAAAGCTGCTCTTCTGCCTCGACACGAAATGGACTGCCAACCGATTCGGTGGCAATGACTGGTGGAGCAGACTTTAGCAAGGGAGTGTCTCCTGTTAATGTTTGCGGGGAGCCGACATCAATATCTTTCTCCAGTGTTCTTGATTCTGGCGAAGGAGCCGCAGTCGCAGGCGCGGACGCCGGTGAGTTATGGACGACCGCCCCCACACATTTCAAAGCAGGACTGGGCGTAGCCGAACTAATGGGCTGGGTATGCACTTCATCAAAAAGAGGGGAGGTTTTGTTGGTTTGCATTTCAGTCCCATTACCAGCTGAATCCCCCAAGAAGGCGAATTCCACGTCACTAGGGAGAGCATGAGAAGATATAAGCCCAGGAGGAGACATCTCGATATCTAAGATTGGTATGTCTTCAGGGTCATCGACAAGTAAAAAGTATGGTCGTACCTTCTCCTGACGATAAACTTGGTGGAGAACGCGGGAAGTTCGATGCCAAAGGCGGACCATTAAGCTCACCATTCATCACAGGATGGACCGGTTTGGCACCCACGTGCGGCAACTCGTGGGGTAGAGGCTCAGGGTGCGCAGAACCCTTTCCAGCAAGGGTGTTCGATGTAGAACTAAGTCGATCAGGATCTCGCGACAACACATGCATGGGTGCTTGTTGAGTTGTGCTCTCTCGATTTGGTTTTGGTGACACGGTATCCTGAAGACCATTACGCGCGGAGATAGTAGATTTATCAGGTCGAGAAGAAGCAGATGATCGGGATGAAGATCTCGACTTCAATCTTTTAAGTGGGGGTTCGGAAGATTTCGAGGATGCTCTAGATCGTGTTACGGAGTGGGCGGGTGACGCACGTCTGCAAGATGGTGAATGCCTACGAGCGTCACGATCAATGATATGTGGGTCTGGGGGAGGAGAGCTAACGGCATGGCGAGGCGGTGTGCTAGCAATGGAGGTCGAAGACCGTGTGTCATCGTGATCATAATGACTAGATGGTCGACGAGGATAGTAAGCATCTGTGTTCGATTTATCAACTGAACGCGGTGACCGCCGGGTACTATCATCATATTGTGGCCGGTATGAATCTGACCGAACGACTACGTGTGGTTCTCGAAAGCTTTGACCACTAGAATAAGGACGATAAGTATCACCATGAATAGGAGGGTACGCTGGTGACTTCTGGGGAGAGTAATCTCGTGCAGGACGAGCACGATAATCTGGAAACCTTGGACTTGGGGGCTCCAACCTATATACGTGATGAGACAAAATACTAAGTGACACGCAAATGGACAAACGCTTCGTATCGGCCGGATCGATCGACGTGTGTTTGCTTCCAGGAGTCTGATGGCTCGAACATTCGCTCTGCCATGATATCTCTGCGAAGTTTTTCCCGTAGAGGTGGTGGACTCGGAGAGGATCTTCGATCTTGCCAAGACGACTGCCAGCGGGAACCAGAATCCCAGAAGCGCGGTTCCATAGAACGAGACCGGTCATAACGATCAGGGGATGGACTACGGCTGTTGTAGCGTTCTGGTCTCCATGCATTTGGCCTGTAATTGTTCGGATGATCATCACTACGATAGCTAGGTCCCCCACGGGGGATATAACTATCATACGGGGAGAATCTCCTCGAAGATGGACCAGGAGATGGAGATCTTCGACGTGCAGTAGAATAGGGTGACTAAGAAAGAGGGCATTTGAACGACCCGAGAAAGTACGACTCTCACGAGAACTTACGTCGTATGCAGATGAGAAACTGCCACCTAGAGAGCGCCGTATGTCATATACGGACGAAGGATTAGCAAAAGTAGAAGTTTCGTAGCTTGCAGATGTCATGCTTAAGAGGATTGGGACCTCCAAGATGCTGCAACGCTTGTCACAGGTAGGAATGGAAGAGAGGTCGGGTTGAAAACTAGCCTAGCGCGTTGTGGTGATGCAAATATTTGTAGAACTATTTGAAAGTAAGTGGAGGTCAATTATTGAACATGAATGTTGAAACTTTGATGCAACTAAGAGCGAAGACGCTCAGTTGAAGCAAACGCTTGAGGTAGATGAGTGATCTCTAGCAAGAAGGGATTGAAACTCCGACCCCCCATCTGCGGGTCGTCGATGTTCAAGTTGTTGTTGGTATCAATATTATTGCTGGGCGACTGCTGGACTCTACTAGGATGGACTCTGCTGCTTTTGCAAGCACTGGCTCTGGCTTCAAGGATCCTCGAAACCTTAGCTTCGAAAGAGACTGGATCCGTAGAGCAGTCCTGGCCTCGTATTGGATCATTATTATTCTGGCTTTACCATTCTGGTGGCATTTGACGAGTATCCAGAGACTTGCACTTCCGACCAGTCAAGTACGATCACAAATTCAGAGCAACATCGTCTTTCCTATCGCTGTTCAATTTGATGCGTCCATCATCCAACAAAATCCTAGCCTAAACTCTCAAGTCCAAACATTACTTCGTGATTCTGTGATAAATGAACCTGGAAGGTGGAGGGGCATTGACCTGCGCCTACAAGACAGAAATGATGAAGGTGTGTGCGCTCACGAAAATTGTATTAGTGGACAGGGCAATTTGACGTGTCACTGTAGTAGCATCTAGCCTATATACAGTTGCTCTTGGTGAACAGACCTCAATTGCCCATTCAAGACATTTGTGGGTGAGCAAGACCGATGCGCAGTCAGGTGAGTCAACAAGAGTACGGTATTTTGAAATGCATTCGACTGCTCCCACATTAGCAACGAGATTAAGCTCTATATTGTCCGACCTCATCGCTCCCCCAGAGTCGAGCACTTCACATTCGCAGCGTGTCGTTCAATACTCGGATCACTATCGTCTCGCTTTTACGCTGCTTAACGAAGACGCGACCCCCGATCGATTTGTTGAGACATGGGATGTGCAAGCTGCGCTCACGGGTAATCCATATGACCCCTGTATTTCGAGACCAACTCTAAAGGCGCTTTATCAGAATTCATATTTCCGCTCATGTCTCGACTCTCTATTCTGCACAACTTTACAGTCGAAAGTCAAGTCCAGTATCATGCTCCATTAGCATTTGAGCCGAAACGCCTGACCCTTGGTGACACTGAAGCATCAGGGCTTACTCCGGAAGACTTGACGGTGTTTATCAACTCTGCCGAATGGACACTTGGTCAGTACTGCGTTGTGATCAACAGTGTCAACACCTGACCAGTCATTGTAGCATCCGGCGTCTCGAATGATCCTGTTCTCCACTTCGTTCTATTCGCTCCCTCTGAGACCCACTCACCCATGAATATTATTGACAGTGAAGGCAAATGTTGCGTATACTCACTTGTGGTCATTTCTGACTTATTGATAGGTCGTCCAACAAATCAGAGATCCTTCCTTTTGCCCCAATGGGGCAGCATTTTCATCCTCGACAATGAACTCAATTCCTCGTCGTTGCATCTTTCATATAACGATCTAAAACCAATTTTCCGCAACTTTGCCACCCAGCTTGCTGCCCTTTTAGGCGTGCCACCCGTTCCCCTCGGCCTGAGCATGGAAGGAAGCTTTCTATCTGACTGGCAGTTAGATGCTCTGCTCCGGCGTCGTGCATTGCAGAACGTGCAAGGCAGCCAAGACACATTGCACAGCATTGTGAAGCTCGTGGATCAGATCAATAACATGCCTGTTGGGCAAGTGGTACGAGATGATGTCCTAGATGCCCTTGCATCGCTCCACGAGGTGCGTTCTGCATCTGATGTCATATTAATGAAGACTGTGCTCAACCAATGCAGGCCTATCGCACCGCCGTGGCCTCGCCGGCGCTTGCTCTTCGATGGTCCAGTAAGGCATTATCTATGGCGTCACGCGCTTTCTTTAATCCTGGGATGCTGGCATTGCTGTACTTTCCTGCCGAGCACAAGTATGCGGTGTATACGCCACTATTCGCATCTATATCTGTTCCTCTTGTGGTGGCCTTAATTCGGGATTTCATGGCATGGAGACGGGGCTCACAGGATGACGGAAGGCGGTGAGATAAACTGGTTATTACGCCTTTTGTTTGATAGCTTGTTTGTCGTCCGCCAGGCTATTGTGTACGGTAGAAAATACATGCAGGATAATCCTATAGTCCGTTGTATAGCACATGCATGTCACAAGTATGGGAAGCATTAAGGTCATCTAAAGGCAATAAGATAAAGGGTCTTGATGGCGGTGATTGACGTGACATGTGCAAAGGGAATTTTCCCGCCGAATTTTTGAGCATGGGGTAGCGCGGAAATGTGTGTATGACATGTATTTCCCATAGCAGGAGCCTCAATAGCATCCCCATGGTCCCCCTCTCTTAATGCGAAGGTAGAATTGCTATTTTGCGGCGGCTCCACCCAGATCCTAGGGGCTCACGTATACAATTGGGTAATAAGTGCTGGGTCTCTGCCAAGTCTCCGTGTGCTGCTGCTCTTAGCATGTCCGCCACAAATTTGCCAGATGCTTCATTGTCCGTCACAGCTGTGCCCAGGACAATGTTTTGCACAGGTGCATTAAAAGCCCCGGTTGAAGTTTGATCACCGCCGAATTGTCCAGAGCCAATTTATGACTGGCCGCCCTTCCCCCTCAAAGTAACTGGCCGCCAGATACAAGATTTATCTCCCCGCTGACCACACGCATTATGATCCCTAAGTACCGAGTAGCGGTATAATTACTAGCCTTTTTATCACTTACTTCCTAGAAGACCCACTGAGCTTTCAGGTCACGTGGGAGTAATAACACTCGATTGCAAGTACTGCGATCATTTAATATTTAATCCTGATTCCCTACCAACGCCAACCCCGATAGCTAGGCCTTGAAGACAGGTTTTTATACTATTGATATGAGCTCAACAAAACTCAATTACGAGGGGGTGTTGCTATTTGAGCAGCCGTTTGCACGAGTGCGCAGTTACGCCTGCTAATTCTCAATGACCTCACTACAATCACACTCCGTCAGGTCCCTTATGAAAACTATCGAAAAGTCTTCCGTGCGACACAACGAAACATAGAGCGCGAGCTCGGAAATGTCCAGACTGTCTCAAATGACTTACTACAACGATCCAAGAGCCGCGAGGTCAACCTCGAGGACGCCGCTAAGAGTGTAGATGGGATGATAGGTCGGGTTGAGAACCTCAAGCGCAAGGTACGTGGTTATTTGCTAATTCGGATCTCATTTTACATCAGTGGGCATTACACACAGCTTTCCGAACTGCAGGATACCGCTGGAAAGCCCACCCTTGATGTCACTCGGGAGAGGCTACAGCATCTCATGGCGGTAGAGACCCTGCAAACCACCGGCACCCTCGATTTTTCACGGTGGGCGGACACGCGGCTTGACAGGTGGCTTGTTGACTGGGCCCTCCGGACTGGACGGGAAAACACAGCACGAACACTGGCACAGGACAGGAACATAGAGGTTTGTAGTTCCGCAAATTGTTCATATCAACTTATGACGCCTTCCGCTTTCACTAGACCCTTGTGGACATCGATCTGTTCACAGACATCCGAAGAATTGAATTGGCACTTTCCAAGCACAGTTGCACTGAAGCACTGGCATGGTGCAGCGAGAACAAGACGGCGTTGCGGAAAATTAAGGTGAGACTAAATGCTGCAATAATTTGATCTCTATGAAAGCACGTTGATTCCTCCGTAGAGCACGCTCGAATTTGAACTTCGCTTACAAGAGTACATCGAGTTGGCGCGTGATCAGAAGAAGCAGGGACGCCATGGCTTACTCGAAAAAGCATCTCGTGTCATGGCAAGAAACACATCTCCCACAGATTATGCAGGCTGCCACTCTACTTGCAATAAGACCTTCTACGACGTGTGGTCCGTACCGCGTAAGAAAACGTTACTCCACCTGCATTTGTATCTCATTGTACCTCACAGAGACTATATGATGATTCCCGCTGGCTTGATCTTATTCAAGCCTTTCGGCTTGCCATCTACAATCTGAACTCTTTACCCACTGAACCCCTTCTCAATCTTGCTCTCTATTCTGGTCTGGCTTCACTGAAGCTGCCTTCGTGCAACGACAGGTCATCCCATAATGTCGACTGCCCGGTGTGCGACCCTAGCATAAACACTCTGGCTCGAGAAGTTCCATTCAGCCACCACGCCAACTCCACTATTGTTTGTCGAATTAGCGGCAGGATCATGGACGAGGACAATATGCCCATGGTATTTCCCAATGGTCAAGTTTACTCGAGAGAGGTATGTCTTTCACCTTTGAAAACGAACCTATCACTAACTTCTTCATGTGACCAACTGATACTCATGTTCTATCGTCAGGCACTGGAAGATATGGCAGCGAAGCACAATGGCATGGTCACTTGCCAAGTGACTGACCAAAAGTGCGAATTCGGTGCACTCAAGAAAGTATTCATCTCTTAGCTGTTTACTGCGTGGAATACCAGACTCGTCATCTCGGTTGTCTACTTCAATTCTCACCGCGTGTTGGATCTATATACACTCATTTTTCATCGTGTAATAACATTTAGCAACCTGTAGTATATTCAGACCCGACGAAGGAGAAGGCTTTTGTCGCGAACCGTTTGCTGACCTAGCCGGAATTCAACTGCATTCGTGAGCAAGCGCGTTTTGGTAAGTGGCGATTGAGCGGTCAGTCCACTTTCGCTGGTTGACGTCGACGTATTCCGTTCGTGGTTGAGTGCAGCTGAATGACCCTTCGGTGACACGTGTCTGCGACCGAGAGCTTTCGTGATCGGACGTGATGTGTGTCAGAGTAACGAAAAACAAGAACTGACAGTAACAAAGTTTCTGCGATCTTAGTATACCGGGGTGCTCACTGCTGGAGGGTACCGGTCACAGTGGCCAGGGCAACATGACGTGACGAAGGACTTGCGTAACATTCATGCACTACTGGCACGATAAATTCATCTCGCTGCTCCGTTGTTCAAATGGTTGTGGAAACTTCTTACCGTATATGGTGACTTTAGTGTGCCACGAACCTTAACCATATCTAACGTCCGTGAGTGGCTCCTAGGACTCGGAAGGTTAGGTTCTAGAAGCTGAAGTGGTCATCATATCGAGTCTTCGAAGAAAAAATACCCCATGGTGATGGAATTAGCGATCAATATTCAGATGTAACTGACGAAAAATACTGAAGTACTGACGATCTCCAGGTCATTTCAGTTAACAATAAGCGCTACAGCTTATAGATTGGCGCTCATTGAGATCGAAACTATACTCACATCGATGACAACCTTGGTTTCTATGCATTAAATCAGTTCACAGGCACATTCTTCAGACTTGCGAGGCGCCGGCGGCACCTTGCACGTCGTGTGGGATGAGTGTGCTGTTCTTTGTCCTTCACGTGCACCTAATTGTGACTGGCGAGTGTAAGTATATTGGGGTCATGCTGTGCCTGTCACGCAGGCTTGACTTGAAACTTCATGCGCATGAAGTGCTGAATCTGAGCGCTGAGCCAGACTGCTTGTGTCTTGCAACTTCTATATATACCAACGGAAAGCCAACACTTGTTGTTCTCTCAATCTCGATACCTGGAGGTGTTTTTTCATACCGTATGTCCGAGCTCAAGGCACGCAAACGAAACCTCAGCAATCAGAATGGACCTGGACACCACATTCTGCAAACTGGTCCTGACAAGCAACGGATGACGCTTTCCTGGCACGAAATACCAGAATGGCAGAGAGACAACGAGTACATTTTAACGGGCTACAGACGGTAAGACTGGGTATCGACGGGTGCAAGTCTCCGACTTGCTGCAGCGCGGATGGCTGATTGACTGCTGTGCTACTAGAGTGCAGAACTGCTGGTCAGGTTGCATTACATCCATCTACAGTTGTGAGGAAATTCGAGTCGCCCAACATTTACATGTCATTGATTGATTTTGTCCTGAGTAGATCCTCACAATGAAACTGGTAAGTTTCTTGTTCTCTCAAGTAGACATGATCCATTGCATTTTCACAGTGAACATCCTCAGCCATCTAGCTGGCGCTGTGGTTTTCCTTTTGATCCTGGTGACATTCCGCGGGCAATATATCTTGGCATATAGTACTACCACCTGGCTGGATACTTCTGTCTTTGCTATATTTCTACTCTCTGCAGTATTCTGCCTTACTGCGAGTGCCATGTTCCACACTGCCACTTGCCATTCGGCACAGGTGAGCCCTTCTCAAAGTTGCGACTACACGATCTGACTCATGATTCGAAATTAATCACAGGTGTCGACGCAGTGCCATGCATTAGATTATTCGGGAATCGTCAGTAAGTAGAGGTATCGCCACCTCTATCTCATTTTGATGAATCCTCCCATAGTCCTCACTGTCGGATCTTTTGTACCATGCCTTTACTACGGATTCTATTGTGAACCAGCCTTGCAAGCCTGTTATCTATGTTCCATCGCACTAGTTGGCGCAGGTCGGTGTTGTCCATTGATATCGGCCCATTAGCAAGTCATTTACCAATACACGTTTTAAGGAGCAGCATATATCGTTCTCAACCCTGAATATGCAAAACCAACACACCGAGGTGCACGTACCTGTGTTTTCATTGGTCTCGGATTGTCCGCTATGGTCCCAGTAGCTCACTTATTGGTGTCGCATGGAGCATTCAAACTATTTTCCGAGATGGGCTTTGGCTGGCTGCTCGCATCAGGCGGTCTATACATCACGGGCGCGTTGATTTAGTGCGTAGACCCTCATTTCCCGCCCTCCACACATATGCCTGACGTTACAATTCATCCCCGCGCAGCGCTAATCGCATACCAGAACGTCTAGTTCCAGGGAAATTCGACTTACTCTTCGCATCACATCAGATATTTCACTTCTGTGTGGTCCTGGCCGCTCTGGCTCACTGGATGTGTGTATTGACTGCCTTCGATCATTGGCATTCTGGCTTGGACGGATGGAAATTGTGACATGCTGGTGTTGCGTCGCTGCGTCGTGGGGTAATAGGTATTACGCAGTGGTTGGACAGCCTGGGAAAATATTTTGTTGAAACATGCTCTAAGGGTTGCCTTCGCCTATACACCAGGTTCACCGTTCCGGCGAAGTCATTATTAGCGCGGAGACAACATCCACGTTGCAGGGTGTATTCGTAAGCCTAATGTAAGTTTGGTCATCCTTATTTTAATTGACAGTTTGAATGGTCTTGATTGTATACCTTCGGTGACCGCACGCTACATACGGGAGTCCTCGGGACGTGTGTTTACGAAGGTGACGTTTGCGTCAGACGATAGACGGATTTCGTTGTGAATGGGGATCGAGGCTCTGGTTCATCGGCGTCCGGCAGATGATGACGAGTATATGCAAAGATGCCTTGCCACACCAAGACCTCGAGGCAATTGGCCGAGCTTTATTTTTTAGGTATTGGAGAATGCTGCGATGCAGGGCCGGATCCGGAATCTCTGGCGGCCAATGAAGGTTAAGGAAATGGACAGGACGTACAACACAAAGTACGTTAGGCTACACTGCAGAGCGTCGTCATCGTCCGACGGAGCGCAGACGTACATGCATGCAGGGCTAGGCCACGAGACGATTACGTATTTACCGCGCACCTTGAATTGCGGAACCGAAGTCAATATAATTCTCACCGTGATTCCAAGATCCAACTTGTGTCGATCAGATCACCGAAAGGCACTCATGTGCATACATGGCGAGGCAGCATGTTAGCTCTCGCATGTGCACGGGATATAGTATTAACATGAACTTAGGTGGCATATAAAGTCGCGCCATCACACAAGTTTTCGCTGCCGTCCTCAAATATTATCTTTCGCGTCCGACAGCTTGTATCATGTACACGGTCGGCCTACAATCCGCTGCCGACGCATTTCTTCTTTCTAGCTTGAAGGCCCAAGTGGCTCTCGCTTTACTTGTTCTCTTTATTCTTCTTTTTTTTCGGTTTTGGTTCTCAAAAAGATGGTGCTGTTGACGGTGCCCCAGTATTTCTCCCCGGCTCCCATCTCCTCGCCATCACCCCATTCTTCCGCCGACGCTTCGAGTTTCTGAACGATGGTTTCCGTAAAACTGGCCAGTCCCTCTTTCAGTTCAACATGCTCCGAGTAAGCGTTATAGTAGCAAATCTTCTCCAGCGACCACTCACTACGATGACTACAGGAGACAGTCATTGTTGTTTCCGGGGAGTCAGCGCGGAAATCATTCTTCGCCAACAAGCACTTCGACCTCACTGAAGGCTTTAAAGTGCTTTCCGGAGCTGTCAGTATCTCTCTCTATGATCCATAACATGTGCGCCAATCCTGACGCTATTTAGATCCCTGTCGTCAAAGGCGTAACTTCCGACCTTCAGACTAAGCGCATTGCGCAAATTCATAAGCGTCTCTCCTCCGTTCAGCGAAATGAACACCTTAGTGGCCGTACGTCGTATCTATCTATTCATTTATTCTATCTCATCCTCATTTTATCATCATACCTAGTAATTGCTCCCATCTTGGAGGATTGCCGAAGAGTAATGGAAACGTGGGGACCATCAGGGACATTTGACCCATTTGAAAAAATTTATGAAGTTGGTTTTTGGATTTATTAGGCTCGTACAACTCCTGACCATGTACACTGCAGCTTTTATTCCAAATTACTGTACGATCGCTCTCCTGCGAGGAGTTAGCAGACGATCCTGTCCAAGTTGCGCGTCTCAAGGAACTCTACGACACCTTGGACAGCGGAACAACGCCCGCGACTGTCTTACTCCCATGGCTACCCGGGCCTAGCATGCTTAAGAAGCTGTGGGCAACCAAAAAAATCTACGACATTATCGTCCGGGCCATTGATGAACGGGAGCGTAGTGGAATATCTAAACCTGACACTCTGCAGATGCTCCTTGACGAGAAAGACGAAAGGCTTGTTATTGTCGGCGTGAGTTTTTCTGTTGAGCATAGGCATTCCGAGTCATCTGACGTTTCAACAGTTCATTTTGGGTCTGCTAGTTGCTGGTGCGCGAGCGACCGGAACAACAGCTTCGTGGCTCATCACCTATCTTGGTGATCATGAGTCCAAGGATGAAGTAATCGCCGAAGTGGAGCAACTCCTGGCAAATTACGTCTCCCCTAATGTCTCCCACTCTTTGTCACACCAACTTTCGTCCATTCCACTAGAGGCTTGGGAATCTGAGACACCCGTTCTTGATTCTCTCATTCGCGAGACTCTCAGGATTGCGCAGCCGCATACTGCCATGCGCCGAAACCTTGGGCCTGATGTGACGATTGACGGAAAGACTATCCCATCAGGGGCATATGTAGTATATCCTTTCTCGGACGTTCATCTCAATCCAGACCTCTACCCTGATCCGTGGAGGTTCGATCCTAGCCGGGAGGAAGCGACGGCTCCGTTCGGTTACGTTGGTTGGGGAGGAGGTAAGCCACATTGTCGATTGCGCGCTTGTTAGCAAACCTAATTTCGCGGTAAAAGGTAAGACGCATTGTCTTGGCCAGCGCTTGGCCCGACTTGAGCTCAAGCTTGTCACCTCCATGATGCTACTTGGTTTCCGGTACTCCCTTGTTGACAAGAAAGGCGAGCAACTCAACGCACCCCCTCAACCCAACTGGAACGATATTCTACTCTGCCGACCGGAACAGGGCTCGTCTTATGTTAAACACGAGAAATCCGTGCTTTCACTTTAACCCAAGCTGGCCTTGACTTTTTGGACAATCCTTCTCACCCTGCCAACAAACTAGGATCGTGCTGAGCCTTTTTTTAACATCACTACATTACCCACATGGTACTAGTCACAGACCCATTGGACACGTTATTTATTTACCTTATACTTCATTTCAAACACTGTACCGGCTCCGATACTATGCCTATAACGTAGTTTGTTACCCATCGTCGCTCCCTTCCCCAACCTCTCGTTTGCTAGATATCTAGACGTATGTGACTTAATAATCTAGGTTAGATAAAGGTAATATGCATGTATGACAATTCCCATGTAGCGCTACGATGCTCCATTTATTTTTACACGTCGGGCATGTTGCATGGTCCTCTGATCGATGAGATAAGCGTGCAGGCGGCGTGCACATATTGAGCAATGCCAATCCGCCGATCCCAGTAATTTTGTTAACCAAAGTATAACCTGTCCTTCGAATTAATCCCTTTTGGCCGCTCATCTCTTCGATTAGGCCCCCCTGACATCGCAGTCTCAGAAATCAGCTCCATGTTCTGCTTCTTCTCTTCAAGTCTACTCTGCATCTTTCGTTCCTCCCTCGACCGTCGCTCCCGTTCCGCAAATCTCGCTCGTTGCTCTCTCGACGGCTCCCACTTGCTCCGCAAGATGCGGCGGACAGCCTCTGGGCTAATCTTGAACTTCTCAGCAAGCACCGGCGTCGAAAACGTACGCTTGTCATAGGTATGCATGGCACGCAAACCGTCCATGGCTTCGCGAGATAATTTTCGTGGAGGGGACCACCCCTGAGGAAAAGCCTCCTTGATGGCAAGACGGTGGCGCTTCCATTCCTCTGGTGTGTCTTCCACCGGCGCGCGCTTCCGTCGCCTCGGGGGTGGTTCATCTTCACTCAAATCGAGGGTTTCTCCTTCTGCATCTTCCGCCAAGGACAGAGGCGCAGGGTGTCCGGCCAGTCTCCAGTCCCTTTTCTTTGGTTCATTGGTAGTGGAATAGTATCTATAGAGCGAGCTTTTGTGAAGCCTAGACTGTGCGTGGTGTGAAGGTGTACAAAGTAGCGACGTCAACCTATAATAGTTGAACCTCGTTGTAAACTGCATGTTTACAGGGCTGATGGAAATGTAACAAAGACTTCAAACCTAGTGAGTAAAATTAGTGAGCACTGAGTGGGTTGTCACGGTACTTGCCGAGTGGTTTCGTGAGTGCTTCGACTTTCAAGCCATCTCCTAAGAAGGAAGCCACCATCTCGGCGCATCAGTACTTCAGTTCCCAGCTTATCGCATTGACCTGTTCTCTTCCCCTCCTTCCTTCTGCAAAATTTTGTATTCGATTTATCGCGCCTGATTATACCCGATGGCCGACCTATCCGATCCCAAAATCGACGAAGGTTAGTCTGCGAAGTTACAACGCATCGCTTAGTAAATTTGGGTTAACCTGCATCGTGGTGCTGATCCTTACAGCTTACCAGGATGTTCGTTCCGACAAATCCGAGACTAACTGGCTTTTGCTCGACTATGAGGTCAGAATCTATGTGTCCAACCGAGTCCGATTACCTTGATGCGTTTAGGTCCTCCCTACCATGATCACACGCTTAGTCTGACCGCTCGGACAAGTTAACAGTCACACAGACGGGAACGGGTGGTCTCGCCGAGTTACGCGATACACTTAGTGATTCCAAAGCGTCTTACGCATACGTTCGCGTCACCTTCTCCAATGACAAGGAATCTCAACGGGAGAAATTCATTCTAGTAGTGTGGATCGGTCCCGGGTGCAAAGTGATGCGAAAGGCCAAGGTCAGTCCTTAGTCTGTTTCTTTACGTGTGCTGCTGCGTGTGTGGATATCTTTATTTTTCCAACTTTAAAAACACACGCGGTGGCGGCGGCCTGGCTGCACTGCCTTTCAGCGGTGAATCAATGACAACGATGATATAGTTACTTAGTCTGACATGACTCTTTGCTGTATTATCTCGCAGATCTCCGTCCACGCAGCCGATGTCAAGCAGGTGTTGCGTGTCTACTCTATTGAAGTTCCCGCTCGGGAAAAGGACGATTTAAAGGAGGATCCGATTGTAGTAAAGCTGCGGAAGGTGAGCGGTCTAATAAAATCTAGAGCGGGAGTTATCCATCGGTCTCATACATTAATCTTGTCAGGCAGGTGGGGCTAGTTACGACGGGGTGTAGCTTACATCACACAAAGTCGTGCTCTCAATTTCCTGGCCCTGCATTCGTGCGCCTTGTGTGCCGTCGGATTTATATGAGTCAATTTACCACTTATATTGCGCGTCAACTGTACCCGAGGTCGGATAGTCTTTCGGTCAGCTCGTGCGTCATACAAAGGCACCCTGACATCGCATTGCGCAATGGTACCTATGCTATTACTTGGCGAGGATATAGAAGACCCTGTATTAATGGCTTCAGGCCGCGTGGACAACAAGCTTCTGCAGATTCTCGATCCCCTGTTCCTCCAGCCGCATACCCATCCATTCTTCCATTCCTTTAGCCTCCAATTTGTTTTCATAAAATGCGATCGATGGAGTGTTCCACTGAATGAAAGAATGATACAAAGGTACCAAAATAATTAAGCTGCTGGAACACTGGTGACACGATCAGCCGAGTGTGACTTGCCTTGAGTACCGACCAATCAAGGCGTGCGCAGTCCTTGTTGCCGGAGGTTGCATCAGCAAGGTCCTCGGAAAAAAGCGTGTGATATTACCTTCTCCTGAGCTATCTTGCCCAGTTCTGCAAAAAGGGCTTTGCCAATGCCCTGATTTCTTGCATGCGGGGATACATACAAGTCCTCGAGCTGCATGTGAAGTATTAATAGAAAGGCAGCGTCGCGGTGCGGCGTAGGCGAATCAGAATTTGGACGTACGAAGAGGCCAGGCTTGCCTGTCCATGTTGAGAAATTGAAGAAATACAGGGCCATGCCCAATGCTATTCCGGGTGCCTCGGGCGTTCCATCAAACGCGAGGAGGGTGTGCGCATATTTCTTTTCGAATATATTTTCTCGAAACTTTGACGGCATATGAGTATGACGCCGTGACCTTTCAACGAACGGCCCACCAGAGCAGGGGTAGCCCTTGCAGACTCGGGTTCTTTTTCATACGTCGCCTGAATAAGAGTGGGAAGTTCCAGCACATGAAGATCCTTGAGGCGAGGCGATTACCTACAAGATCTCGAACCAACTTGAGCATGGCGTCCTGAGTCATTGATCTTATCAACGCTGATAACAGCACTCATCAACAATGCGTTAGGTGCTCACCACGTCGTTTACGTTAGCCGGACGAACATGAAATGTAAGAGTCATCTCTGGGTATTCGACCCTTACAAAAGCTTTCTGACGGACTTGAGGTTAATTACAAGGATAAGTTATGGTCAAGCACTTGGGGAATCCCCCTCCAAACGTGTCAAAGTGATCGAAGTACCCAAATACGTACAGGTTTGTGGTACAAATTCAGGACCGCGGTACAAGCGTTTGTGTACACATATTTGTGCCTGAACCTTAGTCTGCAACTTTTCACCCTCGCATCACCAAGGGCATCGTGAACCCTCGCCGCAAAACATCATGGATCCCACAAAATTGGCCAAACTTCAGGCGCAGGCTGCAGCCAACAGGATCGGTAAGTGATTTCTATCAAACCTCCGAAATTGTAGCTTCCATTCCTTCTTCCTTTTTCGCATATGTGTACTCAAGGCTGACATGATGACGCGTTGCAGGTGGTAAAGGGACCATGCGTCGGAAAATTGTTCGGAAGACCAAGCCCTCTGCCGCACAGGATGACAAAAAACTCCAAGGCGCTCTCAAGAAACTGAATGTGCAACCTATTCCTGGCGTAGAGGAGGTTAATATGTTCAGGGAAGATGGAAACGTGCTGCATTTCACCGCCCCAAAAGGTGTGTACGAATTTCTACGTCGCTTCCGAGTAGATAAACTCGTGTTCGGCGTCCTGTCAGATAAGATTCGTGTTAATTTGGGTTTTTCTCCTCGTCTGTGTAGTACATGCCGCGGTCTCCGCCAACACGTTTGCGATCTATGGAACTGGTCACGTCAAGGAGCTGACTGAGCTCGTCCCTGGCATCTTGAACCAACTTGGCCCTGATTCACTGGCATCGCTCCGTAAACTTGCGGAATCATACCAGGCCATCCAGCAAGGGCAACAGAGGCCACCTACTGGTGCCGCTGAGGATGATGATGACGACGTGCCTGATCTCGTTGAGAACTTTGATGTTGAGGGCGAACAGGCCGCAGCTGAAGAGAAGAAAGACACCCTCGAGGATGTGAACTGAGTGCACAGGCTGCTTGGTGCACGTGGTTTGGAAGGGAGTGTTTGTCATATCGGTGCTGAGAGCTAATGTGATGGGTGGTGGGGAGAGTTGGAATAAAATGACGGGACAAGTATCCGGGTAACAGCCAACTCCTTTGCTTTACCATCAGTTTCCATCCATGCACTGTGCCAACAACAACCTTCATCGATCTTACCCCGATACATCGCTCTTTTTATGTCTTCATCTTTGTGCTCTGTAGTTCCTATCCTCCCATGCGATCGCACATTACTGCATGCTGACATTGTTAAGTGGTACGGTTCTGTGACAGACATGTTCGCAGAGAGGTTATGTGTATAAGTTTCTTTGACGTATTGACAGCAGGTCGATCTCGAGTCGATCTCTCCGGTCGCCGCATTCACACGTACTTGCAGCTCAAGCCAAGGTACTCTGCTCAGATGCAACAATCTTCAAAGTACGCACTCGATTCAAATGCGGCGCCTTTGAGGTTGTGACAGCGGTTGTGGTGGTAATAATTATAGTCGAAGGCTACCGACACGCCTGGGAGGTCAATAAATCCAATTTCGTGAAAGCAGCAAGCGTAGAGGTCTCCGTCTGTCCGTCATATGATTGGAAACGACAAACGCCAACTGTCATGGAAAGAAATCGATAGATCGAACACTTGATGAGTTAAACTTCACCAGCTTCAAACGGAAACCTTCACACGCGTAGACTTTAAGCCAACCCTCCTCCTTCTGTATGTCTGTCTAGGGCTGACTAGAGTGAAAGTTAACCAAGTCTGGAGACAGATGGGCAGAGCAACATACTCAGTCGGTGAGAGACTGCGGTTGCCTGCAGACGGCGAAGTGGATGCAGTCTAAGGTCCCTGAGGTCGGTTAATTACCAAGTTAACTGAGTCAGACACGCAGCGCTTGTCTACTACTATAAGGCGGCCAGGCCTTGAAAATAAGATAAAGCGAGACTTGACGAGTGAGGGTTCGGGACATGTCTGAAGAGCTTCATGCGGACCGGCGGGCCGGGTGCCGCAGGCAAGTTCGTATATACCGGAAATTTTTTAGAAATGACCGACCGTCCCGTCTGTCCCGTTCGTTCTGTCTGTACCATCCGACCCTAATTTGGTTATCCGGAACGCCTCCAAAGTCTCAGAATTTATTTTTCAGAACTTGGGCGTCACCGGGCGACACAACCTCACGAATGATATGTCCTCGAGCCAGTTACCAACGAGTCAAACGTGGAAGCGTCAGGTTAAGGATACCTGTGAGACGACCAGCAGCATGATCATGGCGACGGGGAACAAGAGAACGGACGGGACAGAGCGGACGGGACGTACAGAACGGACGGACTCCGGGGCGGACAGGCCGGGCAGAACTTTCGAACTTCCCCATATATTCGCTGCCAAGCAGTCTATCCAGTCACCACACATACTACTATTGACCAAGTTTGTTGTTTACTGTCTTGTGATATATCCTTGCATGTGTATATGCGTCACCTGGTCATCCAGGGTCAGCGTTCGCACCGGTGGAGCCTCTCAGCGCCATCCCCAAGACACCATAAATACAGGCAGAGTGAGAGTACGGTGGCACATCTTTCGCTGTTGTTTCTCTCGCTCAAACCATTGAACATCGGCAACGCTGAACACTCTTACGATGACAACCAGGATCACACATTTCGAAACACATGGTGAGTTTTGTCGCTTTGCCCTGTGCGTATGCGCTGATCATCTTGTTTGCCGACGATGATAGATATTCGATTTCCCACATCTTTGACGGGTGATGGCACTGATGCGATGTGAGCTGATGTCCATGTCGTAATTTCCTATGTTCTTCTACATCACACGTCCCTCAGGAATACGGATTGCGATTATAGTTCAGCATATGTTACCATATACACTGACAGTGGGCTTATCGGTCATGGAATGACGTTTACCATTGGTCGTGGTACTGACATTGTGAGTGAACAAAGCTTAACGCTTTCAGTACATACTTCTTCGTCATAAGTTCTGGTAGATGATCTATTTATTGTTGCATTGTTTCTCTCGATCTGTTGGAAATATGTTACTGATCATTGCCTACCTCGCGCTATAGGTGTGTCATGCGATCCGCCAACTTGCTGGACGCTTGGTCGGACGGGATCCTGAGAGCTTTTTCGAGAATATGGGAAAAGCTTGGGACTGGATGTGCTCCGACTCGCAGCTGCGATGGTGAGTGCTCGAACGTTCTGCTGAATCGACGTTAGAGCCGTCATGTACATGTATGGCCGCTTCTCCCTGAATTATTTGATTTTTGCCTTGATATCTGTAGTCTGACTGAATTTGTTTTCAAGGATTGGTCCAGAGAAGGGCGTGATTCACCTTGCAACGGCTGCAGTGAACAACGCCTTGTGGGACATGTTTGCTCGTGCTAGAGGCAAACCCCTGTGGAAATTGATTGTTGACATGACCCCAGTTCGTGACATTGTTTTACGATTGTCCCGTTCAAATTCACTATGAACATATGCACAGGAAGAGTTAGTAAACGCAACTGCGTTTCGTTATATCACAGACGTGCTAACACGTGAAGAGGCGCTTGCGATGCTTACGGCCAAAGAGGCTGGAAAGCGTGAAAGAGAAGCCCTTGTTACCGAAGTTGGGTAAGGGTTTATCGATGTACGTCTCAATTACCCACATCTTACCAACAAGCGCAGGTATCCAGCATATATCACATCAGCGGGCTGGCTTGGTGAGGAGAAGCCTATTGATTCTGCTGACTTTGCTGAGTAGTCCTGCAGGATATTCGGATGAGAAAGTGTCTCATCTTACGAAGGAGGCCATTGCAAGTGGGTTCAACCACTTCAAGATGAAAGTAGGCGCCGACTTCAAGGATGATCTACGCAGAGGGAAGATGATCCGCTCTATCATCGATGACCCCGCAAATTATCCGTCTGGATTCAAGGATCCTTCTAGCCCAGAGCTGGCTGGGAAGAACGCGGGTCCGACTGGTGCTGTGTTGATGATCGATGCGAACCAGGTTTGGGATGTCCCGCAGGCAATAGAGTATGTGACCGGATTGGCGGAAATCAAACCTTGGTCTGTACTATCCGTTGTCATTTCAGTTATGAGAATTGACCCTTGATACTGTCAGGTTTATCGAAGAGCCTACAGCACCTGACGATGCTCTAGGCCACGCTGCGATCAGGCGGGCACTCAAGCCGTACGGGATCGGAGTTGCGACTGGGGAACATGCTCATAACCGTATAATGTTCAAGCAGTTGTTCCAGGCAGAAGCGATCGATGTTTGCCAGATCGACTCCTGTAGACTCGCAGGTGTCAGTGAGGTGCTGAGCGTGTTGTTGATGGCTGCAAAGTGAGCACGAGGAGACTTTCACTTTTTCATTCGGATGACATGCTGAATGGCCATGTTCGAAGATTCGGCGTTCCTGTTTGTCCACATGCCGGTGGCGTTGGGTTATGTGAATATGTCATTCATCTCAGGTTGGTGTCAATCCTTTCGCTGAAAGTAGTGTCCCTGACTTAGGTTAAGCGTGATTGACTACATCGCAATTTCCGGGACGATGGAACGAAATGTGTTGGAATTCGCGGACCACTTGCATGAGCATTTCCCCTACAGGTGTACCATGAACAAAAGGGGGAGGTACAATGTTCCGAGTAATCCAAAGGAAGGGTATAGTATTGAGATGTACAAAGAGAGCATTGCCGAGTTTGAGTGGCCGAATGGGTCTTACTGGGTCGGTGTGAGGGGTGGTAAAGTCGAGAGCACTTAGTGGTAAATATAGGCTCTTGTAAAATAGTCATGATAGGTGTCTTGACCTATGTCAAGATGCCGAATTTATTTTGGTGTATTTGTGCATGTAATGTACGCGTTGGTTAAATGATATGTGGACAGCCTCTTAGTAGGACACGCGGTAGGGTGTACATTGAACAGCCTTGAGTGGTTGGAGGATGGCATATACAGCGGCACCACGGGATCCACCACCACAATCTCAAGGTTTCAGATCTGTATCACCCCGACCAGGATACCCGATCCAACACCCAACGCAGATCCAGATACCAGCCCAGTTAAGATACCCGCACCCCCACCAGCAACACCGGCCACCACCGACATCTTTCCCGAACCCTACCCCATCCCGACGCCCCCTTCCGACCCCAAAGTCACGTCCGGAATCCCTCCCGCCCCCTGCACGTGCTGCTCAGACCCCGGCCCCGTCACGTCCGGCACCTATCCCGGCACCGGCCCCTTCACGTCCTGCTATCCTCGCACATGCTGCATCCCTCGAGAGCACCCACATTAATAATCATACAAGACGTCCCCTCCCTAATCCAGGTGCTAGATCAACTAAACATGCAAGCTTGGATCTTCGTGCTCAGTTGGAAAATAATATTCCAACAGAACCAGATCTAAACAGTGCTGTAAGCTCCCAAACCAGCTCATCTAGTTTCTCCCCATTTTCTGCTGCAAGTGGCGCTTCAAGCTTTTCTAGTCTTGCAGCCCCTTCATCTAGCACGTCTGCTTTCCCAAATCAACCCCCATCAGCTCACTCGAATTCACCTACTTCTGCAAGCTTTCACAATACGCCACCCCATAGTTTCAGCGGCCCGGTCCCAGCATCTAGCTACCCCCATGTCGTTTCACATATAGATGTGCAGGGTATGTCTGTTTTCTTCTCTTACTTGACTTCATTTTTCACACACTTTCAGCTCTTCCACTCTCTTCTGCACCGGCCAAATTCACCCCTCACTGGAAACGTGACCTGCCCGGGCCCGGGCCATCACCACAGCCCAATGAGTCGTCTTCACGTGTGGGTCCAATCATGGAACGCAGGAGCACAGTGTCTGGCTCGGCTGCTCCATTAAATCTTGCTAACAAAGGGTTTCCCCCTCCTGCGACATCAACCAGCTATTCCTCCACCCTTCCAGCAAGCCCAGAGCGCAATCCCGCAAGTGTCATAGATCGTGCCCAGACAGTCATTCATCGCGCCCAAACACAAACATCATCCGGCCGTCGTCCTTTGCCGTCTATTGGCAATAGGTCTCCACCGGTACCCCCACTTCCAGGTCCGTCTTCTAATCATTAAAAATATCACAGTTGGAGTCACGGGGCATCTTATTCATAGGCAGTTCACGTAGTCCTGCCGAACTGGGTAGTTCACACTCGCCTCCAATTCCAGGTAATAGTAATTATAATAAGTGCGATATTCAACTTTAAATAATATTTCCAGGAAGTTCGCGTTCCCCTCCAGCTATCCCAGGTTCCTCGCAGGGCCAGTCAGTTCCAAGCAGTTCGCGATGGCCTCCAGAACCAGGTATTTATTTGTCGCTTTAGTACTCTGACCGTTCATCAATTTCACATCTGAAAGGGAGTTCGCGTGGTCCGCCTATACCGGATACCTTTCGCTCTCCAACAGTTGTGTCATCTCGTCCTCTGCCTATCTCTGGTAGTCTGGGATCACCACTAGTGCCAGGTACTGATGACTCATGTTGACCGCCGCATGTACCTGAATTGTTCTGGTTGTTTCAGCGAGCTCTGTCTCACAGAGGGCACGTACGGCAAGCAAGGCACCCTCTACCTCGTCCACACTCACAGATTCCTCCCATTTATCGTCTTCGACAATGCGTTCGATGCATACACGGATGCCTGCGACCACTGATGATGAGTCAAATACAAGCGACGTGGGTGACGCATATGATGAAAAAATTGATAGACGCCAGGAAGGAAGAGGATATGGTAACACAAGGGAAGACTATAATCGCCAGGATGGTAGGTATAACGAACAGAATGAGGCTCGCAACATACGTAGTGTGGGAGAACCAGGCAATGTGTCCCCGCAATACGGCATCCGCGACCTCCCTCGGCGCGCTCAACCATCCCAACCCCAAGCGCATATTCAGGAAAGGCAATGGACTCGGACGCGCCCGACTCGCTCGGCGACTCTCCCGACTCCCCCATCTCAGTCACCTAACGATATCCAGGATAATGAACCACAATCGCTCACACTGCGCATGGCCGCACTCGGACTATCCACTTCACCTCACTCACCCTCGCACAACATGCAAATCGATCTAAGCAGAAATCCCTCGATGCAGAGTTCGATGCAAAGTTCGCGCTCATCTTCGCCGAGCTTTGACCTCGGGAGCCACCCGCTTCTGCAGCGTGTGCCATCTGCAAAGGAAGAAGAACTTGAAAACCTGTCTAAACGCCCATCTTTACAGCGTGGTAAATCTGTAATCGAGGGACTCCAAAGGCATCCTTTTGCGTCCGCCCCAATGGAGAGACGGGTATCAGGCAGGAGTCGAAGCTTGGTGCGGGAGCAGGAACGCCGAAGCATGTCACCTGCACCTGAACAATCCCCCATACGTGAACCTTTACCTACGCGCAGCCAGTGGCCACAGAACATCCCGCCGCTTCCCCGCGCACCGCTATCACCTGCTGGAACCCGACCCTTTTCACCTGGTTTAAATGCCTCTGCATTTGATAATAACGTAAACAGCTCGCCTGCACGATCCGCTTTCGCGCGTCCTGCATCTCCACTCAAGAGTTCTGTGCCTCCGTCGTTTTCACGCCCTACATCGCCATCAAAATCACCCCTACCGACACCCCCCGTACGCGCCGAGGCAGGAAGCACTCCCGTGTTCCCCTCCCCACGAAAAACGAGTGGCGGAAAAGGCCCGTTTGGCCCACAAAATCAGGATTCACGTTCCAATTCACCACAAAAATCATCCAATACGTACGCATCGCCAACGTTACCTTCTTCGTCCTCCCCGCCGAAACTAGCCTACCTTAGCAACTCAAACGCACGGAATGCGTTCCCACCCACCGCGTTCCCATCTTCGTTCCCCACGAGTTCATCTCATTCGACCACATCAAATTCACACATCATGGAGCGTCAGCGCCAAAAGCAGCGTGCATACGTGTCTACATACGACCTCGACGATGAGCCACCTGTTTCGCCGCTCCGCGAGCGTGTGGGTCTGCCTTCGCCTAGTGTGTCCCGCTCGCCTTCCCCTTCAGATCCTGGGGCACGCGTGGGGGGACGTTCAATCTCCAGAGGCCCCGCAAATAAGGATATAGACTATGGTTATTGCAATGAGGACGACGAGGATGAGCGTTCGCCCTCGCCCATCCGTTTCGCGAAGCGCTCCTCTAATCAGTTCTCCGTATTGGAGATGGATTTTGTAGGTGAGCAGGTTGCGCCGAGGTGGCATCGCACGCCAGCGTCCAGAGGTGCTACAGAGCGTGGGGATGATGAGGGCAGACGCACGGATGTGGGCGTGCCGGTCATCTCTCTCCCTGGCGGGCATGTTGATTTTGATCAGGACTGTGATAATGGAGGTGGTGACACGGTACCATCGAACAAGACGCAGGAGTCGCCGCCAAGGATTAGTGTTTCGAGCGCTACGCCGCCGAGAGTGGCGGGTTCGCGTGCTACGCCGCCGAGGGTGGCTGTTACTAGTTCAACGCCGCCGCGTGTAGCTGCTAACGCATCAACGCCGCCACGTATCGCAGTGTCAGGCTCGTCTCCACCTCGTATAGCAGTGTCTGGATCATCAGCCTTCTTCTCCACAAATTTCTGCATTCTCACCGTCCTTGCGACAAATATCTGTATCATCACCCTCTACACCCCAGCTATCTGTATCCATTCCGAGTTCCTCTCCAAGGCCACCTAGCTCGTGGCGCACATCAGCACCATCTCATGAGCTGAAAACGTCTCCCGCCACCTCCAGGCGAGAAATGGACTAAAAGATGCAGGAGGACAGAAACAATGTGTTCGATGTGCAGAATGGAGGCAAAGTTATCAAGAGTGCTGAAAGGGATGCGTGGGAATGGGCTATCATGCGCAGGATGTGGTGGTCCAATTATTGGACGTATCGTCAGTGCAATGGGACAGCGCTGGCACCCAGGATGTTTCCGTTGCTCTGCATGTAATGAGCTCCTCGAGCATGTCTCGAGCTTCGAACACGAGGGAAAACCGTATTGTCATCTTGATTACCACGAGGTTCGTTCTCCCGACACCCTTTTGTTACATAACGATTTTAACTCCAACGTCACGCAGAACTTTGCGCCTCGTTGCTATCACTGCAAAACGGCGATTATCGACGAGCGGTTCATCACGCTTGACGACGAGGCGCTGGGAAAGCGGACTTACCACGAGCAGCACTTTTTTTGTGCGGAGTGTGGCGACCCGTTCCTCCCACCGTCTTCTGGGAGTGTCGGGTTCACGGTTACGGGTGATGGCGAGTTCGATCTTGACGACGACGTTGGTTTCACGGTGTACAAGGGCCACCCATACTGCGAGGCATGCCACGTCCGCCTGCGAATGCCCAAATGCAAGCATTGCAAGAAGTCAATTAGGGACGGAATGCGCGCTGTTGAGGCTTTAGGAGGCAAATGGTGTTGGGAGTGTTTTGTGTGCGAGGTATGTGATTTCCCTTCTCGTGGATGCTGAGCTGATACCGAGTTGCACTTTCAGGGCTGCAAAACACCGTTTGATGATCCGTCGTTCTTTCTGCGTGATAACAAGCCATTTTGCGAGCCGTGCTTTAGTTTGATATTGCGAAATGAGGTGTGAGGTGTGGTTCAAATAATTTATTCCATGCTGTCGTTTTCGGTTTCTTGTGCATAGGTACTTGGATGTGCTAGCTACTTCGCAACTTTAGTCCGTCTAACATATATTCTGCTTATATTGAAGTTGCTTCGAATGCTTCAACGACCGTGATACGAACTCGGAAATTTTCGTAATATGATACATAAATTGCTCTTCGACATCCTTTATAGTGTGGACTATGTGTCACCCCACTGGCTATAGACGTTTAAACGTTTAGGGTGCACTGTCTAACAGCAAACCCGCAAAAGAAACCACCTATGAGAAGCGTAAGCGTGACTCGTGCCAGAAGTACAGCCTTGCGAACATATACCATTGAAAGATTGATGAAAAAGAAGATTGATATTGGATTCATACTGTCAAAGTTTCGGCGGCTTCTGCTGAACTACTTTGGAATGTTTGCCAATGGTTGCGCAGCATGGTGGCCATGAGATCGGAGTGATCGTCCTCCAAAGATGTGAAATGGAGGATGCCATGGGCCATTAGCGCTAGCAAGCCAGCTCCGCCTGACGCCCAAAAGACGCCAACCATGCGGGAGACCCAGAATATGAATTGAGCAACCATAAGTCCCATGCTCCATAAGTACATCGCTTTTGGCATGCTGTATGCAATAGATAAGGGCAGGAAGCCCCAATCAGACGATTTTGCTGTGCGGAGGAAGTTCGCCTGGAAGGAAGGTGAGTCAAGTTGTATCGATCGGAGATAGGGGAAAGTGCGAACAGCAAACGAGGCGGTTGCATCTTCAAAACCATGGTGTCTCAGGAGCAGGATTGATCCCGACAAGATGCTTGAGGATGCTGCAAGAATTGGTGCCATAGCAGATGACAACGAAGCACGCGGTAGCATCGAAATGAGAATGCTGGCACTGTGAGATGATCATCAAAATCAAAATCAACGAAACCCCGAGATTAGACTGACATCAAGACCGAAAATGCCTGCATACCAGCTCAGCTACCGAAGCTAATATATTACATGAGACGAACGACGTACCCACACAATCAATTCTCTCCATTCCGAGACACGTGCAGTCATGAAAGCCTGCCAGTGATCAACATACACCTGGTCGTGAACGAACAGGTCATGAAGCTTGGAGTAGTGGTGGTTAGGGATCCCCCACAACGTCAGATTTGCCAGTGAACGCATCCCTGGGCGATCAACTATGTCTTCTGGCATCGGTGGCTGCAGTCTGTCCAGCTGGGCATTTTCTTGACCATAGTACGTCATGAATCGTTGATTATCTTTCAACTGTTCAGCACTATAAAGAAATGGCAAAATTTTCACAACTGACTGATTGCACCCCAAAGACGAGCTTAAAGCGTGTCAGCTTTGGATAACATGTGTAAATCATGCTTCTTACCAACAAAACACAATGTATAGCCATCTAAGGGTTCGCCTTGCATAATAGTGAGGCCATGAACTTTTTTGCAACAATTGTCTACATACCTCGTCGTAAGGATAACACCCGCAGAAGTTGATCGCACTTTTCCTCCGTGTATGGGAATGTGGAAGTGCGCGACGTCATACGATCTAAACGCGTGTCACGTCATAGGCAAACTGAGATAGGCAAAATAGCATACCTGTCATACCGTGACAGATGACACTGATCAAGTTGTTCAAAATGAGTGGCGTCATCTGTGCAAAGACGTGCATCGGGAAAAACTCGACATGCACCCAGTAGAGTCTTTCCAACGCAGTATCTGTTGAAACTCAACCAACTATTATTGTAAAGAAAACTGAACACGCACCCAAGTGTGAGTCAGACACCAACATGCCCATGTCCAGCAGTTCCGATGAGGTGGGCTCGAGCCAGAAGAGGCAGCGACTATGATGATCCACGAAATAATATGCACATGTAGACGTTTGTGGTGGTTCGTCAAACCGAAGCTCAACGAAGAGCTCGCATGTTTCTGGCAATATCATGCCACATTCGAGGATCCTTTTTTCGATTACTGCTAGATAGCTGGACACCAGATTGTCCGTTTCAGCATTTAATACGTTCTCCTCTGTGACAACCGATAAATGGCCACGTTTCATGTGAAAATACAGTTGCCCTTCTGGGTGGATAAAAGAGAGCCAATTGGACTTGGTGCTGGGACGTTGGTCAAGGTCAGTTCAAGTCCACAGGTCAGTCACCGGTAAGTGAGTTCACCTGGTACGAAGTCGCAACCCAGGCGCAGTTGTAGTGTGGTATGCATCCACCCTCGGTGGAGAATGAATGAATGGATACCATGCAGGATGGTTTGCAAGAACCTACCAGAGCAATTTCCCATACCGTCTGGTGGTTGTCGAAGTCACGGGCCTGAGTTCCTTGACTAGGTTCAGTGAAGATGCCATATCGTTATGGTGTGTTGAAGTTGAAGTGGTGCCAATTGAATGCTTGGTGCTACCAGAACAAACTCAGTGGGTGACAAATGGAAAGACGAAGTTCTTGAAGTGGCGTACTATTAGTATATGCGGGTCAGAGTAACACCATATCACGATCAATCACGGCGATTGAATATTGAGCGCTGAGCCACCATTTTACTTATTGTTGGCCTGGTGGGTACTGGTGGGCCCTGATGGGGGTTTACATGCTGTGGCCTGAGGAAGGATTATGTGATATTCACCGGAAATTCGATCATATTAATAATTAAGTCGCGCGAGTCCGACAATCTCTAGATCGTACTGGTATTCGGGTGTGGTATACACCACGACAATTCGCAACCGGTGATTGTCGGTTTCTGCGTGTTGACTTTTCAGGGTGCTGCATGGGTCAGGCAAGGCAGGCCGCAGCAACAATAGGGCCCATTAGCAGGAGTCATGCGCCATGTGGCTCAAAACCAACTTCAGAATGCACTCGGATTGTCCTCCTAGTACTAGTAGGCCATGGCTGATGCCATTGGTTTTGGCCATACAAGCGCTACCAGAAGGAAAATTTGGATCTCCATAGCCAAACCAGCGCTGTAATGCTTCACAGCGCCATTGCCAGCAATATCTTCCAGACTCCACAGTCAATTATCACTGGCAGGCGGTAATAATTCATATGGGATAGCCACTGTGACTTCGTCAGTACGTCTTCCTGACTCGAAATTTGAACATGCCTATCGCGTTTCTTCCGCAGGCTTCGGAAGCATTGATTGCCACAGAAGCTCGTTGAACGCGCCTGCTGATATGTGAGGCATTTATTAGCGTGCCATTCGTATCCAGCCAGTCAGGGGTAAAAAAACATGAACGCAATAGTCAGTGCCCTAATTTCAATGGCAAGTTATTGTCCTCTCACCGGTCCAAATTCTAAGTCATTTCCTGCCACCAGAACTAATGTGTACTATCGTACAAGCAGGGCCATAGATTGATTTACGCTAGTGGCCAGTTGGCCCTATCTGTTCGGCATTCCACTTCCAAATGACGCCCGTATGACCCACGAGTCAACCACGCCTAGCGCCCAGATAAATGATACTCTTGATGATTTTATCGAGATTTGGCATCTACCTTTGAACAGGCCAAACGATCAACGGAATATTCAATACAGTTTGGCACTCACTGTCCGTTTACGTCTATCAAACTCAATCAAACAGCATGGTATGGGAGAGTTAACGGCGCTTGCGTTATCAGGATTTAGCGCTTATCCTCATGGCCAGGCGGTTATGTACAGACACAAATTTAGGTCCAGCCGCTCCAGCCGCATATACACGTTCCTCTGATTGCTCACGCTTCCCTGTCCACTATTTGGCTTTTGATTTGATTCACTTCGCATAACTGCTCCCTCTGCTGCACGAAGACATAACTGTACGCTAAGATGTCCAAACGCGTAGAAGATGTCCCTAATGGAACACCGTATACCCATTCCCAGCAAGTGCACTCTTATTGAACACGGTAGATATGCAAGATCTCATAACAATACAGGAATCACGATGATAACGTTCCGGAACTTCATGATGAATTAATTGAGGAAGATTCAGAGGAGGAAGAATTTTCCCCAGAAGAAATTACATTCGAGCCCTCTGAGGATTCCAGGTATTTTATTTTAATTCTGGTGCAGTGTACGATAAGGTGACACATTGTCCAGGTTCAGTTCCAGGGGCCCTACTGATCCGAGGGCTGTGTCTCTCAGTACCGCCCGCAGAATCCAAGAGGACAAGAATCAAGGAAAGAATAACCAGAGCCAGCCCAATAGCCAATCCATCTCTCAGAAGTACGTAGTTTTTATCATATCAGAGCTGCCGTCTGACGGGGTCAATATATTAGGCCATCATCTCTTCCTCCTCGCCATGTCGATCCCAAACGATATGGGAAGTAGATCATCAGCGACATCTGCAGAGAAAGTGCAAAGAGAGATAACCAATGTGGTTTCGAAGTTACTAGTATGATGTGATCATGAATCCTAAGAAGTTGTATACTAAATAAACCACGAAATATGGAACAGACGAAATCTTGCTCAGAGTCTAGCTCGTTTAAATTCGGGCCTGTTCAGTGCTGCAGGATGGCAGGAGAGCTTCCATCACCAGCGCCTAAAGTCCTTGTTGGAAGGAAACAACTACAGCTGCTATCTGTAACTTGCTAAATACATATGTCCGTGGGGACCTTGGGCCAGTGGCTTGCCGCTTGAGCTTGTTCCTGTACACTACAGTCGTGAATGCGATCTAGGGCTGATTAATTCGCGCGCGCCTGTCGGCGGACTTGATATATTTCTGAGCGCTTTTGTGCGTACGCCGGACACGGACGCAGTACTGTATCCTGGGCAATTTCTTTACGTATATAGTCAAGTTCATGTTTTATCCCTCGAATAAATAGGCGAGAATCTTGACTACTAGTCTGAAACATATAACCACACGGTGACTCGGAGTCAATCTGTGTCCACCCCCTCATGCTGTATTGCGCAGCTCTCTCATCAGATTATATCAATATATAGAAACTACAAAATGCAGAATCGTTCCTCGGCGTCATCATAAGTATCCCAGCTTTCACCAGTAATAACATTTGTCACGATGGAAGAAATATGTGCGGAGTGAGATTCGAACTTGACGGAAAGACAGTAAAACCTTGGGCGGGGTGGGCACTGAGAGTGATCGCTAGTGTCGCCTTGCAGGAACGCACATATTAATCAGGACGGTCTGGCTGAGACCACTTGGCAGTCACCGCAGTGTTGCCAGGAACGCACAGATTGGCGAGGATCGCTCTGAAGACGTTACGACAGGTTACGACATGCTAGATATCTGAGGGGTCCAGTGATGAGACATTTCGCCTATCACAAGCATTCAAATTGGCAGGGACGAACAGGGGGTGAGGCATGTTTTCGTACATTTGACTTGTGCGGTTACATTTGAGCGATACAGGTGGTGTGTCAGGTACGTACTTAATTAACCCACCACTGAAAGATGGTGTCGAATTAGAACGGCCCCCGGAACGTGCACAATAAAGGTTCTACACCGTGGACCAACGAGGCCGAAAAGTCCCCCACATAAAAGCAACCCATATCAATACCGATACAAGCGCCAAAATCGAGAAAAGTCCGCGGTGAACAAATACTGTGGTAAGCAGCGTCAAATAGGTAACCACGAGGAGAGGTTCGTTCACATACATATTCAAACATCGAAGGACCCTTCACAGGCAGGGGAGAGGTGGCGCGGGGTAGTCGGACAGGGCAGAAGAGTAACATTGTGTATGTGACGTTTTCGGGGAAAGACCTCGCAATCACGTAGAGACTGGGAAGCCAGCATGCACACAAAAATATAGAAGCAACAATAACGTAAGGACAGATGGCTTGAAGGGGAGTGAGAGATGGTGCATGAGACGGAGCATGATGTGTAGGGTAACTTTCACCCAATACATCATCAAAGGGGGCAAAAAAGTGATGGATCCATAGTGGACAGCTGGCGAGATTGGCATAGTACGCTTGTAGTGATGGTAGTATAAAGGATGACACCAGATAGTCCTGAAACCATGGAGGTAGTGTGCAAAGTCACGGCCGTCGTGGAGACCTACCGGACGGTCCTTCATCTATATTTTGTCAGAAAGTCCAGCACTGACCGTGGACGGCATAGTTTGTAGGACTGATAGATATAGATAAGATAGAAGTGCTGGAGGTGGTGGGGATGCTTGGGGATGTGACCGACGAAGACATGGGACTTGTAGCGGGAGTTGCGGAAACCGTGGATTGCTGGGCGGACGTAGGGGCGGTGGAGTAGAAGTAGTCATCGTCACGAGAGCCGAAACAGGCTGGATGCTGGATATCGTATATCACGGTATTCATTCAATTATTGTATATGTCAACGTCAACCGACGTGAATGACAAGAGCGGCCTGATGATGTAATTATGCAATTGTCTAAAAAGACTTAGAGACAAACGTTGGATCAAACCATGAAGTGCGCGTGCGGAGGGCACCAACTACCTTGCCCTGGGATTGTCAGCAAAATAATTGCCCTCCAACGCAGTACCGTAATTCCACTGATGGGGCAGTACACTCTGTAATCTATACTTTTGTACAATGGCTGCAACCTTCGCGTGGTTTACATCGTGTTGCTTCAGTGTTTCAGGGTCCGGAATAGGGGGCAGCGTTGCGAATGCAAGCCGAGCGATGCCTACTTGTTCTAGGTACAACTGTTTGGAGAGCCGCGGCGGGTACTTGTGTTCTTGTGTGATTACACGCTCAATGCTGCCATGTTCGCGGATAAATTTGAGTGCACGCTGAGGACCAACGTTCTTGATCCGTTGGGAGAAGTCCGTGCCGAGGAGCAAGAGGAAGTCGATATATGCGGATTTGGAGAGCTGGAGAGCAGTACGAACGTGGGACCCATGAACAAGGATCAGTGGATCATTTCTATTGGCGATATTCCGAATGAGGGGAGCCTCGTAGACGAGGACGTCCTAGGTGAAGAATGAATAAGGGTTCACGCGTAGCATCCTAAAAAGGCCATACCGTATCTTCGCTTGCAACATAATCAGCTATTCCATGGATAACGAGTGAGGATGCGAGAGCCTCTGCTTCAAAGGACCCTCTGATTCGATGCACGGCACACCCATGGCGCGCAGTATCTCCTTGCTCTCCTCGTAAGTCTGGGTGGTAGGAGGACTCGACCGGCGAGCGTAAGACTCGGAAAGAACACCACTCTTTTCAGCCAGCGTTGCAAGGGCAGTTTCAGGAGCGTCTGCAAGTGTATCCCATATTTGACCCTCCTCTATTGTCATTTGAAGTTGGGACTTGGACATGATGTACTCGGCACGAGTCTCATCTGGCGACTCTGGAACCTCTACGGTAGAGGGTAGTAAGGTGATCTGTGCGACGCAGTCGCGATATTCTTGATATAGGGAGGAGAGCGCAGAAATCACATCCTCTGTTGGAGGTACGGAATCCACGACAGTGGCAAAAATCACGTCTTGAGAGGTTTGAAAATCAGCTTCTCGAAGTTCACTTTGTATGATGCTTGGGCCAGGAGGGAGGTCTTGCACTCGAAGGTTGGATACGCCTTCAACAAGGGAAGCACCCGGATCCAACGTCGAATTATTTATATGGTCTGGCCATGACTTGGTATCGTTAGGCGGGATGACGGCAACTGATTGACCTATACGAGCGAGAAGAATCTCTTTCATGTCTTCATCTGACATGTTAACAGAATCGTAGATTGCCGAAAGGGTATCTTCCTCCGACTGGGATGATAGAACATTGCAGACTTGCTCAAATTCAGAAGCACCAAATAGACGAGTCTGAGAGCAAGTCGTAACTGAGTTCACATCATTCTGAAGGATATCCGATGGTGAAAAAGAAGGCTGGAAGTACGTAGGGATGGTCCTTGGAGCCACTGCTAGGTGTTGTAACGCGTTGGTGATACGCCTACGGTCTGGTGGTTCCATGGAATGATATTGCGGTAGTAATCGCATCAACTTCTGAAGTCTGCTCAGTCTCTCCACCTCAATAGATGAACGAGCTGCATCCAGTCTCCGTATCTCCCTGCGTCGTTCTACCTGAGAAAGATGTCCACCTAAAGTATCTCCGACTATTGTGGTGACTTACCTCTCGAGCTTTGGCAATGCTGCGGTCTCTACCATCAAATACGCAAATTGCATGCACATTACACTCTTTGAGTTCCGTGATTATGCGATGCCACCCGAGGATGTGTCTATGCGGATGAGGCATGGGTGCGAAGTGAAGGCGCTGGGTTATAAGGGTGCCATCACTAATTTGATCAAAGATGAGTTGGTGTAATTAGTCAGACGAAGAGCTTACATGACAATGGTCTTACCGCAGAGAGATCGGAGGCGGTCTGGAAGTTTTCTGATAACTTCCGGGCTGATGCAGGTCAGATGTGACTCGGAGCAGAGAAAGCTGGACTGGAGCTCACCAGGTTTTCTGCAAAAATGGGGTAAGACCTAGAACTCCCATGCGTACTGCAGTTTCTGTCGTTCAACGTCGAAAACCGAGTATTAGCAGAAGGCAACCTCCTGTCCCATTGGAAACTTGGAACGGTTCCTGACAAGTTTCTGCAATACCATCATTAATTTCCTTTCTTAGCTTTTTATAAACTCCGCCACCGTGATGTCGTGGCTTACAGCGCTTGCAAGTGAGCTGCACGATCAACGTTGCGACGACGACGGCCTTCCTTTGCGAATAACCCGGGCTCCTTGACCTACCGATATAATCATCTACAGCCTAGTTATTAGACAGGAAAAAATACTTGGTATTTACGCGACTGAAAGGAGTTCACGCTCAAGATGTCGGTGATGCTCACGAAGTTCGAGTCCAAGAGCAATCGCGTTAAAGGTATGTACGTTTCCAAGCTTGTCATGAGTTCATCATTCAGCTGCGTGTCATAGGACTTGCTTTTCATCCGACTCAACCACTGCTTGCCGCCGCACTTCACAATGGAAGTGTTCAGCTCTGGAATTACCGAATGGGCGTATTAGTGGATCGATTCGAAGAACACGAGGGTAAAGTTCATTCAAATTGCAATATCTGCGATATCTATCTCATTTAATTGACTATTAGGACCTGTGCGGGGTGTCGCAATTCATCCGAGTCGAGCACTACTGGTTACTGGAGGCGACGACTACAAGATCAAAGTATGGGGTGAGTGCGGTTTCTATTTCCTAAACATCACGCTCATGAGCATGGTAAGACCTGAAACCTCAGAGCAGAAGGTGTCTATTCACTCTGCACGGTCATCTCGACTATGTCCGAACCGTTCAGTTCCACCACGAAATGCCATGGATTGTAAGTGATGTTTCGCTTTCCATCAGATAGTTTACTGAATGTTATCGGAATATGCAGTTGTCGGCGTCCGATGATCAGACTATTCGGATATGGAACAGCACCTCGCGGCATTGTGTCGCAATTTTGACAGGGCACTCTCATTATGTTATGTCCGCACAATTCCACCCAAAAGACGATCTCATCGTCTCAACGTCGATGGACCAAACCGTACGAGTTTGGGACATCTCCGGCCTGCGCAAGAATACACCAAACAATGGCCCCAACAACTTTGAGACGTTTGACACGTTCTCCACGGTCAAGTACGTGCTGGAAGGCCATGATCGTGGTGTAAACTGGGCTTCGTTCCACCCCACGCTACCGTTGATCGTGTCCGCAGCCGATGATCGGACGATCAAGATTTGGCGAATGAGCGAGACCCGGGCGTGGGAGGTTGATTCATGCAGAGGTCACTTCAACAGCGTGTCAAGTGCGATATTCCACCCAAAGCACGAGTTGATCGTGTCTTGCGCAGAGGACAAGACTGTCCGAGTTTGGGATCTGGCCAAGCGGACGGCAATCCAGACGTTCAGGCGGGAGAACGACAGGTTCTGGATATTGGCTGCACACCCAAACCTCAATTTGTTTGCAGCAGGACATGATGGTGGTCTGATTGTGTTCAAGCTCGAGCGCGAACGACCCGCGTTTACCGTGCACGGGGATATGCTTTACTACATCCGTGACAAGTATGTGCGCACTTACGACTTCAACTCGGGTTCAGACATCGGCTTGCTGAGCGTAAGGAAGTTCGGAAGCCCGTATGTTCCTCCGCGTACCGTGAGCTACAACCCTGCCGAACGCGCTGTTGTGGTCACCATTTCGTCGGATAACGGGTTGTTTGAGCTTTCTTCACTGCCGACGCAGTCCAATGGCGAGGTTAAAGACTCATCTGCAGATGGAAAGCGCGGCTCGGCTCACAGCGCAATCTTTGTTGCAAGAAATCGGTTTGCAGTGCTCAACAAAACCTCCCAGGTAGTCGCTCCAATCTTCCGGTCAAAGATTATCATTCTAATAATCTTCGCAGCTCATTGAAGTCCGCGACTTGTCGAATTCAGTCGTAAAAACCATCAAACCCCCAGCCCAGACTAATGAAATTTTCTACGGTGGTACAGCCTGCCTAATTCTCAGTTCAACAACTACCGTTGTGTTGTATGATATCCAACAGCAGAAAACGATCGCAGAGTTGAACAGCCCACCTGTTAAATATGTCGTTTGGAACGCAGATGGGTCACTGGTCGCGTTGATGAGCAAACACAGTGAGTCCATACTACACAGTTCGTCGGGCTGAGTTCAAAGCCATGGACAGCAATTACTATCGCCAACAAAAATTTCTCGCAAAACAGCCTTATCCATGAGACGATACGGATCAAGTCCGGGGCTTGGGATGACACAGGCGTTTTTATCTACTCTACGCTCAACCATATCAAGTACTGCTTGCCTCAAGGGTACTGAGCTTCCTTCCGCTAGCTTACATGCAGCTGATCTATCTGCTTTCTCAGTGACCATGGCGTCATCTGTACACTCGACAATCCTGTCTACCTTACCCGTGTCAAGGGTAAAACCGCTCATTGCCTGGACCGATCTGCACGCCCACGCACTATCACGTTCGACCCGACTGAGTACCGCTTCAAACTCGCGCTCCTGCGCAATAACTACGACGAGATGCTCCATATCATCCGCACATCGACATTGCTTGGGCAGAGCATCATTGCGTATCTTCAGCAAAAGGGCTTCCCGGAGGTTTGTTTTCAAGTGCAGATCCTTGAAATATGGAAGGTTCATGCAAAGTACAGATTGCACTACACTTTGTGCAAGACAAGAACACCAGATTTGATCTTGCAATCGAGTGTGGAAACTTGGATGTCGCACTCGAGACTGCAAGAGCGATCGACCGGCCTGAGTGTTGGGACCGTCTAGCGCAACAAGCCTTGAAGCAGGGCAACCACAAGGTTTGCTTCTTTCCTTGCGTGTTGTTCAACAGTCAATTTTTTCCATCTCAGATTGTCGAAAAGGCCTATCAGCAAACTAAGAACTTCGACCGCCTGTCGTTTTTGTATCTCGCCACAGGCAGTACAGAAAAGCTTTCCAAAATGCAGAAAATTGCAGACGCACGAGGTAACCCCATGTCGCGCTTCCACAATGCGCTTTATGCCGGCGATGTCCTTGGACGTATTACTGTTTTGCGCGAAGTCGGGCTTCGTAAGTACATTCCTTTAGCTTGGTTTTCAAGACTTGACACTTCGTCCCAGACCCCCTGGCATATCTCACAGCGAAGACGAATGGTTTGGAGGAAGAAGCAGCTGAAATCCTCGAGGCAGCTGGCCTTACCGAGGCCGACGTGGACGATGTCCCTGCATTTGGAAAGTGTACCCTCCAAACCCCGCCTGTTGTCACTCCTACATCCAACCTTAATTGGCCATCTATTTCCATGGGAGAATCTTTCTTTGACCGTGCGCTCGCCAACGGTCATCTTGATGGGGACAGTGATATACCTCACATCAATGGCAATGGCTTGGACTCAGGTGCAGGCGCCTCTACCGCCCTAGATGAGTGGGCGAAGGATGAGGAACCAGATGTAGAGGAAGACGGATGGGAGCTTGACGCAGAGGCGGAAGATGATGAGGAGAAAGATGTAGATGAAGAGTTTGAGGATGCCCTTGAAGAGGAGGACCTTGGGGCCGGCGCTGCACCTGGTGTGAGCGAGAACGAACTTTGGGTCCGGAACTCGCCGTTCGCAGCCGAACATGTTGCAGCAGGATCATTCGACACCGCCATGCAGGTGAGCTACATGTTACTCCCCCGTTCCGAATAGACACTCAATTACTCTATAACTAGCTTCTCAACCGACAGCTGGGCGTTGTGAACTTTGCACTCTTGAAGCCATCGTTCTTGTCTATCTACCGTTCATCACACGTCTACGTATCCCCAATCGCTTCGTTGCCGCCATTGCAATTGCATATTCGGAGGAACCCCGAGGAGACCTCACCTGGACGGGTACTTCCTGTTGCTGCTCGTACGCTTTCTTCGATCCGCACAGAACTGTCGGAGGGATACCGCTTCGTTTCCGGAAACAAGTTGTCAGAGGCTCAGGCAACATTCCGGTCGGTGTTGCTAGCATTGCTACTTATGGTTGTCTCATCAGATAATGAGGCCAAAGAAGTAAGTGTTATCAGTCCATTCGATATCAATGCCGACTAATTATACCACCAGTGGCGAGACACTGTGACAGCTGCCCGAGAGTATCTCCTCGGCGTTTCCATTGAGCTTGAGCGGCGACGTATCGCACAGGCTGAACCTGACAATATTCGCCGGAACCTTGAACTCGCCGCATATTTCACGCACTGTCAGTTACAGCCACAACACATGCAGATCGCACTACGGAGCGCTATCGGTGTGTTTGCCAAAGCCAACAACCATGCAACCGCTGCCAAACTGGCACGTCGCCTTCTTGACCTTAATCCCGATCCCAAAATTGTTGCACAGGTATGTTCCCGATTCTTTTAGTTTGTTCATTGCCTCTCGCTAACCCGTATGTGAAGGCTCGTCAACGCATCGCAGCAGGGGATCGCAATCCCCGGAACACAGTTGAGGTCTCGTATGATGAGTTCACAGAGTTTGAGATCTGTGCAGCCACATACACCCCCATCTACAAAGGCTCGCCATCTGGCCGCTGTCCATATACCGATGCGGCGTTCCTGCCTGAGTTCAAAGGCAAGTTAGACCCATTGATAGAGCTGACTGAGATTGGGGCAACTGCGAGTGGGCTGCCTGCACCACGGTAGAATGTTATTAGATGTGGATGGACAATACTGCCAATTAGGCCTTAGGAATAATTGAATCTTTGCATGCTTTTTTTTTTGTTTTGACAATTATTCTGACATCAGCTAAATACTGGGATGTCATAAATGCGTTGTCATTGACACGAGCAAGGATTTATGCCGCGTCACAACCGCGGCAAGCACGGAAATTTCGGCTGCTGAACTCAGTCTTAGGTCGGTCGTGCACGGTGCTGATTCCAGATTACTTATGTAGAGTCTAAACTGCACAACATCATGCATCAATCCTGACAACTTGAACGACATCAATGTTGTCTTGGCCTATCACTGGTCATGCATCATCTTCTCCGTCATGATTGAATTCATCCACAACTAGTCGCCAATATTAATGGCGACATTTTGAATCTGAAGTGACACCTTGAACGTCACCAGTAAATTCATCGGTCCGTGATATTGTAGTCGTGGGGACTATAGAGGGATGTAATTCTGTTCCTCTCAGACACAGCTATCTATACTGCAAGAAATTAGAGTGATCGGTACATAGTCATGGATGTATGCAAATTTGGACAAGGAGTCGCTGACAAGTTTGCGACATTGCGACGTCACGACCAGCAGGGGATTGTTATCGAACGCATTGAAAGGTAACGCTTTTTCGCACGGATCCCCAATCAATATGATATGTAGCAGACAATGATTCAATATCTTGAACGTTGCTTTCAATATGGCACTTGCGGTTCGCCTGGCTCGAGCGTTACCATCGCAGGTAATCGATGTATCGTTGCTGATTGGGGAACATTTTGTCGTTTTTTTTTCACCTCCAGATTTTTCTTGTAGTGTTCTCAGTCTAGCACAAAATTTAACGTTTAACCCTTGAGCAAGTTAGCTGCAAGATTGCGCAACGGACTAAACGACATGTATCCGCATCACTAATGACTGACATCACCGTAGTGTCTTTCACCTTCACACATCGCAAACGTCCTTTCTTTTCCCTCTCAGTATCTGTCCGTATTGAACTTCACGAACCTGCACCCGTTTATGTTTTCTTAGATGAAAGAGATCATTCAGCAAATATCACTACTCAGGCACATGTGCTTACAAACCGGTAATTCCTCGACAATGCCAAATATTCCCTGCATGTGGAAGCGGTCAGCAGATTTACGAAGGTTGACTCGTTGTGATGCTCTACTATATATTGCTTTAAATAACCTTCTCATTTGTTCATCAGTGAGCTGGTCAACAGATTAAAAGGTCATAGTGAAAGGTGCAACACTTCATCGTCCAAGTACTACCAATATCAATTGTCAGCATGACCCAGGGCAGGAACTTTATCATCTCTAGTTACCCGCTTACCCTTTTATTGTCTCTGTCCTTGAAGGCTTGAACTCGTTCCAAAAAATCTCGTTCTGCTCCTAGAGACTCATCATCAATGTGCTTGACGTTCCGAAGGAAGTTGTGGATCGACTGAGTCTGTCCAGACATGATGCACTCTGTTCCTCGTTTGGGACGTACATGGGACAAGACGAGTGAGTTGGTCTTAAAACTTGTGATTGTGGCATCGTTCATATGTACGTTCCTGTGCAGGCTCAGCATTCTAGTGGCTCGGGTGTTACATGCGTCCCTGAATCGTGCAAAGTGATTCATTACTGGCGAACCATATCCCAATCACAACTCACTGCCTCGTCACGGTGACGAGCCATTGTAACGAGATTTGACACTCCAGTAGAACTTCCATTGCAATTTGCAACGATGAAACATCTTTCCTCATTTCCACTCGCCATGAATGGTTTCGGTACGGCGGTACTATGTGTGAAATTTGTGTTGATTTTTGGGTTGTGACCACCACGCCTCGGCAGGCTGGCACATCCATGTTCGGTCAACGGCGCTCCCAAGATTTTTCTCCAATCAGTGGTGGACAGCACATTTTACATTGGTTACCTGCAAACCCACCCGAGATTGGCGGACCAGCACGGCTGAGCTTGAAGCTCAGCCGTGCTGGTCCGCCAAGTCACACCCTACTGGTAAAATGCACTCAGCGGATACCATATATAAAGGTGTAGCAACATGTCCCTTTCATACAACCCCTTCGTGGAAATGGCCATTCAAACACTCGTAAGCGACTGATATTGATTTTTCTGCTATGAAGGCTAAAATACTGGCTAGCCAACCTCAACTGAAATACTTGTTGTCGGCGGCGGACCCGCCGGAAGTTACGCTGCTGCTGCATTGGCTCGAGAAGGTTTTGAAGTTACCCTTCTCGAAGCTGCGAACTTCCCTCGGTCAGCGCATATGATGTATGCCATCTATATACACAATCACTAACTGTACTAGATATCATATTGGCGAGAGCTTGCTTCCGTCGGTCCGCCCCTTCTTGACATTTATTGGTGCAGAGAAATCTATCATGAACCACGGGTTCACAGTTAAGGTGTGGATAGTCTTCAATACGTCAGAGTATATGACAGTCGCCCTCCTATAGCCTGGTGCTGCGATCAAGTTGAACCAGTACAAGCGAGAAGGATGTGAGCCTCAGTCATCGTCGTTCACCTTTGTAATAAAGTCTTTCCTCGTTGCAGATACAGATTTCATCACGCTGAACCCAAACAATGGGTCTTGGAATGTGGTCGGTGATATATTGGAGACATGCTCCCTGTCTTACCGATTTGTAGATTCGATCAGAATTTGACGATTTGCTATTTCGTCATGCTTCGAAGTGTGGCGCAACTGTGTTCGACAACACAAGAGTCGCCGAAATTCAGTTCGAGGGCGAAAGGCCTGTTTCAGCCGACTGGAGGAATGCTAGCACCGGGGCACAGGGCCGTATCTCTTTCAGCTACTTAGTCGATGCGTCAGGAAGGAACGGGATCATGTCCACAAAGTATCTCAAGAACAGACGCTATAATCAGGCCCTGAACAACGTCGCATGCTGGGGATACTGGGACGGAACCGGGTCTTACATGCCTGGTACCACTCGCCAGAATGCTATCTGGGTCGAAGCACTCGAAGGTATGAAATCTGCCTAAAGTCGTCATACTGAGCTGAATATGTGCAGACGAGTCTGGATGGGCTTGGTTCATTCCTCTTCATGATGGGTCCACATCTGTAGGAATTGTGATGGATCAAGAGTCAAGCAATCGTAAGAAGAAGGCTTCCTGTGCAACCTCAGGAGCATCCAGCACCAATCATCTGGCTCATTATAAGGAAGAATTAAGCAGAACTCGTGGAGTCCTCAAATTGATTGGAAATGGCACTCTTCGAAACGACGGCACACCGGAAGCTGTGAAATCTGCGAGCGATTTCAGCTACTCGGCTTCCTCTTATGGCGGTGATCATTTCCGCCTGGCGGGGGATTCTGGAGGTATTTTTCCCTGATATTTTGTGGTACTCGCAATTGACGATTATCAAGCATTCATCGACCCATTCTTCTCCTCTGGGGTGCATCTGGCCTTCACAGGAGGACTTTCGGCTGCCCTCACGATAGCTGCGTCCATTCGAGGGCTTTGCAGCGAAGATGATGCCCAACGCTGGCACACATCAAAGATTGCCATCTCTTACACGAGGCAGGTGAACTTGTTCACTGGGGCGATAGCAACTGACGCGACGCATGATGCAGGTTTCTTATTGTCGTCCTTGGGACCTACAAACAGATCCGCAATCAGTCCATGCCAGTCATGAGCGATGTGGACGAGGACAATTTTGACAGAGCATTTGATCTCATCAGGCCAGGCAAGAATCGATATTTCCCACTGTCACCGCAAATTCTAAGCTCCGTGTGCAGTAATACAAGGAACGGCTGATGTCGGTAAGGCGTTAACAGAAGACGAACTCCAGGTACGTATGTTCGGCGGTCAATTTCCTCGACATTTTCAATTCGATTGACAGAAAACCATGGACTTTTGTCGTCATCTGTTTGCACCCACTGACCCCGAGATGCATTCTGCAGTTAAAGCTAGGCAGGGGGGGTTTCTCATCTGTTCAACTGGATTATCTGATACTGAACTCAATAGGTTGGATCCTACTCTAACATCCCCAGACGGACCCGTCATGACAGAATGCGAAGTCGATCGCTTGCTCGGAGACGCTGATGAGGAAGCCAAGACTGTTTTGAAGGAGATCAATGCGCGAAAGCCCATCCATACGATGTACAACCCAACGGAGAATTTCGGTGTTGAGAAACACTTTGGTTTCAAGGCTGTCTTGGAACGAGGGAAATTAGGTTTGGTGACTGCCGCAGATATGGACTGATCTCATCAGAAACATTTACTGGACAATATATAGTTAGACTGTATGTACCGCAAATAATACAGTTTAGATATATCAATACAACAGCACAAGCGATCCACTTCAGGCGGCAGCGCACAGTGGGTGCAAGCTACTGCATGCAGACTGAGTGATGTTCCGGCCCGGCTTGGGCTCAAAGCCCCGGCTTAGGCTTACCAGATTCCAAGCTTAGGCCGTGAGCCCAAGCCAGCCCAAAGCCGTGGCTTGAGCAGGACCAGGCCGTGGCCGGTGCACGCATACGCATTTTGCCTCCGCTGATAGTCCACTCGTCGAAGCCGGGAGGGGCGTCTATGGTAGTTGAATGTGTATTCCCGACGAATAGCTCGTCGATGACGTTCACAGAGCGAGAATCAAGAAGATTGTCGAACTCGAAAGATTTGGGGGTAACAACGGCGAGCGCTGTGCTCGTGTGCACGACGTGACCAAGGCGTTTTAGAGTCGGGACACTAGCAAACAGCGGGAAGATGATAGGCGGGTAAAGCGCATTAGATAACGAATGTGCGTCTTACCTGAACGGTGCCAGGTTCTCTACGCCCTCATCGCTGACTATGGACACGAATGCGATGGGGTGTGGGAGAGGAGGAGTGATAGAAGGAGGGATGATAGCAGGAGAGAAAATCATCGCAATATGCGACAAGAACGCGACCGTGGCGATCGAAGAGAAGAGACGGGACAGGGACTTGGACCGAAGGGACCGAGATCTCGATGTCAATAAACGTCGTGACAGAGTCCGGGACTACGATGACCGTGATCGGCGCGGTGTGGAGCTGTTGGGAGGCAGCGTGGTTAGCGAGGGAGCGGGCTCGGTTGTAAATGAAATTACCTCGCACTCCATGGTAAAGCGCTTTCCTTGATGCGGGAGGCTTTTATTTGTAGTACCTGAACACCTAGTTGTTAACGGATATGTCGTACCATGAAGGTGCACGCATGCATCAGGAAAAACCTCCCGGCCAAAATTTTGATAATCTTTGATAAAATCCAAGAATTAGCTCTAATTAGCAGCCTTAGGAGAATTAGGAAGATTATATAGTTTAGAAGGACTTTTTTACCCCCTCCTCAGTGTTGGATAATTATCAAGATTTAGCTGATACTAGACATAATTGTGGTGAATTGCAGAAGCCGTTATTACAAATGTTGGTTCACAGATCACGCGTCCCAGGCAATGTTACAAGAACAAAAGACTAATATTGGATTAAAAGATGTGTTTAAGTAATCGCGAAACAGCTGATGACGAGGGTACGAGGAATTTAGGTACAATCACTAATGAATGCGGAATATACAGTAATGGATCAGAACCTAATCGTCGGCCATGCCATCCAGGTCGAGTAGCGACAGAGCATTTCGATGCTCACTGGCGAGATGATCATTGCCCTTCAGTTTCAAAGCCCTTCGAGTAGCGTCAGTATCCGGCATGTCAAAACGGCACCATCCACACCAGCAAAACTTACTGCCATTCCCACACCAGATTCCACTGGTATCCTCGACAACTATGATGAATTAAATGCGCTCGTCGATGCGTTCACGTACTACATGAATGAGCATGACAAAGCGGCTCGACAGAAACGAGGAGGCGCGTGGTGAAGGCACAATGCCCAGGGTGGAGAGATGCGGAGAGGAGGACAAGATGCCGAAAGGAGGAGAAGACGCAGAGAGGAGGACGAGACACTGACTAGACGCCGAAAGGAGGACGAGACACTGAGAGCAGTGAGCGAGAGAATGAAAGACGAGAAAAAAATAAATAGAAGACTTACTGAGGATAATTTTGGGGCAAGGCTATAAGGTTAACTGTGAGGGTAGGCTGCACCAGGGCAAACACATTAGTACAATACAATAAACAAAATAAAGGACACACCTGGAGGCATGCGAGATGATGTGTGGCATCATGATGGTGGAAGGTTGAGAACGAAGTCGTTGAACTTGTAAGAAAAATTGATGTCTAATTGTCCTCGCTTAGGTCTCGATGAAACGCAGACTGCGAGGATATAGCCAGCAATTCGGGGACCCCGTTGTGAGTACAAGGAGCCCCCAGTGAAATTTGGACCCCGAAAAACAACGAGGCCGAGACTGTGCCTACTATACAAGTGCCAGACACAGGAAGTAAGGGAGGGTAACAGGGTGGGTGCGCAAAATTGCTATTGACACGAATAATACGAGTGAGAAGAGAGAGAAAAATACAAACTAAACAGCGTACCTAGCGAGACGAATAATACGAGTGAGAAGAGGTAAAAACCCCCATGTCACTCGGCCTCGCTAGACATAGGCTGTAAGAGCTCCACTAAAGGAGGTGAGTGAGACACGATCGACATGCCGAAGATGCACGGAGCATCGGCCAGAATGTGGCCAAGGGAAAGTCCCATACCAAGGGCAAACCACGGGAAGACCCGGGGAAACGAGCCTGCTATGGAGCGCTCGTCCAATTACCCTGGTGTAAACCAGATTAAACTCGACTAATTGTCCTCGCTTAGGTCTCGATGAAACGCAGACTGCGAGGATATAGCCAGCAATTCGGGGACCCCGTTGTGAGTACAAGGAGCCCCCAGTGAAATTTGGACCCCGAAAAACAACGAGGCCGAGACTGTGCCTACTATACAAGTGCCATAACTCCAGCTATAATGAGGGAGGGAGGGAGGGAGATATAAGTACAGGATTTGACAGACTAGTCAGAATAAAAAGGTAAGAATAAATAGCGATAATGATATAGTAAGGGGACTTAGGGGTTCAATAGAAAGGCGGATCATGAATAGACCTTCCATGGAATATGAGAGCATGAACAAGCGCAGGATTTTTTCGAATGTAAACACGAAAAGCATCACTAGACCAGCGGCCCATGGCCTGGATCCGATCTAATGACACCCCCGAAATAGCGAGAGACGTGGCCCCGCCTGCCCGAAGAGAATGACCCGAAATGGAATCGGGGAAGAAAGCTCTGAGGCGACTGATGAACCACGAGCGAGTGGGAACAGATCCGTCACTGCGCAACCATAAGAAACTGTTAAAAGGAAATAACTTGTCGCGAGACGCGAGGTAAGTTATAAAGGCATGATGAGGATCAGCAGTTTGAGCCTGCTGGACCACAATAGTACTTCCTTCAAAATTGGTGTCCGCCTTGTGACGCCGAAGAACGAAGGAATGATGAGATTCAGCGAGGATTACCGATGTCCGGAGAGTGAGTTTTTCGAAAGCCCATAAGGACGGATTATCAGGCCAGACAAGTTCTCCCAGACGGAGCAGCCCATAAAACCCATCGAAAAGTTGGGCTATGAACAACAAGTCATTGTGAGATGGGGGATTTGGCAAGGCGGCAGAGGTAGCTTCTAGGTCAGCCCTAGACAAAGGAAGCTTGCGGCGAATGGGAACCCCAAACCGACGTTTTGCACCTTTAAGTGTGCGTGACACTAAGCGAGAGCGTCGATTTTGGCGCACAGTGGGATAGTACTCCTCGAGGATGCTAGATATTCCCGAGAGATAGTTGTCGACAGATCGGGGATTGATGTGCGCCGACATAAAAGTGACGAAAAGGGAGAGTGTGTCTGGCGTAGGGTCAAGAGCAAGATGATGGATTTCACAGAAAGTCACATAAGAATTGACGGCCGATGAATAAGTCTGATTAGTTGTTTTGTCAAGGGCAAGTCCAAGGTTGATGGAGCGCTCATGAATTAGACGCTCCATAGGCCAGGCAGCACGACGAGGCTGCCGAGCCTCAACCGCTGTAGGAATCATTTTTTACCCGCCCCCAGCGCATTCCGAGGGGGTTGAAATGGAACGATTCGAAGCCCTGGTGAACAAGAGACAGCATCACGTGCTCGCCAACGTGATAGATGATCTGCCACTACATTATCCTCTCCCGCAATATGAAACACACGAAAGTCGATGTCGAAGGCAAGGATGGTTTCGACAACGTCCATAAGAAGACGATTATACCCGGGTCCGGCGGATAAGGTGTTGAACATATAAACGGTATTCAAACTGTCAGTATAAACTGCCAGTTTTCCGTTGACCGGCAACCGAGTGACGCCATCGTGTATACCAGAAGCTACGCAAAGAGCTTCAGAGAAAAAGATATCTGCCACGGGAGGATGTTCCGGCAGGTTAGACTGAAATGCGAGGTTGAGAGATGGATACCAGAAACCCATACCCGACCCCGACGCATCACAGTAGACTTCAAGGATATCCGATTGAGGAGGGAAGGACTGCCAAGAAACGGATTTGAAAAGGTAGATGCCGTCAGATCGATTAAGATGAAAAGCCGCCCACTGAAGCTCTTCGACGACAGCATGATTGATCCAAATCATTCCTTTTGCGTTGGTCTTACCCTTAGTCTTGGCGTAGACTGCCGAAAGACCAGGGCGAAGAAGAGGACATATGTTAAGAGCCCAGTTGAGAGTGCCCGCGATATGCTCAAACTCTCGTAACGACCTCCTCTGACTATACCTGGCGAAAGACTTGAGTTCTCGAACTAGTCCCTTCTTCGATTCGTCCTTGAGAGATATCTTCATCAAGTTAGGATCCACCTCAAAGCCTATGACCGGTAGTGGTGAACCATATACCTGTTTCCGTTCTTCATGCGGGATGCCCAGTTCATCCCACAAGAGGAGAAGGGAAACCATGGGGGTAGGAAGCATCTTACGATACTTCACATAGTAAGACATATCACTGGCCTTGGCGAAAGAGAAAGAATCGTCGACGTATATAAACGCTTGAATGAGCCGGACGAATACCGCAAGCCAGATGACGAGGGACATGAAGGCGTGAAAGATACGCTGCGAAGCTCGTCCTCCAAACACATTAGCTCTATCAACACGTCTTTCTCCTTCGAAGGTAACAACTTGTTTGATTTGCCAGAGAGGATGCATAGGCATGTGGCGATACGCCTCAGAGACGTCAGCCTTCCAAACTATTAGTTTCTCGAGTGGATGATGATGTCGAAATTCTCGGATTGCATCACCGAGGTCCTGGACATTGTCCAAGGTCACCCCAGCAATGTCGTCCTTAGTAATCATGGAGTTAAGGGAGAAATCCCCGGCACTATGATTAGTGACAAGGCGATACTTGCCACCTTCTTTAGGAACCGCATGAATGGGCATGCTATACATGCCAGGCAGAAGTTGGGGACCGAAATTAGGTGAGTACCTTCCAACGGACTCCTCCTTTGAAATCTGACTCCGAATGAAGTTGCATTGGGCGATGGTTGACGGAGTTGGAGATGGGATCTCCCACGTAGTGGGATATACTCCAGCATGAGTATCCGCCCAGGGCCAGAATCCTTCACGAAGGCCTTGGCATACTGAGCGAACAAATGGGAGATTAGGATGATGGGCGAGGGTAAGAAGGGTTTCGAATCTGTCGACATTTATGGGAGTAGAGACCTTGAAAAGATGAGGGTACTTCTCAATAGTAGAAAGCGCTGTGAGATTATCATATTCAGATGGAGGAGGACGCGGGAGAGGCTCAGCAGTCTCAGTCCAAATAGCCGTTCCACTGAGGGACTTTGCTTCGTTCCCCCATACCATCCTTCTCCTAAACCTTTGACCCTGCGCTATGGTCTCATTTAGTTTCCTTCGCCAATGGACAGTCGGCTCGTTTATGTCCTGCGCGACACTTGCTGCAGACATGGAACCTGGAACAGTCGGAAGCGGACTTATCACAGATTCCTCGGTTCCAGTTGTAGCACGCCTCCCCTCGGCCAGAAGTTTCACTTCGTCCTTTCTTACCACCTCCTGCTCCTTTGGCATTAAACTTATCCCCGCCGGAAGAGCTGAGTTGATGCAACTCTGCATAGGCGACCATTCCGAGCGAGGATAGATGTGAGACTTCGAGTCGCCGGAACTTTGAGATGGCATCAAAGCGAATGTATTTTTGGCCCTCAATTTTAAGTCGACATGCCTTGTCGAAGTCGAGAATTCGTGAATGGAGGGCGTAATGGACATCGACGAAGAAGCCAGAGATGTAACGCTTGTATCCCCCGAAGCTCACGTTCCTTCCAAGGCATGATGAAGGAGAGGGCCTCAATCCAGAGGTCTGTCGCGATACTCCAGTCGCCATATGTTCTGACCTTATGAGTAGCGGTTGGCTGGGAAAGGGTGATTTCGAATCCTTTGCCGAGAGTTTGGTTTGCTTGGGATCAATGGATGTGGAGTAATGCCCTGATAACACTTTTTCGAGGTCAGGCGCTCTCCCTTCGAGGAGGAGTGTCCATTGCGATAAAGGGAAGCTGGGGCATCCGGGGGTTGCAGTAACCTGGCCTCGGTAATATTTGGTGTCTTCGGACCATTCCTCATAACATTCCAAGGTGAGCTCTTCGGCACGCTGACTAGAGACGAATCTAAATTGATCTGGGTCAAGCCAAGGATAGAATCCGGCTCGTTCTGCAGTGAGTTTGCGTCTCTTTCTGCGCAAAACGTTCTCGTATTCTTCCCCAGAGTCATCACTCTCATCCTCTTCTTCGGGTACTCGTCTGTGCAATTTCCTTCGCAGCTCACTCTCTTTCCGAGATGTGGACTTGTCTGACTCTCCCTCAGGTTGTTTCGACTGCGTTCTGGGTGGATCATTCGCAACTCGTGAGGAATCACGGTGGGGATTAGACTCTTTGGACGTGTAGTCGAGGAGTTCAAGGAAGTGATTAAACCCGGGTTTAAAGTCTCGTTGGGTAAGTGTTTCCGATTCGTTGATTGCATCAAGGAGGACGCGCTGTATTTCAAGCAAGGCGTCTCCCTTCGAAATGAGGCTGTTTCCGAAATCCTCGATGAACTTAGTACACTGGGCGACAGAGTCTGGATCAAACTCTGCCTGGGATTCGGAAGAGGGGTTGGAAGAAATCGTATGGGAGTTTCCTGCATTTTCAGACATGAGAACAAGTGTTCGATGTATTAGAAAGTGCGCAAAATTGCTATTGACACGAATAATACGAGTGAGAAGAGAGAGAAAAATACAAACTAAACAGCGTACCTAGCGAGACGAATAATACGAGTGAGAAGAGGTAAAAACCCCCATGTCACTCGGCCTCGCTAGACATAGGCTGTAAGAGCTCCACTAAAGGAGGTGAGTGAGACACGATCGACATGCCGAAGATGCACGGAGCATCAGCCAGAATGTGGCCAAGGGAAAGTCCCATACCAAGGGCAAACCACGGGAAGACCCGGGGAAACGAGCCTGCTATGGAGCGCTCGTCCAATTACCCTGGTGTAAACCAGATTAAACTCGATTAAACGTGACACGTGAGACCGTGTGAAAAATGACGTGGTCAATTGTTGTTCAAGCAAAAGTCGTTTGCCACTGTTCAAACGTGCATGCTCGCCGTTGCCCGCCATTCGCAGCTTGTGAGTGTGTCAATCCTCGTTCGAGCTCGGGCCATGTTGATCCAAGTCGTTGCCCGCCATTTACAGGAAGTGAGTGTGTGATCCCACTTCGAGCAAGAGCCATGCCGATCGAAGTCGTTGCCTGCCAGTTGCTGTTTGTGAGTCTGCTGATCTCATTATTGTGTTGCTATTACTGACATACATTGTACCTATATCGAATGGTTCTCGCCGTTTCTGTTGGCTCCCGATCGACACCACGGCCTTTACAAGGTCTCGCATTCCTTGCTTGGTGGCGCAAAAGTGGCAAGCATTGTGCCATTGTCGAAGATCGTGCGGAGTGCCCATCTTCTACCGAATTTCGGTGCCGTCGTCCTGCGAGAGTGGTCGAGTGATACAGTTCTAGATGACTGTAACACTTTTTGGTTGAACTCGTATCTAGATAGATACACTTACTGTATTTTTCAAATAAGTCTCGATAATTCCATTGTACATTATCGTCTTTTAGCCGTTTATTCCTAAAACTTGAAATTAGATAGAATTATCAGAATAACATCGTTTAGCGCAAATTATTACAATTTTTGCCCAGGAGGCTTTTCCTGATGTACGCCTTTATGAGACCGCTGATAGTCCACTCGTTGAAGACGGGAGGAACGTCTATGGCAGTTGCATTTGCATTCCCGACGACTTTGGACTTAGACAAAAAAACGATCCTGAATTCAACGGTTAGTAGAATATTGCTAGGATTTGGTCATAATGAGAGGATTAGTATGAAAATCGTAGCGCTGCTGTGATGTGAGTGTTATGTGCGCCGAATGTGGTGCGAATGTTTAGATTCGTGCCAGATGCCGCGTCCCGGACGTAATCTGCATTTTTCTGCAGTGAAGAAGAAAAAATTACAGTAATGACAGCAGAATAAGTATTGCAATATTTCGAGCTCGTGCTAACCTGTGTTAACATCATCCATTCCTGCCAGAACGTAACCTTGCTTCTGGATTCTCAGGCGGTTAAAGGTCAGATGCTCACTAAAATGATCTCAGGCTAGTTCCAACATATCCGTATACTGCATGTACTTCACATCACTGGTTCTTATTGATCATCGATGTGTCACTGCATCATGGTATCAAGCATCGCAAATGGATTAATGGGCGCCTTTCTTTGGTTCAAAGTCACGGCGCTACTGAGCACCTAGGGTTACATTTTCCACCCCCCAGATGTCAGATCCCATCAGTGTCATCGCCGGCGGTGGTCGCTGTTCTTCAGGTCATTCAAACAATAGCCCAAGTTTCAGATCTTTGTATAGATATGTTGCTTCCGTCCGCAACGCCAATTCGTCTTGTCAGAGTCTGCTTAATGAACTCAGCGCAGTCGGTGGCGTCCTCACCACAGTTATGGTGATCGAGAAGGACAGCTCTCTTCCACCCAATCTCAGCAACGCACTTTCAAAATTGATGGCTACAGATGGACCAGTTGCAAATTTACTGGCAGAACTGAAGAGCATTCTGCCAAACGAACAGGCACGGGAGAGCGGGAAAATGAAGATGACTTCCAGATTGACGTGGCCATTCAAGGAAAAGGAAGCAGGCGCGATCATCGATAAATTGAAAAACTACTGCGGCGAGATCACACAAATTTTAGCAGTCGACACATGGTGATCTTGCTTGCTTGCTTGTGATGATCGCTCATACTAATACCATCGGAAGGAATACACTCAAGGAAGTCAATCGTAAAGTCAAGAAAGCTAATCGTGGAATCCAAAAAGTCAAACGAGGAGTTGAGGAATTGAAAAATATTTCTGCTGCACAAAAGGTGCGCGAAAAAGGTGAGCAGCTGATTGCCAGTCACTTCCTCACTCTGTTCATGCGCGCATAGGCGAGGAACGTCGAAAGTTTCTTGAATGGATGAACCCCGTGTTTTGTGATGACAAGCACGCCATCTGCCATGGTCAACGAAACCTTGGGACCGGTCGTTGGATTTTCCACGCCGGTGAGTATAAGACTTGGATCACGTCGGATCACGCGTTTCTATGGTTGAATGGCCACCGTGAGTTGGATCATTGACCATTAATTGCAAGTCGTTGACACTCGCAACAGCTGGACATGGAAAGACGATCCTTGCGTAAGTTCTGACCCGATGTCTAGAGAGCTTTCAGAGCCTATGTTGACTTGTGTTATTCCAGCTCAGCCGTCATAGACAAAATTCAGGGTAGCAGTGAAGCAGAGCTACAGACGCTCGCTTTTTTCTACTGCAACTTTCGAGACGACAAAACGACAAACGCGGCTGCAGTATTGCGCTCCTTGATTGTTCAGCTGCTTCAACAATCTAAAGACGACTGGATCACAAAGATAGACGAGAAGCAAGAATCAAACACAAAAGGGGACCTTGCTTCTCTGCGAAACCTCTGGCAGCAACAACGTGATGCAAAGCCACATCCCACAGATCTGGGATTTCTACGAGAGCTTCTTGTTGAAGCGTCTACGCTAGTATGCCGACCAGTCCTCGTGATTGACGCCTTGGACGAATGCAAGGACTACCCTGACCTGGTCGGACATCTTGTAAACCTTGCCGAAGATGCTCGACTACTACTTTTCGTCACCGGTAGAAGCGAGCAAGACATCCAAGAAGCCTTTCGTGATCTCCCTACCATGTCGCTGAAGGACAGCGCAGGACAAATGAAAGACGATATACAGGTGCACATTACTGAGCAACTGAGTACCCAGAAGCGCTTGTCACAACTACCAGACGGGCTGAAGAAGACAGTTTTGGAGAAATTGTTGGAAAAGGCCGAGGGCATGTAAGTAAAGTAAATTCCACTCGCTCCTTAGAAATTCATCACACGATCGCACACAGGTTTCGCTGGGTTCAGTGTCAACTGGACGTCATTATGAAGTGCAAAACATCTGGCAGTATTCAAAAAGCCCTCGACGACCTTCCAAAAGACCTACACGAAACTTATGATAGGATCCTTCACTCCATTGAAGAAAGAGGGGGAGACGATGGCCCGATTTCCCAGCGTTGCCTGCTTTTGCTGGCCGGCACATTCACCCCTTTGACGCTTGACGAGCTCAATGAAGCGATGATGATTGAAGTTGGGCGGCCGAGTCTCAATGAGGACCTTCGCGTTTTGAACACTATGGATATCGTGGCCGCGTGCGGAAGCCTTGTAACCTACAATGAGAAAACTAGGATCGTCGCTCTATCTCATTATAGCGTCAAAGTATGATTTATCAACCATCTTCATCCTACTCGTCCGCTGATGCGCTACGCAACCAGGAATACTTGATCAGTCGCCCTAATAAGATCTTCAGATCGATTTCGGACATGCACGCACGGATCTGCGAGCTCTTGATTACGTATGTGTTATATGACTTTGTGGACGAGATCTGCGCAAAACTTGAGCCTGAAGGTGCAATACTATCTTTCACGTATATGGTCTAAGAAATTGATGTTTGTATAGAGAAACAAGCAGCCAAACCGTGGCTACGTGTTGATATCGCCGATGTCAGCAAAGACCATCCATTGCTGAGCTATGCGATTCTAGGATGGAAGCACCTTGGTCATGTTTTGGACGAGGATCCTTGCATTATGATCGCCCTGTCACGGCTGGAACTTGGAGTTTCGTCGAAACACCAAGAAATGTCGCGTGCTTGCAACTAAAGACCATTGGGCGAGCGGGAAAGAACTTAGGTGGTTTTGTGCCCGTGTGACTTCGCCCTCGCTTATATTCACTCCCCTTGAACATGGCAAGCCGTGGATGGTTAAATCCCTCGTCAAGCAGCACCCCGATCTCCTGGACGTGGATATTGCCCCTGGTTGGGGTTCTCCCCTGATTTTCGCTATAGCCAAGAACCCTGACTGCCTCAGTATTCTCCTGAAGCCGGGCATCGATATCAACAAGCTTTCTTCCTTCAACCCTAAATTATATGGCCAAGACATTTGGGGCGACTCGTATGCTCCAATTTCGTGGGCAGTTGTGACCGGAAGTGAAGTTGCTGTGAATTTCTTGCTGTCACGAGCGGAGGTCAACATACCTAATAATATCCTGTACAACGGTGTTGCGTCATACGAACCGTCGCACGAATCCATCCGCAAATTTCGTCAACGCGGCGTGGATGTCAATTTCACATTCAACAGTTATACCCCTATCCATTATTTCCTCTCTTTCCCCGATCGGCATAACAAAAGCCAACTGCTACCCGTCGTCAAAGCGCTCGTTGAACCATCTTGTAATCTTTCTTTGCAAGACCGGACTGCCAGAACAGTACTACACATTGCTCTTGATGCACGTCTAGAAGACATTGTCGTATACCTTCTCGAGCAAAACGCAGGGCTGTCAGCAACTGCGACTCTCCTTCCAGACATGTGGAGCTGGGCTACAAACAAGATGTGGTTTCCAAAGGTTCAGGCAGCGGCTCTTGCTGCTGATCAACTGTGTACCAGAATTAAGGGGAAGGTTTGATGATACAACGGAATCGAAACTCGTCGAGTTTTCAGTTGCAGCCACTGCAGACCGTGATAACCCCAATCCGATTTGCGCTGTCGTTGTTTCAGCGATACTCAATGGCGAGCTGTTGTTGGGTGAGTGACCGCATTCATCTAGCCGTATAATTTACCGATTAGTGAAGATTGCAAGGGCATCAGTGTCGGCCTTTCAAACCGTAATCAGTCACTCCAAAAGGACATCCAAGACTCCCCGATAGATGATTTCCTCAGACTCGAACACTACTTTAAATGGTCACCAGGGCAGCGTGTCTCTAGTCGCTTGTTCGACCATCATCAAGGAGACCAAGTTACCAGGATACTTCAGCAGTTAACCGAAGATAAAGACATGACTGGCACCTCCCTTTTTCTTCAGATGACCAAGAGCGAGTGGAACACCGAAGTCTTTGAACGTGTGGTCGAGTTCGTACTCGATATCTACAGAGGTCCTTTACTTAGTCTTGAGGTATGTGATAATTCTTCCCAAACATCCGATGTTCTCTGGCATCTTTACGGGCAGGAAGACATGGAGTGATGAGTCGTGCAGATACATACTACTTCTAGTTATCCATCTGTTATGTTCGCATATTCTTTGACCTTCTTCGAGGTGGTAGACATACGTATCATGCTGGCTTTGCAATCACTGTCTACAATTGTCGTTCAGTAATAGTAACTATTCACGCAATCCCTAGCGTCTACCTTCATCACGACTGCCAGGGGAGGCTATTAGACACCCGCTGTATCGCTCAAATTGTCAAATCACTTATATCAACGCTACCAATGAATGAAAAGGTGACGAGATAAGCAGAAGCAAGTCTCCATATATGAATCACGGTGCTCGCAGACGTGCCCATCATATCGTGATGACAAGGAGCGGCATGAAGGCATAGCGGACATGACTCTGAATATGTTTTCACATAGGCGAAAACTAAAAACCGAATCAATGATCTAGGACTCAACATATCACTGCGGGCCAGTTCTCCAAGTATATGTATCATGTCCTTCTCCATAATGTCCCCACCGATTTATATGATACACTGTGCTCCTGACGTTTGAGACTCCGAAATATTCTATTCTAGATTATTTTGCCTATGGAAAGTCATCCATTACTGTTTTCAAGCCTAAATATAGTTGACGAGGCTGTAAGCTCGTTGCTTACCTGAGTTCCCATTAACCAACATAAATACTGTACGCGATAATCAAGCTTGAGCTTTGATTATCACTGCCTTTTGGCCTAACGGTCTGGGCGTAACGGTTAAGGGACGACAGTACTAGTCTTGACTACTTGCAGAGGCACGCTATTGCTAAGCCTAATAAGGCTTCCAAAATGGGCTATCCAGGTGGAACGGACTTCTAATTGTCCTCACTCAAGTATTCAAGCTCAAGTCTCGTTGGAACGCAGACGACGAGGATTTAGCCAGCAAAACGAGGGACCCCGTTGCGAGAACAAGGGGCCCCCAATGGATTCGGGAACAAACAAGTCCCAAAACTCAAGCCCGTACCTAAACTTGGAAATCAGCCAGTGCGACGCTGTGCGACGATACCGTGATTTTCCGTGACAGTGTGTGTGACTGCACTGAATAGTAGTCAAGCTTTTTGTCATGTCAAGGCACTGCACCCCAGACTATTGGTTATTCCCCACAGCAAGTATATGGCAGTGAGCTGGTTGATACACAGGACTTTATAACGGGCCAATGAACGTTCGCGCTGTGGTAGACAAAGAGCACCTTCCACGCTCACGGTGCAAATACCAGTGCTATTCCACTTTCCTGTGTCAGATATATCTTCTGCCATATAATAAACTCGAGTTCAAACTACGCGATCATCAATACCAATGACTCCCTACCAAGTCACAGAAGATCTTCTCGTTCAAGATCAGGGGTAAGATGATCCACCTCTAGTATGCATTATTCCATCATTCATTTCCTCCAGGTTTCGAACCAACACAGATGTCGACTCGGATGATCCCGATCTCTCGTCAGAGGAAGAGCGTAGTCCAGAGCCAGAGGAATCAATCCAGGGTCCTTCAACTGGGTTTGTTCATTTTAATACACATTTTCACAAGCGGCGCCCAGGAATCAGGACTCATCTCACACTTGACGGACAGTTTTTTCTGGCCGTGGACCGCAGAACACCGATCTGGCTACATTGGCTAGCGCATCAAAGAAAGATCAGAACAATATTTCTCTTCCACAGATTTCCGAGTACGTTCAAATATTATAAGCAATCAAGTTCCGTGATAATAATTGTTACCAAAGGCCTCGTCAGACCAACATACCACCTCCGGAAAAAAAGCCCAACCCAGCCAATTACTCTGGCACTGACAAGTGATGCATCGATAACTTGTCTTCCACAGTACTACTAGTTATATACCATTTCCAATATTCCAACTTGTTGCAATTTTGGTCAATTCTTATGTAAATATGTAATGTTCCAAGTCCATGCCATATGTCAAACCTATGTTTTCATGTTTTCATAAAGACAATACTTGGAAAAATTTGCCCTAATGTCGCCACAATGGCAGTATGTACACCATATGCACAACCATAAAGTTAATACCCCGAACCGACTTCCAAATTCCCTCTCATTGATAGACAGAACTTGTACTCACGAATTCAACTGACAAGCCGAAATATTCGACGATCTCCAGCCAGGTTAAGGTGTGTAGTCTATTGTATGTCAATATGTTGTCGCTGACCTCCGAGCTCGCCCACAAAAGGGAGATTCTATCCCCAAGGTAGGACTTTGCAAAGGTTGAGAATGACTTTCTGACTTATTGAATGCAGAAGGCATCAAGGTCCCCAAAGGAGGCTGGAATGACATGATCTTTGCTCCTGTAATCAAACAAATCCTCTCGGAATACATCAATGAGCCAGACCCTGACACCACCGAGGACATTTTGCAACATCCCAATTCCAAAGATTACGCGTTTTCCTGCAAGGGGAAGTTTTATGTTTGCAATTGCATTAGCGATGCATTATTTTTGGTGCTTGAGCGATCGAACCGAAGAAAAGGCGGCACTTTGGAAACAGATAGACGAAGATATGTTGAAGGTGCGCCTAAAGAAGCTGCTGTTTTCTGATATGTATTCCGAGAGTGAATGTGTCGGAGGCAACATCATCTGCCAAACCCATATATCTGACTGATCACTCTCAGCTTGACAGGTAAGGGGGATAACATACACACATCGCAATCTCTTCAGCTAGTGAATCCGAGCTCTTCTCCCCTTCGGTCAGTTGCAAGAACGTGAAGAGACTGCCAACAATAGCGTAGCATGACACCAACTCCTAGTTTACAGAGAGACCAAGAGCAAAAAACGCGCCGCAACATAGCATGACGTGGTGGACGCAATAGCCACCTAACCATAAGTTATGCGTGCTCTAATGGACCTGGTACGATTTAGAAGGCGCGCGTTCACCAAAGATATGGTCATGATAATGTCTACGTTAGAGGAGCGATGTGATACACACATGTTAATAGTGTTGTCCACATTTGCCTCTGTTCCTTCCATGCGCACGTTACTCTGCAAATGTATGCAAAGACTCGGTGAGATCCACATTGAAGTCCTTTCTCGCAGACAATCTATTCGGAATCCGCACATGATGTATTCTGTTTGTTATTCTGGAGGTTAGTAGGACAATGACGAGAATGAGTTAGACGTCGAACTTGTGATTGTGGCAAGGTTTATGTGTAGGTTCCTCAGGCTGCGCAGGCTCAACATTCTATGGTCCCGAGTATCACACGCGCCCCTGAATCGTAAGTGTTTTAATACTGACGAACCATACCCCCAATCGCAACCCGCCGCCTCGTGACGAGCCATTGTGACGAGATCTGACACTCCACTAGAGCTTTCATTGCAGTTTGGAAAAGGACATGACATCGTTCTTCGTGTTCGCTCGCTAGGAACGTCCGTCGATGTGGCGGTACGAGAGAACTATTGATTTATCGGCGGCGTCAGGCTACTACGCCCTGGCGTTTCCATTTTCGCTTTGCCAGAAAGGCATGGCGGTACGAGTGCTAACTTTAAAACCAGATCAGGCCATCGCACAAAGGGAGCTACAAACTATTTCTCGATTTCGCTTTGCGAGGACAATGGCACACATCAAATCATTATATGCACCCCTGGATTGTGTCAATAATTCAATGGTGAAGGTTGAACTATAACTTCAATTGCAACTTACCGCCCCGTGATACGAGCCACTGTGACGAAATTTAATACGCCACTCCAGAGCTTCTAATATTGCAAAGATTTTTGTCGATTAGGGCACTAGATGATTTATTTTTCTGTTGATTTCTTGGCGGTAACTATCACGCCCTGGCAGATCTCTGTTCAGTTGGCAAGACTGGCCGCAGTGAATATTCTTCAACGGGGGTACGAGGATTTTTCTAGAATCAGAGCAGGTCAATTTACAGCCAAGTCTTTGCCGATATGCTTAGATTTGCGGTACGGTACCTCTGTGCAACGGTCAACCGAGGATTGCGCCGCCACCAGTTGCAAAGTTAGTTGAACCTCACCTGATTGGGCACTGACATGCGAACAAGCTAGCATCCAGCGTCGGGTGCCTGTCATATGTCAAAGTGCCGACTCGGTTTTAAACTTTCGCGGAGGAGGCGTGATTTCGGTGACTTGCAAGTACTAACAAGGGCGGTAGTTTAAGTATAGTTGCGCTGAGAATGTTCAACTTTTGTTACATACCCGATAGTCACTATATTATATCAGTACTAGTGTCAGTTCAAGTTTTTTTGCCTGTTCGAACGTTCAAGTGTCGTGCGGTCCTGATTGAAGATTCTGACTAGACTCGGAGGAAGACCAGTAAACACCGTGTTAACAATCATCTTGCCAAATCGGCATTTTCAGAATATTGAATATTTCGTTATCACGTGATGGTTATAGAGGTTGCTTCATCTCTGCCTTCAGTACCAACTTGAAGGCAGTCATAAATTTCGGCGGCTTTGGAGCCAGGAATGGCTCTGTTGCATATTATATTGATTACTGCGAGGTCAGTTTGATCATTTGCGCATGGCTAGTAACCATGCGGACCGGTATGACCACTGGATCATTGGCCACAATTCACTCGGGGGTGATAATGATTTACTGGATAACGGAAAAAGTAGATGCTGCGATGTGATATCGCTACACTGTACAACAATTTCATCACGCTTTCGTGCAATACCTTGGTGCGGATCAGTGCGTCATTCATAATTTTTAGCTTGACTGGACCAGGCAACCTACGGTGGCCAACTTGAAGATAGTGCAGTTTCCCGACTTTCTCTTGGCGGATATGATAACCTAGCTTTCTCTTCGGATGCGAGGAACCTGTCACGTTGCGCCAAAGTTGATTCATACTTACAAGGTTTTCAACGGATATACCATATATAAAGGTATAGCGATATGTCTCTTTCATACATTCCCCTTTGTAAAAATGGCCATTAAAACACTCGTAGGTGACTGCTATTGATTATTCTGCTATGAAGGCTGAAATACTTGGCTAGCCAACCTCAACCGAAATACTTGTTGTCGGCGGCGGACCCGCCGGAAGTTACGCTGCTGCTGCTTTGGCTCGAGAAGGTTTTGAAGTCACTCTTCTCGAAGCTGCGAACTTCCCTCGGTCAGAACTCGCTTTTGATATATGATGTCCGCATACACAGTCACTAATACACAACTGTGCTAGATATCATATTGGCGAGAGCTTGCTCCCGTCGGTCCGCCCATTCTTGGCATTCGTTGACGCAGAGGAATCTGTCATGAACCACGGGTTCACAATTAAGGTGCGGATGGTCTTCAATGCACCGGAGTACATCAGATTATCTCCCTCTTTATAGCCTGGTGCTGCCGTCAAGTTGAACCAGTTCAAGCGAGAAGGATGTGAGCCTCAGTCATCGTCGTTCACCGTCGTAATAAAGTCTAAATTGATTCTTCGCTCCAGATACAGATTTCATTATGCTGAACTCAAACAATGGGTCTTGGAACGTGGTTCGTGATATATCGGAGACATGCTCCCTGTCTCACCGTTTTACAGATTCGATCAGAATTCGACGATTTGCTATTTCGTCATGCTTCGAAGTGTGGCGCAGCTGTATTCGACAACATAAGAGTCGCCGAAATTCAGTTCGACGGCAAAAGGCCTGTTTCAGCTGACTGGAGGAATGCCAGCACCGGGACACAGGGCCGTATCTCTTTCAGCTACTTAGTCGATGCTTCAGGAAGGAACGGGATCATGTCCACAAAGTATCTCAAGAACAGGCGCTATAATCAAGCCCTCAATAACATCGCATGCTGGGGATACTGGGACGGAACCGGGTCTTACATGCCTGGTACCACTCGCCAGAATGCTATCTGGGTCGAAGCACTCGAAGGTAGGAAATCTGCCTGAAGTCGTCATACTAAGCTGAATATGTGCAGACGAGTCGGGATGGGCTTGGTTCATCCCTCTTCACGACGGATCCACATCTGTGGGAAATTGTGATGGTATTCACGAGTGCATGCAACCGTAAGAAGAAGGCTTCCCATGCGACCTCAGGAGGTTCCGGTCCCAATCTTGTGGCTCATTATAAGGAAGAATTAAGCAGAGCTCCGGAGTCCTTAGATTGATTGGAAATGGCACTCTTCGAAACGACGCACACCAGAACTGTGAAATCTGCGAGCGATTTTAGCTACTCGGCTTCCTCGTATGGCGGTGATCATTTCCGCCTGGCGGGGGATTCTGGAGGTATTTTTCTGATATTTTGTGGTACTCGCAATTGACGATTATCAAGCATTCATCGACCCATTCTTCTCCTCTGGGGTGCATCTGGCCTTCACAGGAGGACTTTCGGCTGCCCTCACGATAGCTGCGTCCATTCGAGGGCTTTGCAGCGAAGATGATGCCCAACGCTGGCACACATCAAAGTTGCCACTCTTTACGAGGCAGGTGAACTTGTTCACTGGGGTGATACAACTGACGCGACGCATGATAGGTTTCTTATTGTCGTCCTTGGGACCTACAAACAGATCCGCAATCAGTCCATGCCAGTCATGAGCGATGTGGACGAGGACAATTTTGACAGAGCATTCGATCTGATCAGGCCGGGTGAGAATCGATGTTTCCTACTGTCACTGCAAATTTGAGCCTCGAGTGCAGTAATACAAGGAACGGCTGATGTGGTAAGGCGTTAACAGAAGACGAACTCCAGGTATGCGTGTTCTGCCCTCATCCTTCACGATTTTCAATTCGATTGACAGAAAACCATGGACTTCTGTCGTCATCTATTCGCACCCATGATCCCGAGATGCATTCTGCAGTCAAAGCTAGGCAAGGGGGGTTTCACGTCTGTTTAGCTGGATTATCTGATACTGAACCCGATAGACTGGATCCTACTCTAACATCCCCAGATGGGCCTGTCATGACAGAATGCGAAGTCGATCGCTTGCTCGGAGACGCTGATGAGGAAGCCAAGATTGTTTTGAAGGAGATCAATGCGCGAAAGCCCATCCATACGATGTACAACCCAACGGAGAACTTCGGTGTTGAGGAACACTTTGGTTTCAAAGCTGTCTTGGAACGAGGGAAATTGGGTTTGATGACTGCGTAGTCCAGACGTTACTAATAATGCAGAGTTATGTTGGATGTTTCATGACTCGGTTATTCGCTGTGCAGTCACGACTCACGACGACAGCAATCCATTTTGACCAACTATATTGCAAGGTAGTGGCAATCCCAATTTGAACTCGTCGTGTCCTTGTCATGTTATTCGCCCTGCTGTCCCGGTAAATATTCGCTTTGCCGCCACCCCAGGTTTGATCTGCACTTCCGCCCGAAGTTCGAATTGACATCCAGCATCACCAAAATTAAATTATCAAAATTTAATGTTATATGCAATAACATTCCCACGCAATAGGCCGATGCAAATACAAATTGGTCGACCCGCTTTGTAGAACTTCGAAGTTACCATGGATGTCTCACACAACTCGTCGCCAGTCCAAGTCACTAACAAGATGTCGGCCGGCACTGAAGACTCTGTTGAGCGTCCTCGGACACCTGAACCAGTCCAGCGCTCACTACCACAGTCAAGTAATGACCGGAACCAGCAGCCTTCGCTACAAGAAATCCTTCAAATGACGTCTACCACAGTCAACTTCATTTCACCATTACAACGCTCTTCCACGAGAAAGGGGAGCAGAACTCCTGTTTCCGAGAAGGTTAAAACTCGATGTTCAGAGCGCATATAGTCACGTAGACGCGATCTCCTCACAAAAACAGAGCTCAGAAGGAAAATCCTCTTCACCGCGATGAATGCACATGCCTGGGCGAGCGCGAGGGGTTTGTGCACGAACACACAGTCGCACGAGACACGCTGGAAGCCGGGATTCAGAAAACTTTTGGAAGACGAAAAGGATCAAGGCAGGTCATCTCACCCCGTTTTCAAGTCGACGTTTGGTATGCACGCCATCTGTATCACCCCACTCTAGGCTGTGCCGTTTGCTGGTTACGATTGCTAATTATTGTCGTTTTCCCCTCAAGATCGCATGCGCGCGCGTTTGTCGGAGATGTTTGAAGCCATCAACAACACTGTCGCCAGCTTGACGGGCCTCGGTTGAGATCAGGCGTCGTCGGTTACTGTCTGATATGGTGCGCTGCCGTGTCCGTCCTGTTAGGTACCTTGTCAACGGCTCTGCCAATTCGAACGGATCTTGCTGTAATGTTCTTGAAGGTGCACTTGATGGACTGATACATTGATCTGATGATATCCATGCAGTTTACCTGCAGCGCTAGCACAGGTGCTATAGCCTCAGCTAGTCCGAAAACGCTCTATTGGTATCACGCGATATTTTCTGGTAGCACCGCCCCCCATACTGATGCATCCAAAACTTCTTTGTTTCCTACTATCACCGCATCGCGCAAGGCACACAAATCATGTGGACTATTCACCAACCGCCAAACAACTTAACAAGAGTGCAGTTTGAGGAGAAATGCCACATCATATTCGCGTTCTTCATCGCGACCTTGACCTTAGATATTCACTATCCAGGTTTCCTTCTATCATGCCAGTTTGGATGGCAGTCATAATTAATATCATCGAAATATCGAATAGCTTCTGAACATTGCCACATGTATATATATCAACATTCTAAAAAGGCAATTTTTAAGCAATATTTCGTACTTCTCCGAGTCGCCCAACCTCCCGACAGCAGGACACTTACCCAGTCAATCACCAGCTGCAAACCAGCTTTGCCGGCGACAGTAACCAGACATGGCCGGCAAAGGCCCACATTGTTCATTCGTTCTTCTCGCCGAGTTTGACATTGATAGTGGTGCCCAACTCACATACCAGTTTCCTCAGCCGCTGGGAACAGACGAGGGGTGAATTCCGACTTGACCTGACCCGAAAGATGTATTGGTTAACTATCCCGTGTCAGTTTACTTGCAAATCTTATGCTTCCAGATGGGGCGGAGAGGCACCTTGAAGATTGGACCATCTTCTTCCTCAATCAGACGCCGTTCAATACCATTGCACCAGTTCTTGCTTTGGAGACGGAATCGAGCGACCAATCAGTCAAACGGAGAGGACGGAAGCCCGGAACTGCTATATGTCCTCAACCTGGTGCGGACGAAGCATGACAAGTCAGTTCGGAGGTGCGTAGGTAGTTTTAACTTACAGCACTCCATCTACATGCTTTGCATTGCAGAGGTGCCGTAGTGAAAGCGATGGCTATTTGCACACGACATCCATTTATCCAAATCTTTAAGGTATATCTGAATACATGCCACTTGACTGATTGCTCACCAAGCGCCAGCCCGTTCTCCTCCTCGCACTTGACGACTATTTTGCAAACCCGTCCCAAGAATGTCTTGCGCGTCTATTTGATGCGATTAACTCGATGAACATCAGTGCTGCGCCAACACTTACACGATGTGAAAAACTAATTATGCGCGCCTCGAAGCGCAAAGACATCTTTGCGGAGAAGTTATCCACTCATATACCCCCGCTTCCTCTCAAAGCTGCACACAAGACGACAGGCTCGAATGGTTCACATTCATCTGAAGACGGGGTTCTCATCAGTGCTCGCGCACGCTCTACAACAGCTGCCTCTTGATCCTAACCCTACCCGCCCATCCTCTCCGTCGGACAGCTCATTCAGCCTTGGTGGGAGTGCGGTATGGGTGAATGATGACAGTGTCCTAATTGATGGTCAAGTAGGTGTTGCAATAGGTGCAGGCCCAGAAGTGTTGGCGGCGCCTCAGTGAGCGGCAGCAGTGTTCTTACTAGCCGCGGGCGGCGTAGCACTGATACAAGCTCGAACTCGAGCCACGCCTACAGCGGTGGCGCAATACCCACATCATCCGACCCACATTTGCGGTCGGGGATATCCAAAGATACCCATTTCTTTCAGACAAGCATTGCATACAAAGGACATACCCTGCCAATCAAATTGCCTCTGGCCACCTTTCCTGAGGAAGTCGGAGAGGTGCGTCTCTTAATGACAATGCACTTCATATATAGTTCTGAATACGTGTTTTTCAAGTATTCCCTAATACAACTAATACAAACGTTTTCTGCACCTCTCATCACGATCTCCGGCCCACTACACCCACATCTACACACGAACGGAATTCTCACCCACCCAATAATAATTCTCTTTAATGCGCTTGTTACTGGCAAACGCATCCTCTTCCTTGGACATAATATTCCTGCTGGACAAGTCGCCAATTACGTCCTGTCTGCTTGCGCCCTGGGTTCTGGATGTGGTGCGGTACTACGAGGATTCATTGAGCGATCATTTCCTTACGCAGGACTTGCGGGCGGCGAGGACTGGGTTACAATGTATGCATTTCCCCACTTTTTTCTTGTGGAAGAACTCCATCAATAATATTTGTTTCACAGGCCGGCATACATAGCAGGCGTAACTAATCCTATCTTCGAAACCAGTGGATCCTGGGATCTCTTGATGGACATCGGTACAGGTCGTGTTGTCGTGCACAAGGACATACATACATCTTTCCCGGCTACGATGGCACCACCTGCACTTGTCAACCTAACGATGCCACGTCCAATAAAGGCGGAAAACTCGACCGGGAGCGAGGACGACATCCAGCGTATCGCAACTCGAGACGGGAAGGACGGGAACCAGAAGAGCGAGTTCGCGGCGAAGCAAGACAACTTGGATAACATGTTCATCGAGGATGTAGGTCTTAGCGCATGACCTCGATCACGTCGGCAACTAACGTCGCTCGATGTTTTAGCTGATTTCAGCAATCACCTCCCACTTCGGGGAGACGCTGGTGCGGATGCGATTCACGGAGTACGTCGCGCGCTTCGTTAGGCTGGCATCGCGGTACGAGGAGCTCGCTATGGGATCTACAAAGCTTGGATATGGTAGCGCACCATTTTCGGACGGGTCCCTAGGCAGCGGTATCGTGTTTCCAGACGAGGGAGCTGCATTTAAGGAGCTTACTGCGAACGCAAGTCGGATTGAGGGTTGGCGAAGGAACAAGTCCTATCAATACTGCGTCCAGGTGCGTAGTTCCTCCTCTAAAGGGTGTGGGCCTCAGGGACGATTGATATATTCTCCGTACTGGGTAGGATTTCAAAAAACTTCGAGCATCCGCTGCTATCCAGGGATTCGACGTATCACATCAACTTTTAAGATTGCGGCTGGTGAAGAACTTACCGGACGCGGAAGTCGAGGTCATCGTGCGTTCAATAGCAGACAACTTGCGGACATACGAACAAATAGTCGAGGTGAGCATTCTCACATTCTGGACTGTTGGATGATCCGTAATTTCTGGTGCAGCTGCTCACTTTTATGCCACCACATTCCGGAGGGTTACAGCCTCTGAGTTTTTGCCTATTTCACCACCAAGAATCTATTCGGGAAGCCACTGTTGATATCTTCAACGAGCTGCGTCAGAACCCCGTGCGTTGTTTACTCAAATTTCCATGGTCGTGTGAAATCACTCACTGTTTTGTTCCGTAGGTTGGGGTGATTTTTCTGCAATCTCTGAATCACTTCCAGAGGTATGCCTATGTTCGGCAGGCGCACGCTCGTGAATCACGCACAAAGGATGTGAGCCATGGTCTGGCCCCACCACCTCACTTGGTATCACGGACGCCGTCCAACCGCAGTGAAGTCAGTCTAGGGGGGATGTGAGCTCGAAGAAATATCACTAGTCTGCAAGTTCTTGTCTATGTGGACTTACAAAAAAAATAGTTCTTATATTGGAGCGCAACACATGTACATCATACAACATACAAGTACGTGTGCTAGCGCGATCACGGAACCTCTCGAGACCCATCCTACTGATAGGAGTAGGAGAGGGGCAGGACAGGTGCCACCGTCATACTGATGAACCTGCCCCTTCACGGTCTCCTTGAAGTGAATGCCAGCGACAGAGAATTTGGCTAAGTATAGAGTTACGGTCGTACTCATCTGGAGATGTGGCATACAGGGCAGCCCAAACAAGCAGTATCAAAAAACATGCGCCTCCAAACATTGCGAGTCCGCCGGCCACGTGGGACGCCAGTAAGAGAAAGTGAGCTACCATAAAGACGATGCTCCATAGACAGAGAGCTTTTGGCAGGCTGAAGACAATGGCAGAGGGGAGCATCCCAATCGAGTGTGATTTTGCGGCCCTCAGGTAGCGTGCCTGGATAAAATAGATATGGTCAGCTGAGCCGCAGGGCGTAATTAAGAAGATGCGAACAGCAAATGAAGCAGTGGCGTCCTCTAGGCCGTGGTGCTTGAGGAGTAGGATCGACCCGGTGGCGAGGCTCCCAGACGCCGAGAGAATAGATGGCAATGCAGATGACAAAGAAGCACGAGCTGAGAGGCAAGAGAGGATGGTAGCACTACAAAAGAATGGTCATGACGGCGTCTTTGATGTCCGAAAATCAAGGCCTCTCACATCATCACTGGGAATGTCTGTAGAACCATGAATTAAAGTTCACAGCAGTTATCTGAAATGTGCGCACCCAAACAACTGCCGTATGCCACTCCGAAATACATGTGGTCATGAAGGTTTGCCACTGATCGACGAACACCTGTTCGTTTGCAAACAATTCATGGAGTTCGAAGAAATATTTGTCGGGGATTCCCCACAAAACCGAGTTTGCAATGGTTTTCACCCATTGGTGATCCATATCTTCCTCGGGGGTCATGATTTGTAGCCTATCTAACTGGGCGTGTTCTTGCCCATAGTAAGTCATAAACCGCTGATTTTCTACCATGCTCCTCAGTATATTTGACAAGACGATTTGAGCATCCAACGAACCTATTGCGCCCCATAGACGAGCTAGAGTATTCGTGAGCTCGATTCAGGAGAAAAAATGGGGTTTCCCACCCACCAACAAAGCACAACGTGTGTCCATCAAGGGTTCGACCTTTGCGGGAAGCTTTGGTCAGGAGATTGGGCGCTCAATGTCTTGGACGTACCTCGTTGCAGGGACAGTAACTGCAGCAGCTGACTACATTTTTCCGCAGTGTACGGAAATGTGGATGATCGAGATGTCAAACGGTCTTTAGTCGCAGCTCAGAATATGAAAATGATTGACAAGGCAGTAAATACCTGCTGCACCATGAGACATAACGCCGATTAGATCGTCTACCACCTGGGGTGACACCTGTGCATACATGTGCATTGGGAAGAATTCCACATGCACCCAATATAGCCTCTCTAAAGCGGTGTCTGCTGACATGTGAGTATAAACGACGGAGAACCATGCAGATACACACCAAGATGAGAGTCGGAGACTATCGTCCCCACGTCAAGCAGTTCCGTGGAAGTTTGCTCAAGCCAGAAGATACGGCGGGCATCATGATTTACGAAGTAGTAGGCACAAGAGAATGGTGATTCATCAAGCTCTATGAATAGCTCCGACGAATGCGGGACTATAATTTGCTGCTGCAAGATTGTGTCATCGATAAACTTGAGGCAGCCGGTCACCCGATCCTCGGTCTCTTGCCTACGGATATTGGCTTCTGTAACAACGTCGTAGTTGGGATGTCTTTTGTGGAAGTACAGCTGGCCTTCAGGGTGTGGATATGAGTTCCATTTCATTTGAACGTCGAGAGAACTTCACAGGGATATTCATTTTAGTACAAATGGACGCTAAGCGACAAGAATCAACTGACCTGGGAGCGCTAAGGGATCCTGGCGGTATGACGGTATGATAAGAATAGATACTAAAAAAAACAATGTCAGTGCGTGTATGAGCTTTGACCAGCTGCGCAAACTTACCTGGGCGACTTGCCATACCGTGCAGTAGCCATTGACGTTGTGGGTCTCAGCATCCCCGCTGTCCAATGCATGATGGACAATTGCTCTCCACATCTTGTTTGAGTGTGTTGACTCATGCCGAATATTAACGCATCGAGACATGGTTGGCTGAATTTATAAAGGAAAAGGTCAAATTGCTGTGCGACAAGCCCATCGACGTGTTGTGGTGTAGAACAACATCTGGAAGCGCCCCAGGCTTCTAGTTACAGCTATTATGGGTAATATGCGGCAACGTCACGGATCCTGTCTCAGATTGAGATCTGCGAGACCCCGGCCGCGGGTCAACATGTAATAATAGCATCATGTCACAGCATGTCACTAAGGTTGTCAAACCAGTGTACTTCAAGTTTTCACAGGTTCGAATTCATTGTCCCGAACAGCCGACAGCAGCTGTGCAGCACAGCTCGAAGTATCCCGACATAACTACCTCCTGAGGATATTGTGCGTGTCTGGCCGTCGGGGTGTCACGAAATCGCAAAGGGGATACGGCAATGCCATCACAGTCCACAAAATAGGTATGTCCTACCACCCTCAGATCAGTAGTGATACTTCGAGTGAAACAGGCCGCTCAAGCTAGGCCTATCGGGCAAAAATCATTTCAAGTGAGGTGTCACTCGCTTGAAAATATCACAGGCGTAACTGATGAAATAGTAAGAACAATAACGGGGGAGCGTCATCATGATGGGCTCTGGCGCCTCCCATATATACTATGAGAACTTGGCGGATGAAGTTTGTTGGACTTGGCAGGCGCGCCCATCACCTGATCGGCTTATCAGACGCTGATGAAGGGCCAACAAGCTTCATCTGTCATATATGGGCCCATTAATGGCTAGCAAAGGCTGATAAAGAGTTAACCGTTATCGCAGACTTCTTCTGCCCTAGCCTCATAAAAGCCGTACTTGTGCATTTGATTTCTTTTCTTCATCGCCTAGTACCGTCGCCTACTAGGGATTCAACTGATCTGCTACTATGTCGTTCCCCAACTCAGAAGATCGCAAGCACGTTAACCCACAACGGTATTTAGTTTCAACCCCACATTTCATTAATATGTCATCCAAGCTATCTCAGGAAATCCGACAAAAGGCAGGATGAGCATCCAAGACAAATGCCGCAGGCACAAAAGCAGCCAAGCAGCTGGTCAGATTCTCCTACTCAACATCAAGGTTCCAGGTACGTTTGCTTCAGGCCAATCATACAACACCGCACGTTGAAAGGCTGTGTAGTCGACAGCCATCTCACCAAGCCAATCCTGCACACTATTCACCTGCGCAGTACGCTCCTGCGCAACATACTCCCGCGCAACGTCCCCATGCACAGTACGCTCCTGCGCAACAACATGCTCCCGCGCAACGTCCCCATGCACAGTATGCTCCTGCGCAACAACATGCTCCTGCGCAACAACATGCTCCCGCGCAACGTCCCCACGCACAGTACGCTCCTGCGCAACAACATGCTCCTGCGCAACAGCATGCTCCCGCGCAACGTCCCCACGCACAGTACGCTCCTGCCCAACAACATGCTCCCGCGCAACGTCCCCATGCACAGTATGCTCCTGCGCAACAACATGCTCCTGCGCAGCAAACATGCTCCCGCGCAACGTCCCCACGCACAGTACGCTCCCTGCCCAACATGCTCCCGCGCAACGTCCCCACGCACAGTATGCCCCGCACAGTATGCCCCCGCACAGCACCCCCCCAGCTCAGTTTCCTCCTGCACATTACCCACCAGCCCCACCAGGGCGAAGGTGAGGGATGGTTTGGTTCATTATTCGTAGTGTGACTGCTATGCCAACTCCTGTATATCAGATGTAAGATTAGCGCATGTATTTTGGTTATCTCAAATGTTTACAAGGTGACACGTTGATTGGTGCTGGTATTCAAAACTTCATGTGTTCCTCAAGGAAATTCATTTCACATCTACTTTGCACTATGCAGTGTTGATCTTCCAGAGTTCATAGCTGGTCTAGTGAAGTGTAACAGCACAAAATCGCCTTCAGGAATCACCAAACATAGCATCGAGATCAGACATCCTAACTTCTAAGAACACCCCAGTAGAAGTTGATACCTGTCGAAGCTCGGTACTTACACGGGTTATTAATACTTATTATATATAGAGCGAGTTACAGGGCGGGTTCGAGCCTCACAGGACCCTGGGTCAGAACTGGAAAGCGCTGCAACTTCCGAAGATCTGGCAGACTGCGGCAGTGCAATATGAAACTGCCGCGGCCGCTGTCTTAACCGGCCAAATGCGGTCAAAGTATCACATTCACTTTGCCTAATCTAGATGCAAAGGGTTCCGGTAAACCAAGCCGAATTTTTCAAAAACTCTTTCATATGCAAGTTCAGGCATGCAACGGGCATGTGCATGAAGTTCACACACATACCGCAGGCTTTGCATGTATCGGAAGGTTTTTCCTCTCACTGTCTGGTATTTATTCACCCTTGGGAAAACATCAATGATTTGACTACTGCACACTGCACAATTCGTGAGAATGATCCCCAGTACGACCAGACTTTTCTAGACTCAGGCTTGCTATGGCTAAATCACTGGTGGATTCAAGTTGTCACTTCTGAGTTAGTGCGGGTGATTTTGTCGTACTCAAGGGACGTAACTGTAAAACACTTACACAGTACGTATTCGAGCTTTTTGACATGTCAGGGCACTTACTCCAGACTATTGGTTATTCCCCACAGCAAGTAGTAACGGCAGTGAGCTCGTTGACACAGGACTTCAAATGAAGGTTCGCGCTGTGGTAGACAAAGAACGCCTTCTATGCCCATAGTGCAAATACCAGTGCTATTCCACCAGATCGCTCTTCCTGTGTCAGATACATCTTCTGCCATATAATACGCTTGGATTCGACTCCTGTTCGATCATCAATATCAATGACTTCCTACCCAGTTGGCACAGAAGATCTTCTCGTTCAAGATCAAGGGTAAGATTATCCACTTCTAGTATGCATTATTCCATCATTCATTTCCTCCAGCTTTCGAGCCAACACAGATGTCGACTCGGATGACCCTGATTTCTCATCAGAGGAAGAGCGTAGTCCAGAACCAGAGGAATCAATCCAGGGTCCTTCAATTGGGTTCGTTCATTTAACACATATCTTCACAAGCTGCGCCCAGGATCTCACACCTGACGGACAGTTTTTCTAAGCGTGGAAAGCCTGACGCCGATAGTGCTGGCCCAGATGCAGCCAAGAAATACCAGACTCTTCAACAGACCGCCGAGTACGTTCAAATATTATAAGCAATCCAGTCCCATAATAACAAATTGTTACCGAAGGCCTCGTAAGACTAACAAACCACCTCCGAAAGACAAGCCCAAGCCAGCCAATTACTCTGGCACTAGCAAGTGATGCATCGATGACTTGTCTTCCACAGTACTAGGACTTATATACCATTACAAATATTCCAACTTGTTGCATTTTTGCGCCATGAAAGACTGGTATCTGGGGGTTCTGTTATCGTCAATTCTTATGTAGATCCCCGACTCTACGAAGTAGGGAGGGTTTTGTAGGATCTGAAAAGTCAGGCACCTGTTGCTCGATTTTACACAGTGTGAACTTCCTTCCTTTTATGCTCAACCGTCCTTTGTTCGCCAACGTTCCGGCTTTCAAGCCTTCAAGGTCCCACCTCGAGGCTCGCCGTATTTGAATCCCCTCAGAACTGAGTCTCTTCCTTCATACGTGGACGTTGTGTGTTATGCTCTCGCTCCTGCGGTAAGTAGGTATGTTGCTCATGTCTGAGTTCTGCGTGTTTCTGACAGCTTGTGCAGGTGCTCCTCGTCTTCTCCTTACTATGGCAGCATTTTTGTACAAAACACCCTTGGTGAATACTTGCGCACTTGATGTCACTTATGCACATTGCAGTGTCTTCAGATGCTATGTGCACTGTCGCGCAGCCATGACTATGGAGTGTTGCCTTCTTTTAAATCTCGGGCGTGATCCACCTTGATTCTCGCACGCTGTTAACATCTATCGAGAAAATCTAAGTGATGTGGGTGCTGCAGTCCTGCAAAATATTGCCTGGCGCCTAGGTTGCCTTAGTTCGACATTTTACTCGGGTACGCAGTGTGATTTCATCAGCACCTCAAATGGGCGTCTGTCTCCTCTCATCTTCAAGGGACTTTGAACACACGACTCGGAGCCACTCGCATTGCCCCCAGTTGACCAACTTGTACGGTATTGAAGTTGCGGTTGCCTTAAGTCACAATGAACAATCTGGAGTTACTGCAACAGCAAGCTGCAGAAGGATTCTTGAGCGAGGGCAGAATGCTCAGACTAAAATTTGAACATACTAATTATAAGTTTATCAAGGCGAGAGAGCACGAAAGATGGAGAAGATTGCATGTTGACAAGAACAAACAGCGAGGACAGACTAATGTATCAGAAGATAACAACATTGGGGAGTGGCCGGCACACAGGAGGTACGACAACTCCACCGGTCAACACCTCAAAGGCGCGCTGGCTCAGGTGTACTTCACACTGAGCCACAACATGGGCGGGAGAATGAACACATACAGCAGATATCACGGCCATAAGGATGCTAGCACCGCCCCCACGAATCATGGAAGGAAAAACGCGTATGTATAATGCGAACAAACGGCACAGGGGACCAGTGTTAATACAAGAATTACTAGACTGAGGGAGGGAGGACGGAGTAGAATTTGAGGTAAATACATAGAGGATGACAAGTAGACAGGGATCATCAATGAGAAAATGATCGAAAGCGGGAGTCGGGGACTTGGTGCGCACGCACCGCTACGATATGCAATGTTCGGAGTCCAATATGCCATATGTCGGACCTATGTTTTCATAAAGATAACACTTTCTCTCATAGCCATGATACCGTGACATGTCAGCTTTAATGTCACAGTATGCAGTGCCAACACATGTTCTGTATATGGAGTTTCCTCTCAATGAGCCTTGAAGTTTGAGGACTGGAGCAGGCCTGCACACAGCGTCCCCCAGCGCAGTACCCCCAGCTCAGTTTCCTCCTTCACATTATTCACCAGCCCCATCAGGACGAAGGTAAGGGATGGTTTGGTTCATCATTCGTGGTGTGACTACTATGACTCCTGTACGTCAGATGTAACACTAGCGCATGTATTTTGGTTACCTCAAATGTACACAAGAAAATACTGGTGGCACGTTGATTGGTACTGGTATTCAAAACTTCACATGTTCCTCAAGTAAATTCATTTTACATGCACTTAGCGCTATGCAATGTTCGTCCTCCAGAGTTAACGTTCAAACGTTCATAGCCGGTCCAGTGGAATGCAACAGCACAAAATTGCCTTCAGGAATCACCAAACATTTGCTCGCATAGCATCGAGACCAGACATCCTAACTTTTAAGAACACCCTAGTAGAAGTTGATACCAAGTCGAAGCTCCAGAGTGTTCGAATGTCGGTACTTACACGGGTTATTATATATAGAGCGCTAGGCGCTCGAGCCTCACAGCCTGAGAAAAATGTCTCAGGGCACTTCGCATCGTTTGTGACGTACCGCGGGCTTTGTATATGCGTGGCTTCCTCCTTGACATTGTTTGATAGCTACCCATGGATCCTTGGGAAAACATCAATGATTTGACTACTGCACACACTGAGCAATTCGCGAAATCATCCGACCCAGTGCCAGTGCAACCAGCCTCTTCTAGACACGGGCTACTATAGCTAAATCACCGGTGGATTGCCACTTCGGTGATTTCGTTGTGCTCCTGTAAGACACTTTATACACAGTACATAGTCGAGCGTTTTGTCATGTCAAGGCACTTACCCCCTATTAGTTATTCCCCACAGCAAGTACTTACGGCTGTGAATCAGTTTATACACATGACTTTATAACGGGCCAATGAACGCTCGCGTTGTGGTAGACAGAGAGCGCCACGCTCACGGGTGCAAATACCAGTGCTATTCCATCAGGTGGCTCTTCCTGTGTCAGATAATATAACAAGCTCGAATCCGAACTGCTCGATCATCTCATTCGAGATCAATTAATCCAGGGTCCTTCACATGGGTTCGTTCATTTTAATACACATTTTCACAAGGGGCGCCCAGGATCTCACACCTGACGGGCAGGTTTTCTGAGCGTGGAAAGCAGAAAGCCGATAGCTCTGGCGTACCAAAAAACAACAAGAAAGACCAGAGCAATCAAAAGATCTCCGAGTACGTTCAAATATTATCAAGCAATCCAGTCCCATAATAACAAATTGTTACCGAAGGCCTCGTAAGACTAACAAACCACCTCCGAAAGACAAGCCCAAGCCAGCCAATTACCCTCGCGCTGGCAAGTGATGCATAATAAAGTCTTGCCTCCTACAATACTAGTTATATACCATTTCCAATATTCCAACTTGTTGCATTTTTGCGCCATGAAAGACTGGTATTTGGGAAAGGTTTTCGTTATATTGGAATATAAAGTAATGTATAATGTCAGAAAACCACCGCAATCAACGTAAAGCACCCTGAGTAGACTCACGAACTCTCTGATGCACTCACTCATGTCATATGTCAAACTTATGTTTTCATAAAGACAATACTTTCTCTCTCAGCATGATAGCCATGATACATGTGTCAGCTTTAATGTCAATACAGTATGCAGTGCCAACACTTGTTCTGTATACGGAGTTGCCTCTCAACGAGCCTTGAAACTTAAGTTTGAGGGCTGTGGAGCACGCCTGGTGTGGCGTTCTACCATGCACCTGTCACTAGGCAGAAGTGGCACGGGTTCTTTAGCACAATCAACCAGTTGCGGAGGCCTACGGCAAGTTGAAGGTTCTTCTTCAGACTCACCGAATATTGACTTTCCAGTATGTTCCTGTCTTTTCGTTTGACCAATCAGGGGTTCGAATTATAGATGGACAAGCTTCTCACTCAAAGTCTAGTATGAAAGAAATGCTATACCTATTCCCCTTATATCGTACGCCATTCCCCAGCCTGAGGACAGCTCGCAGACTACCGCCGTCTTGACAGTTTCCGTTGTTTGCTGCGGTATATAAACATAGGAATTCACTCTTTCTCTAGCATGAAGGAAAAGCCAAGACTGGAAACCTACTACTCATATCTCGTGGAAGAGGGATCAAAAGACAAGGAATTTGACAATCTAAGAATGGGTGATGTCCGCCAATGACTGACCGAGTCCTCTCACGCAGAGACATTAGGCAAGTTGGCAAGAGTCCTTATGTCACCTGCGCCAGACAACACATTGATGCACAAAGCTCCACAATGTTATCATAAATATGGGCCGATGTCATTACAGGCCTGCAAGACCCATTTCATAGCAGAAAGCGCACACACCAAAATGTGGATTTCCTCCGCCTAAAAGACAGGACAACAGGCGGATTTTTCAGCTCTGAACTTGCGTTGTGCTTTTGATGATAGAATCATGCATGTAGATAGAAAGGTCCAGGTGAACTTCACAGCAGGAGCATGCTTCTCCCTGTGATATGACATACTTGAACTTTGCGTACAACAGGCTCTGAGGAACGCGTGATATAAAAAGTCCTGGTTCGACCGCTAGAAAATAAAACAAGAACGAGGCAGAGCAGGCAACGTGAATCTGGTTCGGTTGAAATTAATATCTGGAAACGAGGCGGTTAGCTCACTGGCAAGACTCCTGCCACTATGTCTCAAACCTTAGAAATGGAACCTTGAACCATACCATATACCAAAAACAAGCGTGTTATCTTTTCCGAGCCATAGGCGTCCATGATCGAGGTTCATCGGAGCCTTTCAATGCCTCTGCCCAAGGATCCCGTGTTTGCGCTTTTGGTCGTTGATCGGATTCTGGAGGTTCCAGTCTTTGATCCCTAGGCACGTTCCGCAAGACCGACGGAGACCGTGTCTCAATTTCAGGGTGGTGGCTGGGTGTATCTAGTTGCTCCCTATTAACTCTTTCCGCTTCGTCCTTCGCTTCTAGAATAGCTGCATTCAACTTAACCCGTTGTTGACGTGCTAGATCCGCTTGTAATTCCTGTGAGATGATATATAAAAATTCACGTAAAATTTTAGTATAGGTATCACGTTAAATTGGTGTACCTCACCTCAATGCTCGGCGGATCCGGCCTAGTATGCGTCAGCCATGCTGACCATTGCACTGCACACAATAAATACATGATGAGAATGAGTAAAAGTTGAAGGTAAAATCAGAAACAAGAACGTAACGATGAAGGTACAAACCTGGGAGGCGCTTGTCGCTAGCAATGTACGCCCACATGTCTTCATTTTCCCTGTACTTCACTGTTCGTTTGGAACGTCCTTCATACATAAAAAGTTACACCATAAGTGCTTAACAGAGGTTCCATTACAATCGTACCATTGTTCGCGTTTGGATGCTCAAAGTATTTGTTCCCTAGAATATCGGATCAAGAGACACAGGACGGGGATTTGTATCACGGCCGGAACGTACCTTCCATGTCTTTTCCAACGAAATATGCCTATAGGGAACCGTTAGTACTGGAATGTAGATCACACTCTGGCCCGGTCCATCACATACTGGCTTGAATATTCGCTGCCATACACGCCTCACAATTGACATGGCACCACGGTTACGCTGTTACGAGGAAAGAGCAATGAAAAATTTTAAACAGCTACAGCCTACAGATGCCCACTAGTCCGAGTTCGCCAAACGGAACAACATACAAAGTAATGGTCTCGTTCATTGTGAAGCTCCGATGTGCCACGGAGATTGAAACCATGGCGGAGTTAATATCAGTCAGGAATTTCGGCATCCCAAATTGCCGGGGAGTCTGGAGTGCAACTTATGTTCAAGAAATACTTGCTAGGGAGCCGCTCCAAAGCTCCAACAAGTCAGTGAAGTGCATTGCATTATTTCTACAAGGAGAAAGAAATTCTCAGTAATCTCCAAGACTCTCATCGTCATCTAAGTCTCCCTCTTGGATTTCCTTTGCAAGCTCTTTCTCGCGCTCCCGTGCATCCTGCGCAGCAGCAAGCTCCTTGCGGTGTGCATTAAGAGGGTAGCGCATAGCCTGCAAGATCCAAGCATGAGAAATGCCTGATGTGAAAATTTCCAATGGAAAAAACTTTACCTTGACACTCTCATTATGCAAATCCAAGCAATATCCAATTCGTCTGCCAAACACCTCGCTAGCCTCGGGGCCGTAGCCATCCTTCTGGCTTCCGCATTCCATCCAACCTTTCTCATGTACGATTCGGCCTTCAATCACACCGTCCCGAATGGCCTTACCAACAATATACTCCGCGTCTTCCTCGGAATCGAGGTGGAGTTTCAAGCAGATGTCACGCAACGAGATCCTCGAGTATGATAGAGAGAGCCTGCGGATACCGGTCTTGATAACGTTTTGCCGGAGCCGGACGATTAGTGTATAAGTCTTGTCAGCCTCGAATTGTGCGGCGTGTTTGTTTAAAGTCGACTGGAACTCCGATAAGGAGCCTGTCCGAACGGCTAGGGGAACGTGTCAGCATTAGCATTGCTTTGGACAGCAGTAAATTTTCCTACCCTTCACGATGTCAAAGTAAGCACTCAGGGCTTTCTCTAACACCGGATGCCGGAAAAGACCGCGGTCCGGAATATCACCCATTAAAAGTTCAACGATCACAAAAAGTTTGTGCACGGCCTGGTAGAATCCTGGTGCGGTCTTTGCGGCAGGGGCGCGACGGATAGCTTGTTGCAGGTTCGTGTGTGCCGCAGTATAATTCAATTGCACCGCTTTGATGCGGCCGAGGAAATAGTGGTAGCGGGCATACTGCGGGTTGCTCGCTGAGGCAGGGAAACTAGTCTTGGATACTAGCTTGTCAGCCTGGTCATAAAGGTTATAGTGGAGATAACCCCGAAGTAGGCGATTGATCAGCGAGGCTTGCGTGTCATCGTCGTGACGAAGTGACGCAGTGCGTTGCGCAGCGAGGAACATTCTGGGAAATTAATAAGTTAGGAGTATGCCAAAATTGCATGGATCTGAACTCACGGACGGGCATCTGCCAGCTCTCCGCCGAGCTCATACGATCGCTCCACGGCAAACCATACCTTGGCAGCGATTGGATCCATACTTCTACGGTTCATGGACTGCATTTTGTCAACAGTGTCGTGAGAAAGCTCTATGGACTTGGAGTATGTGTCTTTGGACGTGTGGAGGTGATGAATGATGAGCAGACGGATGTAAATCTCAGCTTCCGGTACAGGATCAGAAGTTGGCTTCGATGATGGTGGCAGAGGAGCAGTAGCATTTGCCTCTGTTGTTATATCTACTTCCATAGACTGTTCTGCGGGAGGAGCAGGAGGAAGCCATGATAGAAGAGAATTCTTGACAGCAGAATCTGCACAACATTGAGCATGCAGACAGAAGGTGTGAATGCATCACACACCTTTTGGATAATTTTCCTCGATAGCGTCACGCAGAACCTTGTCATTTATGCGCTTTCGCAGCGCAGTTAGTGAACGTAAGACGCGATGAGTGAACCGAGTTTCGAGGTCATTGATAGCGCGATCAATGAGCGCGATGTTAGCCTTAATCTCCTGCGTCGGCGTCGGCGGTTCTGGCTTGGTTCTGGCTTCTTTTCATCTTTCTTTTCGTCCTTCAGGTCTTCCTTCTTGTCAGTAGTCTTCACCATCTCGACGTCGGGCATGATGCAAAGGATAGTTAATGACGCGGTGACGCGTCCTTGTGTTGATGGGTCAGTATTATGTAAGTCTGGGAGAATAAATCTCTTAGGTGAGCTAGTGGCAACATCGACTCTATAGCTCAGTGGTAGAGCATACGATTGCAGATCGTGCGGTCCCGTGTTCGAACCACGGTGGGGTCTTTTTTTGCACTACACTATTTCGAAGCGTGCAACGGACTCCAAAGAGAATAAATTGTTTTTATTGTGGAACTTAAAGCAGTACCGGACGATTCGCTTCAAATCAACGAACCAGCTGAGTTGTTGTAGCTGCTATATAAGCTTTTAGCTGAGCTTGAAGACAGTCTGTCGACGCGCTAAGACACGTCACCCAAACTGGGACTACAACACATTGACACCTTAACCAAAACCATGATATGGCAATTCTCTTGGCTGCTTCTTGCAGCAACTGTCCAAGCGGCCTCTCTGTCCCTTCAGTCTCCTCGTTTCACAATTAGCGCATCAGATGCGACCCAGCTGCGCTCGGACACGTATGCACTAATCACATTCCTGCCATAGTATAACTCATATGCCATACAGCCTGTCCCTGACCAAAAAACCAGAGCCTTTGACTCTCGGCGCAACTGACACCCTTAAGCTTACGTTCCAAATAACGGAGAGTGACGAGGGCAAAGGTGTCCAACCGCACCAGACCTTCCTCCGATTCTATGACAAGGAGTCGGGCGAGGAGGGCATTCAGCCTGTTCGCGTAACCCCAGGAGGAAAGGCTAAATTTGAGCTGGTGCGTTACACTTTTACTGTTTCAAAAAGCGTTAGACTTAATCGCTACGTTAGAACATGATGCGCCCACCTGCGTCCATTCCGCCAACTACGCACAACCCCCTTGAGGTCTCGCTTATCCTGGGCTCCTTCGTACACGCGCCTGCACAATACGACCTTTTTGACCTTTACATACCTGCCTCCCAGACTCCCGCTGAACACCCCGATGAAGCCTCATTCCACGTCCTCCCCGCCATCAAGCATACCTTCCGCCCTGAACAGAAGTCACCTCCTCAGTTTATCTCTGCCGTATCTGCAGCGGCTTGTACTGTCGCCTTGGCTCGTGTTAATCGGATTGGTGTGTTTCTTCTCTATTAAATTAATCCTTAGCTGACGAGCTTTGTTATAAAGTGGAGTAAAATTGGCGTCAGGGTCCCGAAGCTCTTTTCACTTAGCATCGTGCCCTTCACTGCCCTCCTCGGCGCCTTTGAAGTGCTACTTGTCTGGTACTGGGTGGATCTCAAGCTTGGTCAGGTCCTTCTGTACGGAGGCATCCTTGCCATTCCAACCGTGTTCGCTGGTAAGCAAGCTCTGTATGCGACTGGAGAATGGAGAGCCGGTCGGAAGTAAAGATTGCATACTTGTGACTTTGTACCGTCTCAATCACAGTATCCCCTGATACCTATTGTGGCTTTCCCCTAGTCGATTGACAACATTCTTAGCATCATGAGAACATGTAGGCAAGTGCAGTTTGCCTTTTTCATCAAGGCAGACTATCCCTATGCCCTTGCCTCACATAGAGTTTGTCACCGATATGTTTGACGCCTGCCGGCGTTGAACGTTGAACACCTGTTGCTGATTAGACTGCAGACATACATTCGCACCTGCATTCACATTCCCAGTTTTACAGGTTAGCAGGTAGGATTGTCCTGCAGCTGGTGCAAGATATGAGCGACTAGGGAAACCTCAATGGTGGCATCTTCCATCGTGATCATTCCACCGTAACTTACAGGTAAGGGTTGACCTCAAACTCACTCTAAATTTTCTGACGTTTGACGATGCGTGACCTTAGCTATAGCCGATGTTTAGCGGCTTCCAGTATGCAGTTGGCGCAGGACCTCGCAGGACTGGATATTCCCACGTACTCCGGAAGATGAGGTCAAGTTCACAATGGCGGAGGTCGGGCAGCACGTCATAATTTGTCTGGTACTGCAAAGGCGGATAAGCCGCTGGAGCATGTTTCAGATTTGCTGAGAGTTAGCGCGTGGTTGATGACAGCAAGCTCAGGCAAGCCAGGCCGAGGCGTCCCTGGACGGATCATAGCAGGGTCGATGGCCGGACTCGTGACCAGGTCGTCCATGGTCTATTGTTGATGGCGGCCAACACCAAGGTTGATCAAAGGTAGCAGCGTCTTTACCACAGAGGTCCGACACCCATGCTCACTCACGGGGTTCCAAAATTCGACCGCATGAGTCATAGTCAGCCATTCAGATATACGCAATATACTGTTCACAAGCTGACGTTTCTCATTTATACGGACAGGAGCTTCCGTACGCAGACTGAACTTAGCACGTGCTACCCCGATACACCGGCCTGAACCGCACTGCGCGCTTCTGAGATTTGGCTACCTTTCCACAGTAGCGTTCATTTTCATTTCTATTTTGCGCTCAGTACGTGTTCTGATAGAGTTTCGTCGCTGACATACCGGCAGACCGCAGGTCGTTCGTGTGCAACAGACCTGATACAATTCCCTGCCGTTTGTATAACAATTTCTGCTGTCCGCTATATATTCTTGCGCGCACGCCTTCTCTGCCCCACACGTTTGCCAAACGCATGAGGGGTCGGTGGTCTGGGGGCCGGGCATGGCTTGTGTACAAAGAGGGCCACCAGGGGTAAATGCCAGGAGAATGGTCGTCAAGAGGTTCATCCAGACCATCAGTGTCATAAGTCGGATCCACTAGTACAGGCTGGGAAATACTACATCGGACTCGGATACTATACTCATAGTGCTTCGGACAAATTCGAATAAGGGTGTCGTCTACCATAAAATTTAATAGTTCGGGCTCCAGCGGTGGAATGGCAGAGGGCGCCCCGAGGTCAAAAGCAGAATCAGCGAGCTAGTCAAGCACCTCATCGCACATACGGGTAGTAGGCATGCCGCTTATAACAGAACGCTCGCCGGGAGACCGGCACGTGCATTGTCAAAAACAATAAACTCGACAGGTTTGTCAATCCAGCAGTTCTTCGACAAGGTGTATCCAGTAGGGAGGAGGGCGTGTCGACGTCAAGGGAGATGAGGAAGGCAGGGAAGTATATACAAGATAGACGCGTTATGTGTGTTCGTGGCCAGGTGGGCGCGGTCCTAACATTTTTCAGGGGGTGTCACGAATGATGTGTATGTATAGTGATCAGGCGGAAGATTCGAGTCTACTGAGGGTGAGGCCTTGGTTGACTCTACGATCCATTGTTTGATGCTAGCCTTCCAGTCGTACGTCCTCTGTCGCTTAATGCCCGAGACAAACTTCTCGGTGAGGCTGTCCCCTATTGAATTGGGTGATCGTTCACGTTTGCGATGGCCTGGTGGGTATTGAGCATCATTCTGAGATATATTCATGAAGAATTAGATCACCGCGTACCCCCGTGCTCAGATTTGGTCCGTGGGGCCTACTCGGTTCCTTCGATCAACTTCAAACCCAGAGCCAACAAAGTTTTATAGAAGGAACGACTGTCCTTATCTTTTGGTCTGACTAGGGGAGACTAATAAACTCCAGAAACCCTCACGGCATTAACAATGAAAGACCCCAAGACGCAGTGTATCGTGTTTATTGGGCGGCGCCTTCAAAACGTTGGGAATCACGGCGCTGGTGTCATGATTGACTGTGGATTGTGTCACTGAATTTTGAGTGACGTGGCGGCGTTGCGATAAGGCTGAGTCGCTGTTGAATTTTTTGGAATGGCGTGAATACGATAGTGTTGGGTTACTGGAGTCATGCAGATCAGGCTGCCGGTGGATGTTCGCAGTGAGCGCGTCGCAGGCCTGTTCAGAGAGTTGAATGTTGTGTAGATTTCTCAAATCTGCATCGTTACAAAGTGTTAATAAAGGAAAGCTAACATACTGCGAGAAAGAGATAAGTTAACATGTTGAAAGACGTGACGAAGAGAAGATCGAACCGACAAAGATAGAGGAGTGAGGAAAGGGAAGCAAGTGAGTAGCGGGATACACAGGTTATATATACGGTAGCATCCCATACAATATATTTCGTTGTTCTGGAGTGAAGAAAATCTTGTGCACATTGTGATCTTCATTTCGCTCGGGTATTCCAGAAAAAGGAAAGAAACGCTACATACGGAAAGATGCTCAGTAGCCAAATCTCAGAGGCACGCGGCAGTGCGATGTAGGCCGGTAGGGTAGTGCATGCAAAGTTCGTAGAATTATCTCGTGAACTCGGATGTATACTGTGGCAGAATATAATTTCCGAGGTCGAAAACAGCGCGGGCTAGTGTGATCGACCGCTTGAAAGTAGAAGCAGTGGCATTTGGGGAGTCGAAGTGAGCCACGAAACAGCGTTGTTTCATAGCAGGAATTCGAACACGTGCGTTCAGGTTGCTCGCCACCCTGAGGTCATTCAGGCTGCATGGTCGTGAAGGAAATGGGTGTAGCACAACCAGAAAAGGATAACTCAAGGCGAACTATGTTCATCGTGATAGCCTTTGTCTCGGGCCTATCGGAACCAAGTCTGAGCTTGCTAACGATGCCCGGGTGCGTTCATCTTCCACATGGTACTAGGAAGGCCCAAGCGCTAGCGCTCGTCCCCCGAACCCAGGTAAGATAGGCTTCAAGCAGTTTCGGTACACATCACGTGCTATGCGTGACAAAAGCAATGAATGTATATAGGATGTTCGTAGCGACAAGATATAAAAAAAGAGAAACGGAAGAGTTGTAGTGTATGTACTTCTCGACGAGTCGTCCATTTCAGAATTACCATTTGTGCAAAATTGAAGGAGGAGATGGCAACACAAGCAAGATGTGACTTGCTGTGACTTTACTTGTGATCACACCGGGAATGTACCTTGCATCTTGCTTGTGTTGCTATCTCCTCCTTTAATTTTGCACAAATGGTAATTCTGAAATGGACGACTCGTCGAGAAGTACATACACTACAACTCTTCCGTTTCTGTTTTTATATTACGAACATCCTATATACATTCATTGCTTTTGTCACGCATAGCACGTGATGTGTACCGAAACTGCTTGAAGCCTATCTTACAACTCATCACGAGATGGGTCAATAACGTTAGATTATTAGTTACATCCAAGACAAGCTCAAGTTCCCAAGTTCCACTTGGTACCTATCGCTATATCTTACGTGCGCACAAAAAATACAGTATGACATCTGCATATCTAGCACACCATGGTTGGGCATGGTGATAGCAAAAGTCAAAGTTCTCGATCTGCAACTTTGAAAGTAGGCCTATGTCTTGAATATCCGTAAAAGTCGTGCTTCCGTGACGATCCGGGTGCGACAGAGCGGACACTCGCGAGATGAGGCGAGTACTAGATCAGAGCAGGCACGACACATCGCTAGGTGTCTGTTGGCATGAGTCAGTGAAAGGCCGTGTGTGCGAGCACAAAGCTTGGGGCACTCACCCGCAATCCACGATTGCGATATTTGCTTCCTGGTCTTGACATATCACACATAAACCAGAACGCTCTGCAAGCGTCGTCCTAGGTAGTGACGGTGGTGGAGAGGAGGAAGATGGTGGAGGATGTTGCTGCGACTCGTCATGTATCTGGGCATTCTCAGCAGAGCCATGTATGTGGGCGTCTTCTGACTCGGCTAGCTCTGTCTCCATGACTAACCTTGCCGCCTCAGCCCTCTCCCTCTCTTCTTGTTCTTCCCTCTCTCGTCTTTCCCTCTCTTCTTGTTCCCTCTCCTCCCTTTCCATGATATCTCTTTCCTCAGCTGCCGTTCTCTCCTCCTCCAACCAGGCACTAACGCGCCCCACGAGTTCCGCCTTCTCAAGGAGGTCAGCGGGCAAACGCACACGTGCCTCATACAATATCTGCTTCAGCGTGTGAATGGGTAATCGCGAGAGGGACGACGTGGACATCGCAAGGAGAGCAGAAAGTGGGGGCGGGGGCTGCGGCGTGGACGGCTGCGGCGGTGAGCGAGGTGCGGTTGATGGACGTGTGGGAGGTGTGCTAGCAGTAGACGTTGGAGACGGGCGTGGAGTGGAGTGGGGCGCTGATCGAGGCGGCGTTTGTGGCTGCGAGGCCGTCCTGAATCGTGGCTGTGGTTGAGGTGGAGAGGGCTGAGGCGGGGGAGGTGTAGGGGGTGTCTGCCGCTGTCTTGTGGAGTTGGAGGTATACGTTCTGTATGGTGCTGGCTCAGGGTCAAGGTCAGGACGGGGGAAGTCAGGTGGTGGTGGTGTGGACGTTTGTTGGTGAGTTGGGGGTGGAGGACGGGTGCTAAAGAACCCGCGAGGGCGCGAGGAATTGTGTTTGGGGACCCCATGGGCACGATAGTGGGACTCGTTTGAGGGCGGGAGGGTGCCTGTTGGTGTCTGGGAGAAGTCAGCGATAAATGATGGACCAAGGTGAAGTGGAAAGCACCTTTGCAGCGATGATGGCATCCACGAGGTCATTCTTATCGATAGGGCCTTTGACGGAGATACCGTATGCGTTGACATAGCGGCGAAGGCTGGAGAGCGGCAGGGACTTGAGCTGGTTTCTATTAGAAGCTGTTACTGAATACAAGACATCAGATTAGGACGTTGGTACTAGAAAGCATGGGATGCACTTTGAAGAAACTCAATACAGAATGCACAAACGTGAACTTGGTCATAGCCAGATGCTGCGCCACGGCGGGGCATGAGCGCCGGGTAGTCTGCGCAGCTCGCACAATATAAGTAGCCTGCCACGTCGATCGAATTAGAGTCGCTGATGTATTCGCAGGTGTAACTGACCACAATGATTACAGCGGGTTGAGCGTGTAAAGATGATAATGAATTCCTTATTACATTTCCTACATGCGTTATGCGCACGATCTGTGAAAGGCGCTGGTGGAGGACCGCTGAGTAGAGGGAGCCCGTTAAGGTTGGACATGCACAACGGTAGAAATTCGAGAGCTGGAGATGGTGATGGTGAGAGTCAAGTGACAAGTCCTTGGAGTACTAGACGCCGTGAGACTCCTTAGTAGGGCCCGGTACTGCTTGTTCTGGTATATTCTCGACAAGTTACAACAGCCTCAGTTGTCATATCACATGGTCTCACCTCTCATGGTGTTCATCACTGTTCACGACACCGAGCTCAAGCTAGTCATACCAGTCCGCAGCGATCTCCATAACAAAAATAATGATATTGTCGGTTCATTCATGCTGTTGATGATGTTCACTCCCTGTCTACTTCCGCGCCTCTTTGAAGATCCGAAGTGCAGCACGACAACTTTTATGCATAACCAGGATCTAATTGTGGTCCGACCAGACTCCACACACCATCCAGGACCGTCACGGACATCCAAGTTAGTGATTGAGATGAAAGTAGTAAGGCTCTGGTTGGTTAGAGGAGTCACGTGAGGCTTGCGGCTTCGAAGTTCTGATCAGATAGCGATAGCTTCTATTACATTTGTAGGCATCGATTGTACGTAGTCAAGTTATTTCAATCATTTAGATCGTTTTGATGATATCGTATCCCAACTGACCACTACTATGTCAAACCCGTGGACGCAGTACTATTCTAACAACTTTCAAGTGGTACCTTCTCAGTCTGCTCCTGGATCAAGCTATATATCAGCACCGAACTCATCCACGTCTGTTTCGTCCGCCTCTGCGTCACCAATCTGTCAGCAGACAACGATCACATCCAACATCTCACTGCAGCATATATATGCAGATGTCAAGGCAATTCTTCAATCCGTGGAGGCCTCTCTCGAGGAGCAGAAAAAGATCTCAAAGGACTTGAATGAACTGGGCACGACCGTTAATGTTTTGGAAGGTGTACTTTGTGGTAATCGCGGCAAGAGGAAAAAGAAAAACAAGGGGGAAAATATGGATTTAGATACGCTACAATCGGAGGGGGGTATGGTCCGTCGATTAGCGACAATGGATGGCGCGATCAACGACTTACTTGCACATGTCTCTAGGTTGGACACAGCTTCCCGTGAGCCTTGTTTTGACTTTACGTTCCGATTAACTTAAATCTTTCCCTTACTGAATAGGTCACCCTGCAGTGTGCTGCGACGCAAGCACCACCGCACGTACGCCATCTCCTCCACTTCAAAAAGGTGCGTCTTTTATCATTGGTTGATGACGAGGGCTGATACACCAGGCTTTAGAATACTTGGACACATCGACGGGTACAGATGAACCTCTTTCTGCCACCGCGCCGCCACCATGTCTGTTGGAATTCCGGCCCTGGTTTCCTCCCGTGCAGCGTTCTCCTAAGACACTTGCCCCCGCTAGTTGGAACACGAAACGTATGTATCTCGTTTCCTAATCATCATCTTATGCTGATATTATAAATGCTACCTTGTTGTCTTTCAACACCTCATGCATTTCGATTACGGCGTTCATTCACACACTGCTGGTGTGCACACCACTTCATCATCATTTCGCCTGATGATCTCCTGTACACATACCCGCAGCCAACAACTCGTTTCGTGCTCCGGGTAAGTTTTCCTTCCTAATTACTTCAAAAGACCTTTCTCTTCCTTACCCGCCCTAACAAGTATCCATGGACAGACATAGAATCTTCTATGTCTCATCTTTTTGTTTATTTTACCGCATATATCTGGTCCATACAATCATCTGATCTAGCGAACCAACTAACCCACCCAACAGCATTCGCTCGCTCGCTCACATATATCGACAATGTTCAGCGTGATTCCAGCTCACCCGGGAGCACAGAGGCTAGAGCTTCTCCGGACTCTACGATGTCCCCTGGTGTTTTTAACCATGTCTCGTCTCCTGAAATAGCCGACGTTTCCTCTCGCTCAGCGGCTCCTACTACCTTGCACGCCAGAGTCCCCATCAATGGGCCTGATATTTCGTCGCCGCTGCCAACCCCATCTCCTGAAACCCCACTCGAGGAAAGTTTCAGCAGAGCGAACGACTCGAACTCCAGGTCTTGGACAACCCTACACCCAAGACGGGATGATCCTGATAAAAACGTGGCCACGACGTCACTCCGCGCCTTCCCAAACTCATTATTAAACCCCATTACACCCCCGTCTACCGATCCAATCCACAAACCTGCACGCACCTCCATTCTATCTGCATTCCGTTCACTCGACTCCACATACAACCCTGTTCCATCACATTTCACGCCTACATTGGCCTTACCTTCCACTTCATCGACTTCAGGCCCGTCTAACTATAACGTTCCATCCCCTGCCTCTAGAATCGCTCCTATCGCTCCTACTCCACCGTCATCATCACCTTCATCTTCTGCTCACACTGCTAACATGCACCTCGCGAGCCCGCCCCCAACCCCCACCTCTATACTCGCACAAGCGCACGCGACTGCGTCGTGCCACATCCTCCCGCAGGTTTACCAGGATATCGGTGGAGATATGGATTGTGAGGGACCGTGTGTGGACTGTGAAATGCGACGCTATGAACATTACGGGCGTTGCAACCAGAGTACGGACTCCCAAGAGCAGAGCGCTGAAGAAACCCGGGATCAAAGTACGGCTGCTGGTTCATTGCGTACATGTTCGAATACATCTTCAGGCGAGATTGGTACCCCGTCGCCGGAGGCGCAACCTGGAATACTGGGAGTCCCGCTGTCTACGTCTGAGACGCAAAATCAAAGTACAATCGCTGATCCATCGCGTATGTGCTTTGATCCGTCTTCTCGCGAGTCACAATTACTTGGTGCGAATGCAGAAGCATCTCCCCATCTTGACGTACAACTTGAAGGGCCAGGAGTAGAGAAGGAAGTCTCGGTCTCTGCGTTTGAGCTGCAGGACCAAAGCGCAACAGTTGGCTCACCGCGTATGTGTTTGGATCGACGTTGCGGCGAGTTGAATCAGCCGTCGCGGTCATTTGAAGTCAATGCAGAAGCGTCTCCGCACTTGCCGGGAATAGAACCAGAAGTCCTGCTGCCTGCATCGGAGGCGCATCATAAAGAGTTGGGAGGAGAGCTAAAAGCTACTGAGTCAGCACCCAGAGGAAGCTCAAAAAGTCGATCGCACGCGATCGACTTGGATGCGCTGCAGAGGCTCATACATGGGCACGAACTTCCGCCGTGGCATGGTTTGGGTGTGGCTAGGATGCACGGGGATGGAGAGCCTCCTGGCTCAGGACACATGTGGACGGATGAGTATGGGGAAGTAAACGGGGACTTCGGTGGTCCAAGTCTAGAGGAGGGTTTGCGGCTGGGTCACACACCTGATACTGGGGGACCATGCGAGTCCGGACTCGATAGCCCAAATGAACCTGAGAATGACGACTCTAGAGAGTGTGAGAAAGAGCAGAGCTTGCAGATAGAGTATGAGGATGGAGGGATCGATGGGACACTCGGAGAATCCTTCAAGTTAGCAGAAGAGCACTCTAATGTTTCGCTCACGCCAAACGACACACCCAAGCCAGCAAATTCACAAGACGCTTGCTCGCAAGATTGTCGTCCAGAACAACTTGCAGACTCAGAAGGCAGCGTGCAGCCTGAAACTGCTCTCTCTGAGTTACGCCAACCAACTCCCTCGGATCCGACATGCCTCAATGCCGATTACCTGGACCAGTATGAGGATCTCCGCGCTGAAGACTCCCGCGAACAAACACCTGCAGATTCTCTCTTTCGAGATGAAGAGGCTGTCGCCGCAGCGCTCACAGCCCTATCTCCTTCAGCAGAGAGTGGATCCCCGCCTTTGCCGTCCTCCCCAGGGGGGTTGACTGCGTATTTCCCTTTACAGCCAGAATCGGAGGCGTCGTGTGCAGGAGTCCAGGGCCAAGCAGACGGCCCTTCTTCACAGGAACCGACAGAAATTCTTGATGACGGGGACGATATTTTTACGACTTTTGTCGATTTCATGAACGCCTACAACAATGGAGCTACGTCTGCTCTGAGAAGTACGTATACTGAGGACTTGGTGGAGCAAGAACCTGCAGAGATGCATGTGGCGCACGAACCTGCAGTGACCATTGATCATCCAGTACATGTCGAATCCGAAACCACTATATCTGCCGAGCTCTCAGCCCCACTTGAACACATGAGTTCCGTCTGTTCTCCCCCCACCTTCGCTACCCCACCCCCTAACGTGTTGCCGTCATCTCTCTCACACCTATTCAGGTCACTCTCCCCACTGTCCTCGCTGGGAGAGTCCTCGCTGGGGGAGTCTCCGCCGATACTGCAAGAGGAGATCGATGCTGGGGACGAGGAGGACCAAGATGAAGTTGGGGTGGAGTTACGCAGAACAGAGAACCTCAATTCAGACGAAGACTCTGGTGTGCACCAATGCAGAGCACGCTCGGGGTCCTCAGTATCAGTACTGCGGCGGAAGATGTTGTTGAGATCACTGCGGTCTGGTGAGTTAAGAGGTGGACCAGGCGCATCCATCGAAGAGCTCTCTATGCTGGCAAAGAAGGATCCGCGCAAAATCATGATCTCAGAGCTCAAGCGTAAGCTCGAGCCATTGGAGTCAGCGATCCAGTCACGGCCGCAAAAAAAGAAAACTAGGTTCCATGCAGATATAGATGCCACGTCATTCAGCACAGATGATGTGACTTCTTCCTTCACGTATCTAGCCCATCAGCTCCAATGTCAAGGTGCGGGGAATCCAATACCTCAATCCTCTGATCCTTCCGAATCAGCGGAGGACGTGATGTCACTCCAAGTCGAGAGCATTTCAGCACCGATGGAAGTAGACAGTGCCAGTGTCATTGGCACGACGACGATCAGCGAGCCAGCGCAGACCTTCGTGACTACCTCGGAGATGACAAAGTCAGGGCTAGCTGCACATGCCAATGAGCCCTGGGAGGATTCAATTTCGCGCGGCAAACGGGTGCGGACCTCTAAGCTGGAAGGCGAGCCAAGCCACCACCCAGAAGAACGTCCAGCAGTCTGAGAGAAACGGAAAGCCCAAGTCGCGGCGATCACAGAAGAGAAAGTCCAAGTCGCTGGTTGTTAAGGAAGAAGCTCAGATGTGTCAGTGGCCTGCAAAGAGCGAACAGGATGGGTCGTTTCAACGGCAGTTCGTACAGTGTGATAAGTCAGTATTTTTTGGTCATTTTATCCTATGGTCATCCCTTAGTCTGTGCAGCTGCGACTTGTGGTATCACTTTGGCTGCGCTGGTTTTTCGGAGGGAGATCATCGCTTGGAGGAACCAGATTCTGTCTTCATCTGTCCGCCATGCTGGTACGTGTTTAACAGATTTGTACCTCTTGCCTTGAATGAATCAAATCCAATTTTTAGCGTCTCAAGTAGGTGTTCATGCCATCCAGCTGCCTGATATGATCAACCATCATTGGTTTTCTAGGCGCAAAACGTCAGACCCCGCGCAGGCGCACAGAAAGATGCGCCCGTCCAGATTGTTCATTCACCCAACTCGATGCAGAGGAGTTTGTCATTGAGCGCCTAGTTGGGCGGAAAACCATCGGGGAAGCTGTATACCTGTTTTTGGTGAAATGGGAGGGGTGCGTTCTCTTCTTTATAACAACTTGATGGCTTCGCGGCTTGATACTCGCGTCTGTAGGTATCCGATCGCGCAAGCTACCTGGATCCCTGAGGGGAGCCTAAGCGGTGCCTCGAAAGTCTTTGATCGGTTTATGATAGATGCGACGGCTGAGGGTATTGATCTCAACCCAAAAGGCGCTGTTCTGCTGGAGGAGGCGAGACATGGCGGATGGGATATCTAGACTGTGAATTGCGGTCCTTCATCTTTCTCTGTATGCATTTGACGACGAACACACACGAACTCGCGCGTTTTTACATGGGCAAGGCAACCGATGTACATCCTGTTAACCGGGCTTCCTGTATCTGACTATTAGGTGCTGTATGTAGCCTTCCGTAGGCGGCCTGTCGACCGAATAGAATGGAGATTGTTCTTCCTTCCATATTATGGGTGGCATGGGGGTCTGGCTTGAGAATTGAAAGGGTCTATGCACAATATGCGTCCTGTATACTAGCCGCTTCGCGTACTAGTTCGGCATACCCGGCGGATTTTGAATTTGTCTTGTCATTGGAAAGAATGCTGATTACACTGAGTTCTGCTACCCAGATTATCAATTCCGCTATCTTTATTGGTCGATCGTCTGTGTTTCCAGCTAGCGGCCGCCACTGTGCTGTCATGACTGCTGGAGGAATTCTATCGCGGCGTACATAAAAGTCTACGTGTAGTTGGCGTCTTTCGGGAGTTTCCGGCCAGCACGCCCAAAGTCTGCCTGCCTGCCGTCTAACATCATCCTGATCATCATCATCCTATCCCGCCCGCCGCCGTGCCTGCCTCTCCCCAGCGAGTATGTCAGGAATGACAACCAGCACACAAGGCGTGGGTCTATTCCCACCATTTAGGACTCCGAATCTACCACCGACAACCGACTCGGAGTCGTGCCCAACGGCCCTATTTGACGCCTTACGAACATTACACACCATTGTCAAGCTTGCACATATGTCGCTTCTCGACCTTGCTCGCTTCATCCGTCGTAATACATACTTACTCAAGGAGACTCAGCGGCCTCTGCCTGCCGTAGCCTCGCACAGTGCCTGTGAACATATCGCTCCTGACTTGCTACCACCAAAAATAATAACCTTTCTCACTCAATCGTTCGCCATATCATCCGAAGCAGTGCATTATCTATGGACTGTCATGCAACATCTTGCCTGGACATTGCCTGATGCTGCCTGGTTGGGCAGAATGAACACAACCATAGCACTTCCTTTCCTGCGTGTGTAACATATTTGCTCTCTGTTTGTAGACGTCGACGATACACTCCTGTCGCTTTGACGACCACGAAATGGCCCATCAACGACAAGTTCCCCCATTACCTTCGTTCATTGTCGTAAAATGATACATTATTTCATCCGGCTCTGAATACAGATTAAATGCACTAGAAGCTACAAGGATGGTCTACGAACAAATCGAACGATAGAATGATGAGTGCCGTGATAAATGATAGAAATAATGAGGAATGAATGATGGTAGTGATGACTCGCTGTGACTTCTCTTCTTGATTTGTATTCTTCGTGTGGACAGAAAGTTGTTCCAGAGCCCCGCTAATTTGTGCGGAGGCGGGGAAAGAACCGGCGGGCAACGAGAGAGACAGCAGGCAGAGAGGCGGGCGACGACAGAACTGATGGCGGGATAATTAAGATGATGTAGGACGGCGGGGAGACATCGGCCGGAAACTCCCGAAAGATGTCCATGCACACGAACAGACACGAACACTGTACTGGCAGACTGCCCAATTCCCGGATTTTCTGCCACTTCACAAGGGCGGGTCTGAAACTTTGGCCGGTCTGGGTGGAGGCCTGCACAGACACAAGGTCTGTGTCTACGACCAAGTCTGGGTGCGCACTCGGCACGGGTGGTGGAGTTTGGACTTGAAGTCGCCAGTAGCTGACAGCGCCTGACATCCCACCACTGCCACCACTGCTGCTGCCTGCCGCTGTCACACGCTGAACACAGACCATGGACGTCGAGTCCATACTTGCTGTCATGCAGCAGCCGCCATGCCCTTTCTCGACCTCAACCTCTTCCTCCACTGTGCAAGCCAGCTCAAAGACGACATTTAAGCTACAGCCTCATATCTGTCGTGGTTGCCCCTGAAGTCCTGCCCCCCACCATGAATGCATTTCTCGCTAAACACGCCGCCCTCTCGGAAGATACTGTAGATGTATTATGGTGGATCACCGTGGACCTCAGGCCTTACCCACATTCACGCAGGCCATCGCAGACGAGGGGCGGCGTCAGGTGTACAGGTGGGCGGCTTTGCCATCTAAACTCCGCTCGAATCACCCAGACCTAAACTTGAAGCGCCCCAGACATGCACCCAGACTGACCGTACCTTGCACATTCACACTGTACAGGAATCATTAATCACCTATTGAATTAAGGGATATTAGTATTCCGACTCTGGGCCCTCCAGCCGCTATGCTTCCGTACAAGCTCTACATAATCGGAAGCAAATAGTATCGTAACATTTTTCCAATATTTGCTTGCGAAAACATTAATCCAAGCATGCATATAAATTCCGCTTGTTGCGCGTGCTCGCATCAAGTCCGATTGGCAAGGTTTTCTCGACTCCGAGTCTCATACGGAATACCGCTCCCGATTTCATGTCGCTTCTCGCTCACAACCAGGCAGGTCTTAGTGAGGCTTCTACTCGGCTTTATATTTGAAGGCTTTGTGAGGTGTCCCTGGAGCGTGGGTCGGGTGGTGGAGGTTGCATTGTATGTGGATATAGTATATGCGGTCGGTCTATGCAAATGTATAAGAAGTCATATCGGCATCATGAGGTAGGTGTGAGTTTCAGTTTCTTGTTGGGGGCCTAACAACGGATTGTTGAGAATTTTTACAGCCGTGTCATACCATTCCATCAGTATTTCGACTTCAAGACAAGCTAACTAGCATCTGCAGCAATTTTCTTGCAACATACCAGCTGTCAGAACTCGTCAGCGCCGACTCATTTCTTTCAACCGCATACCGGCGAATCGCGATGGATAATTAATTATCACGGGTCCCGAAAAATTTGGTTGACGACTAGTGATGAAAAGTCCAGGAATGTCGGCGCGAATTCTCGAAGCCCATGCGCTCCTACTGTATTGCCATATATGCAGATCCATGAACTTCATCGTGCGACTCGCGAACCACGGTGATAAAAGCAGCATATAGCACCAAGGTTATAAATTTTATTATTCAACTAATATTCTTCTAACTCTTCATCCTTCCCCATCCCGATTTCCTGTGACACTGTCCAGTAATGTCGTCTTTCAGACGCTGGTTCCTGGCAGCTCTCGCGGCATCTGCTGTCAAGGCCGAGTCAGTTCAGAAACCAGGCTTGCAACTTCCGCCTAGTGCTTCCGTCCACCAGGCAGCAGTCAAGGAACTTTTTGTCACCAGCTACGAGGCTTACCAGTACGATGCCGCAGTCTTTCTTTCTATTTGCATTCACCATGTCGCATGCAGGACATATGCCTGGGGACATGATGATCTGTTGCCCGTTTCAAAAACGTACTTTGATGGACGGAACGGATGGGGCGCTTCCATTGCCGACGCTATGGGTACCATGGTGAGTAACGAGCCTCGTCCAGAGGTCAAGCGACTGAATCACACGTGATGTAGTGGATTATGGGGTTCACGGTATGTTTCCACATGCGAGACGTGAACTAACATTGGCTCATTTCAAAATGTACCCAGGACTGGTTTGAACAAGCTGTCAATCACACTGCCAACACCGACTTTACTATTGCGCACACTTCCGACACCGTCAGGTAACTTGCTGCCCTATCTTCGCTTTTAAGCTATCTTGCTGATTAAGGGCAGTCTGTTTGAAACTACTATTCGTTATGTTGGAGGTTTTTTAAGTGCGTATGAGCTCAGCGGGGAAAAGTATCCAGTTCTGGTCGAAAAGGCACAGGACCCTCGCCGATCAAATGGCCTATGCCTGGCTTGGGGTAATCGTTGCAGTATTTGCACGCGCGTAATGGTATCTGATTCTTTTATAGAATCAGTCCATTCCGTATGGTTACATAGACTTTACGAACCAGCAACCCACCATCGACACTGTGAGCAGTTTATCGACATCTAAGTTTCGGTATACTCATCTTCAATTGTAGTCAAACATTGCCGAGGCTGGAACTGTGAGTCTACGTCATGTATACTGCAGAACAAATTGTGACATTTGTCCTGCGTAGCTTACCATGGAATGGAATCGCCTCAGGTGTGTGGGTCATTTTGCCTGTCTAGTTCTTTAAATGAACTGGACGTTAAGTCAATATACTGGCAATTCCACGTACCAAACACTGGCTGAGAAATCTGTGCAACATATGATTCGCATGGTGAGCAGGATTTCAACTTTGATGTTGGCCCTTAACTGATGTGTTACTCTTCAGTCGACCCCTCTCCCTGGTATGCCTGCTCAGGGCATTAACCCAAAAACTGGTCATTCGGTTGGTGGGTATGTGGTAAGTGCTCATGTCTGTGATATATGCTCCTCCTAATCCATCTTGGTAGACTTGGGGTGGAGGTTCTGACTCTTACTTCGAGTATCTCATCAAATATGCCCGCCTTACAAATACCGACGACCACTCGTATGCCGATGCGTGGTTGACCGCCGTTGATACCTCCATGAAGACGCTCCTAAGAGTATGCAGACCCATTCATCTCGGTGACCTCACATCTTTATGCTTCGCGTTAGTTTTCAACCATCGATAACTGGTTGTACCTCGCTGATTACGACGACGACAAAAACATTCGTCACGTGGGGTCCCATCTGGCTTGTTTCTACGGAGGAAACTGGATTCTAGGTATCTTCTCCTCTTCTCCTTGTGGCTTGAGCTTGATGTAAAACCTAGGCGGCAAGCTCACCAACAATGCAACAATAGTTCAGATTGGTCTTCAACTCACGGATGCCTGCTGGAACACATACGCGAGCACTGCGTACGTCCCCCACCGACATCTATTACTGTGCTGATTCCTTGTTTCCAGTACTGAGATTGGTCCTGAAGTTTTCGCATACATATCTAGCGACGGCAACTACACTGGTGGCACTGCTCCTACTCCGGAGCAACTCGATTTCTATTCTAAGCATGGCTTCTATATCACCGCTCCCGACTACGTTCTTCGTCCTGAAGTCCTTGAGTCGAATTTCTATGCTTGGCGTGCGACTGGTGATATCAAATACTTCAACAATGCAGTTAGTGCCACCATCAGTTTCAAGAAGTACCTGCCTACAACTGTTGCGTACACCGGTATCTACGACGTTGACAACGTGGATTCCGACAAAATCGATGACATGGAAAGTTTCTGGTTCGCCGAGGTCCTCAAGTACCTGTGAGTATTGCTGCATGCGAAAATCTTGGACTCTTCATAAAAATGCATAGGTATTTGACCTTTGACGACCCCGATCACATCTCGCTTGATGAATGTAAGCTTTTCCTACATAACACATTAGCCTAAGCGACTGATGTCTTTCACTAGATGTCTTCAACACGGAGTGCCACCCTCTCAAGGCGCCGTCTGCCAAATCCAATTATGGCTCAGGTTCTGGGCCTCAACCTGTGTCATCGCAGCCATTCTCCCCGGAGAGCGCACCCCTACCATCTGTTTCCCCGATTGCTGCGCTCCTACGCTCATAATGAACCCTGATTCGTGAGCGATTACGTGGCTGCTGTTTAGAGTTGAACTCTTCAATCATTTGGCTGAACCTTTTTACCTTGCGTGAGTAGTCAATTGTTTATTGATATTGTATTGTCTTTTGGAGTTCAGCTCTAACGTCAAGATATATCACTGTCATTTTGATTTACAGTAGTCTTTCGTTTACCAACAATCCTTTCTTTTAGAGTTTAGTTCTTACTCTATATTTGCTCTATATCACTGTCATTTTGATTTGCATCAAGTCTTTCGTTAAATTTATCGATGATATACCAGCGTATATATAGCCATAGCGCGATAAAATAATCACGGGCTTACTGAATAGTGATGCATTCCTTGTGGTCGTGGGGTAGCTGTAGGACTCAAGTCTCAGTACGGAGTTGATGATACAGCGGTGATGGCGTTGAAGCACGCAGCAATCGTACGCACAAGAATTTCAAGATAAATAGACTCAATCTATCTGTGAAATATCACCTGAGCCGCTGTTTTAGACCATGATCTTGGCGCCCAGACTCTACGAGTTGTTTGCATTTCAATGTTTGTCTTTTCCCTCTTGATGCTCAATTCAAAAAGTCTCGACTCATGTTCGCGGCGGTTCAAAAATAGTGGGAATGTTGAAAATTCATTATTACATAAATTGGCAGTTACCTTAAGTATTGCCTCTGAACAGCTTCTGTGAAACACATCATATCGCACGAATCTCTCACTCAGACTCACCAAAAGGATCAGCCCATTCTCGAGAAAAGCACAAGCTCCTCGGGCGAGAAAGTTACGTTCGTATGCTGCATACATTCGTATCCTCTGACTCGGAGCGGGACCTGTGAACACGCACTCATGAAAGCCAATCATAATGTCACAGAAGCGCTGCAACGAACCATTGGGTTCATGCAGAAAGAGTTCGAGCGCAATGTCTTGTCGAGCCAGTTACTAGGCAAGTTCTTTCTTTCAATCAACTGCAACTCTCCAATCCGCGTCCACAACACACGACTTACACGATCTCATCCTTGGTTCTCCAAACAACTTATTACAACACTCGAAAAGACAGATTAGCTCGATCGCATTCTCATAATTTTCGGCCTCGTGGTCTTCTTTATACTGAAGCAGCGCATCGTCGGTCGCGGGCTACGTATCGCCTTTTTCTGGACGAGGTTTGCCCAGCTCCTGCTCAAGTACGCATGTTGTGGTGTAGAAGGCTGGGATATAATGATGACTGCGTCGGCCAGCACTGCTGCCGCGTCAGTTGTGCTGGCGTCATTGATAGGTAGTCAGCATGATGGAGCTGGTCAGGAACACACCATAGACGTGTCTGAAACCCCTAGTCTCTCAACATCGGCTGTGGAGCCATGAACTACTGGACAGCATAGCAGATGCGCATGATAATTTCAACTATTCAGCACTGCAGCTTGCGGGACGCACGGACTCAAGTACAAAACAACTATTCACATGATTGTAAGTGTGTAACACGAGATTTTGTACTGGGACAAGGCCCAAGGGGTGATAAATGAAATTGACGTGTAAGAATCAGGGATCTGGCACACGATGCGTTGTGGGCGGGACGTAGTCGGTTGTGAAAACTCATAATCCTCCATGCCATCTGGTCTGACTGCGCGCAAAGAACAGATCCTGGAGACTAGCCACCATCCGACCTGTTTTGCAATTGACGGTAAGGTAGCCACTAGACTGAGAAATCGACTGATCTGATTCTAGAAGAATACACATACCGCCGTCGACAGACATTCCTGGCGGGCGAAAATGAGGAATGAAGCCTATTTTACAAGGGATACTCCGAATTGGAATATCGAATCTCGTCACCATGAGGTGGTATAGTTAAATTCACCAGCATTTAGTTCCTCGGGTGCGTGAGATGCTCGGGACAGCAGAATGGATGTCACTGTCGTCACTGACAAACACTTATCGCACAGCGAAATTGAGGTAATTCTTTTGCGATCACTGATCAGATTCTACAAAGAGAAGTCCTCGTGTCGACCGTGGAAGTGTGGGAGTCGCTGTCGAGAAATCTTAATAGAAAAAATCCTCACATGGTAAGCCCATCGACAAACATTCCTGGCGAGCGAAAACTAGAAATGATGTTAACTCCTTTTGCAATAGTTGGTATGTACCAGATCTCCAACAGATGGCTCATCACGAGACGGTGGGTTTCAATTGTAGTATGTATATGATTCGCCAGCGTTGAGTGCGTTGAGTTGCTTACACGATTTAGGGGCGCGTGTGATGTTCGGGATAGAAGAATATCGAACCTACGCAGGAACGTGCAATACAAAGGATGTCACAAACACAAATTTGAAGACCAAATTCTCCTACTTGCCTCCAAACAACGTCCATCGTGCCGAACAGACCCAGTCAATCACCAACAGTGTTCTTGAAAATGTCAAGTACTTAAATGTCTTGACGCAGAAGAACGTGTCGCTCGCCGAGGACCAGTACAAGGACTTACCCACTCAGCAGGTAAGTGGGTAGCTAGAGATGAAGTTCCGACCTTGGTGCTGAAAGTGATGTTGATAGTGAGCGCTGAGGTTTTCCACGCTCCCAGAGTTGGTTTCACTCCAGTATACCACTACTGGTGACTGCGTGACGTAGGTTGGGACATAAGTCTGTCTGTGAAAACGGTTCCAATGCGAATCTAATATAATCAAGTCTCCACATAAATCTGCTTGCCAACAGGAGAGTGGTAATGGGAACCACGCAGTATTAGTGGAATTTATACTTTGTCGACGGTGAGTATCAGATCGTCGACCAAACCCTATCAAACCTCCCCACTGCCAGTGAGGTAGACATTATAATTGACGACTAATGCAGATTGCGAATCCCTGATGAATCCGAGTCCGAGAACACTGATGGATTCTAGACCCTGCAAGAGATCGATGATAATTCGGTGATGTGGCTCGTAGGCTGCAGTACCTTCCGTTTCCTGACACTTGCTGATCTCCCTCGTGTACCAGGTTGGAAAGCCCACCTATGCGCAGTTGTGGAAGACGCCGTTGGACAATCGAAGCTGAAGGATATCGATTGGGCCACGCCTTGTCGACAACGCAACGTTCAACTGCTGCGGAGATTAAGCTGCGGCTGTTTCAACTATCATGCTGTTTCATTTTGCAATCAGTTCCGCACACGAGTGTACATATGTAACATTGTAATGTAACTAGGTTCTAGTCCGTATCCACAATATTCACGACTCGGACATGGCCGATCTCATCCTCGCTTAGTACCTCCAAGCAGCTTATTACCACACTCGAAAAGGCAGACATCCGCATTTTCATAATTTCCGGCCTCATGTTTCCTGGCCTAGTGGTTCTCTTCATACTGAAGTAGCGCATCAGCAACCGGGGAGTCGCGGACTACCTGACAACCAGGAGATGTACATGTTGATAGTTTCAACGATTCAGACTACAGATTCACAGTGAACTCAAGTAAGTACTGAATTACAGAATGGCGATCGTAAGTGCGTAACAGGATCATGTACTGGGACAAGGGGTATTCAGGCTAGATGAAACTGATAATGGTTGACATGATTGAATGAAGAATCAGATGTGACAACGTGAATATCGTAAATATTTATCGCATGACCAGTGTGAAGTGCAATGTGTAACATAGGAAGAAGAATGGAAAATGGATACCACATTTGACAAGAGGCGGGCAAGAAATGTACCAGAAAAAAAAACTCAATTACTTCAAAACATCTCTCAGAACTTTGCAAGGTCGACAGGGGGACTTGTCACGTCCACATTCCCGTGCTCATCCATTGTCGCGTTCTGGGTGGTCGCCTTAACGCCCGACTCCTTGTTCGTCTGGACCTCCTCACGGCCCAAACTGAGCGAATCGTCGGGAATCCATACGATGCGCTGTGGGAGGCACGCCGCCGGTTGCGCAAATCCATAATCCTCTGAGCCGTCTGGCCCGCGCTCAAAGAACACATCGTCATAGTCGCTATGTGGAGCATGTTCGGCACCTGACTCAGAGGACGAGGCACGAGGCTCGTCAGTCGGCGATCGTCCCTCTTCGATCTCCTCCTCGGCCATCTCCTTGCGCTTTGAGCCTGACCCGCCATCGACGTCCTGTATATCCAGAGAAGGCTCCGGATGCCTGAATGTCTTGTGCGCGAGACTGAGTGGAAAAGCCTTGGTCAGTGGACCAAAGGAGCTGTTAATGATGGCGTGGTAGCCGACAGTAAGAATGATCAACACGACCATGAGCACGCCCTCTGGGAGCGCGCCTCGCTTTCCGTCCGGGTCCTGCACGAGGAAGAACAAGGCACAGAGACAGAGCTGCTGAACATACATCCCAACGAACACGTGTTGAATCGCCTTTGGGAAGAACAAGCCTCCTGTGTCAGCCGAAGGCGGCTGCGTGTACTTGTAAAGGAATAGGTACTTGTAGAGGAGGTAGAAAAGGAAAAATGTAGCGCATGCAAGGCCATTGATCACAGGCGAGATAATGGAGTAGGCAAACGCTGAGACAAACCGTTAATACGTTTGGTGTGAACTGCCACGAACAGACGTACTGATGACGACGAGTAGAGTGATAGACGGGAATAACGTGCCCCAAGCAACAGTTGCCTGTCCATATTTGATGTTATAGATAGAGCGTGGCGTGCTGCCAAGGAGAAACAGCTTGACGTAGTAAAGGGCGAGCGCAACAATATTCAAAAATCCTCCAGCTACGCCGGTTAAACCCTGAAGAAGAATGTATCTGAATATAATAATGAGCAACTGTCTCGGTAAGCTCACAAGAATGACTCACGTCAGGAAGAAAGTCGACGCTTGAGGCAGATATTGAGCCAGGAGGCCAGCTATCGAACTGGGGTTTGCTAGTATTGATGGGAGAGCCGCAAAGACGCCCGAAGCCAGAGTGACGATCAAGAACGAATGCTAGATACCGTGAGCAAAATCGCTCGCCGTTTATGGACATTGAAATACTCACGATTACTTGGAAAATGAAGTACCGTGTCATCAAGCTCAGTTCGAGACCTGTGCGCGTCGGAATACCTTCGAAGCGCCCAAAGAGACGAAGGATAATTGGCAAGAGCATCATGAGGACGGCGAGTAACACAGGGGGTAGAATACCCTGTATGATTCCAATGACAGGGCTTGGCAACTTGCATAACCAAGCGAGCCACGATTCGCGAACACAAAGGCCTTCAATGTTGGATATGATGCCGACAAAGGCGACGGGAATAGCCCAGAAAATGATTAGGGCTGCGGTGGCGCTATAGCTAATAACCACTCGAATGCGCTTTTCATACGGGTTGAGCCCGAGGTTACCCCAGATCACATCAGGTGGAGACACTTCGAGGTATCGGTCGGCCATGCAGTATGGTTCATGGTGAGTTAAGGCGTTAGCAGCAAGGTGAGCAGCGATCTGTTGGTTGAAAGTGATGAATGCGGAACTGAGAGGTGGGTAAGTCTGCTTGGCGCGGTCATTTTTGTCCACCTTTCCATCTCCGTTAGCATCCTCTGGCAGCGAAAGGTCTTGATCGGCGAGAGTTTGGCGGCCTTTGGTCAACAATCCTGTAGAAGCAGCAATCTCTTGCCTGCACCAATCAATCGTGTCGACCTTTTCGCCGATGAGAGGGAGTGAGAAAGGCATAAAACCGGCTGGAAGACGGTGCGAAGGCCGCTGATCCCGAGGAACCAGACGCTCCGCTAAAGTCACATTGCGCTCGGGATCAACTGGAGGGGATGGATCGCCAGCGCCGTTGGCCTCCTTTAATGCCTTTCGTCGAATTTTAGCGGCCGTTGAAAGGAGTGATGTCTCTGCAGACTCCAGTTTTCCGCAAGCAGCCAGGCGACGATCGTAGATAGAGGGAAGCTCCTTCAGATCCCTAAGAAGGTCAAAGGTCAAACACAGCTGTCATACGAAAGATGGGACGAATAGAAGACGACGGGAGTCATTGGGCAGGCGCAATACTCGCAAGAAGTAAAATAAACAGGCACGAGAAACGATAAAGAACAACAGGCGACGGAAAAAGTAGAGGTACACACCGATTGAGCCACACCTTTTTCACACCACCAGGAAGGTGGGAATACAACTGGCGAAGTGCGGACTCAGAAAGATGTCTAGCAGGAATACCGGTTACAAGAATCGTATTTGCTTGCACAGATCTGGAATGGGCAGGATTGACGAGGTGCAGCTGACGAACTGTGGTGAAGTGTTTCATTTCCCGCCTAATATTCCAGTAAATCCAAACTAGTAGTGAAGACGGTCAAATTTAGAGGTCTCATAAAAACTGTTAAGTGGGCTCACAAGTGAAGAGATATACAAGGATAATGTGGGCGGCATATCTATCTGGCTGGTCAGAAGCGTTTCCAAAGATGAAACGATCCAGTCCAGTGCTGTTGGGGACAGAATTATTGACAGAGGTGACTGGCATCAGCACGATCCAAGAAATAAACCAGATAGGCAGAAGGACGCGAATCATCATCCGCAAGAATCGAACAAAAAGGTAGGCGTCTGGTCCATTGACTTGTTGAACATCACGATAGTCTGTCTTGAATAGGGTAATAGGCCAAGTTAAGAATCCAGCTTCGAAAGGTTTGACGCGGTCCCTGGATGAACAGAACGTAAGCAGTCTGGGATGAGATACTGGATGAACGCATACTTCTCAACCAGAAATTGTGTGCGTGGCTCATAGATTTGTTTGAAGTATGGACGTAGTATTGTGAACAGGGCTATCTCAATCCCAAAGACTGCAGCATTGAAGACAAGCGCAGTGACGAAAGTGGCTGTTGTAGCGGCCTTTGCGGACGTCTGATTCACGCCCGACCTAAGAAAAAGTCAGCCACAGACAATAGACATGTAGATGAAAGCACATACATGGCGCGATGAAGTAAGGGGAGCAGAAAGGAGCGACACGCTTAAGCCGCGCTTAAGAAGGTATAATTTACTTGTTTGATCTACTTACTAGCAATTCGGGAAACCCTGTTTGCCGACTCCTGACAGCTCCACACTAATTATGTAATCACATCACCACGTTCTTAAAGTAACGTAAGGGCCAGTGCTTCTTCGCAGGGCCGCTCAAGGGCCGCATCATGATATTACTCCCAGCGTGAATGATTCTCTCCGTATTCAGGTAGCATTGAACACAAACAACAACTGCATTGTACCCTCCAACGGAATCTCTCTCGGCAGTGATTGTTATCTTCCGTGGTAGATGGTTCTAGCCTAGGCACAAGATGTCACGGCTCAGACTTGCCCGTTCTATTCCGACCCGGTTTACGATTTACGACTGGCGGCCATGCCACGCGATGCAGGACACGGTACGATCATCGACCCGGGCTGTCAATTCCAATAATTCAACGTTCAATGAGCATGGTCACGGCCCCAGGCACCACATTGGAAACACGCACGGATGACGTTCAAATTCAGTCCAGAATGATTTCCACGAGCAACTCACTCTCAGGTGGATGTATGCCTACCACCATGCTCTACCCCGGACCATGATACAGTTGTATTAAGGCCCTGGGTTCGAGCATTGCGGTCAAGTCAGATAACCGCGGGTTAAGGTGAATCTGAGATCATGTCTTGTACTCATATAAATTCGCCCACTCTGCGGATGAGGGATTTTCCCGACTCCTGCAGAATCTGGTATCTGGTCTGCTCTTAAGTCCGTGGCTAGCAGCAAGTTCTGCTAGGTTCTGCTGTGTTACCAGTTAAACACATTGAACAAACAATATCCGTGCGGTTTTGGCTCTTTGAGGCCAGCGAAATACAGGCACAACGAAATCAAGTTCCGGTCAGTTCTGGGAGAAAGAAAAACCGCTTTATAGTACGTCGAATTACACGCCATGGTAAAAACAAATCTGGTTGATGGGTACAATATAGAAGCCATAGCCTAGAAGGTCCGGGCATTCCCTTCCAAAACACAGCATGGCCCTGAACTCGGTAGAGGGTTCACTTCATCGATGCCATGAGCTGATCCAACTCTCTGGCAATAAGGGCATTAGGACACGACTTCCTGAGTTGTCTTCAACCACCATAAGCCATAAGCAGCAAACGACAGCCAAAATACTCACTCCATCCCTTTCTTGTCTCCGCGTTCCTTGCACTCCCTGCCTGCCGCACGCCAGTCTTCGCACAGCACATAAAGTCCCACGCGTCTTGGGCCATCGCATCGCATCACATATGACGCCGCTTCTTTGAGGTGACCAGCTTCGACAAGATGTTTTACGAACGCCTCGTAGCCAATAGGACTCCGTCTTGACCGCGCAAACGTGTCTAGTGCGCTGAAATCTCGCATAGCTGTGAGCGTATGCAACTTGAGATGCCAAAATCTAGAAAAGGTGGTATGAGTTCAAAGGCCCTGGACACAACACACTTGACAGACCGTTTGTCAGGAACTTTGAACTCGCTTTTGATGCGGTCGGCTTTCTTGCTCATGTCGTTCGAGATACATGTACGTATCGTCTCAGAGACGCTTTGTCCGAAAAACTTGACTTTGCCATCCGAGTCCTTCTCATATTGCTGCTGAAGCGCAAGCAGGCGAACACTTTCATTCATCATCTACAGAATAAAGGTCAAGATTGAGCGCAGAGCAAAGAACCAGGCTTACCTTGGCTTCAAATGGACGGTCTTTGTCTTCTGAAAAGAACTTTTCTGCTGCATTCACAGCTGTCATCACCGCATGAGGATCCTGAGTAACTTGTAAATCGCAGATAACTGGAGGAAATTTCGCGCGTACGGTCATTTGGGCTGCCTCGTCCAGCGCCAGAGTTGCACTCTCCACTCTCCTGTCATCACTGTAGTAAAAATCTCTTAGCATCTCTCGGTTCTGCTCCCGAGCGTAAACTTGAAGGAGCTTGCTTGCAGGTGCAAGCTGATCTCCACCATCCTCGATCAACTTGAAAAAAGAGCCTAGAGGAAGGCGCTTGTGAAGATGTAGTAATACATGGTACACTTGATACTTGTCTCAGATTTCAAAGTTCCGGATGCAGGGCACTACTCACCGAGATCGGTGTCACCGCTATCGACCGCTTTTACCAGAGCCAGTTTGTCTTCTTTCATGGTTAATAGTAATGGAACCTGATCGGAAGCCCTGGTTTCGTGATCTAGTAGCTGAAGGAAGAATCTCTCAGCATAAGGGAGCGATAACAAGAAGTACCTTTACCTTTGTGGCCAATCCCGTCCTCCCAACCTCCCATGCTCGCCGGGCAATATCTGCATAGCTCACCTCCCCGCCCCCGAGCTTCTCAAACTTGTCTACTATGAGTCTGCACACTTCATCATCTTCGCTATCAACAGCTGAAGATTTGGACCGTGCGATCTTTACACTCGCCCAATGTTTGAGAACAACATCAGGTTTAAGAGACAGGAAGGAAGAAACACGGATAGCGAGAAGGTGCAGGTTTCGGGATGTCAGACGGTTTATGAGATGCGCCGGAGATACATATTGATACCTGCGGTAATCAGATTTCGATCACATTGAGCCTTACAGATATTGAACTTACTCCGAATACGTCAGAGGTATTCCGATCTCGTAGAAGCGGACAGCATTCAGGACTTTCAATGCTTGGCCCATGGCTATAAAATCGGTGGGATTGTAAAGATCCAGGAATCCCCATCCAAATTTTGCGGCCTATCATAAGTTCGTCGATCAGTAACTGAAGGGCCAGTTTGAAGTACTATACTTGCACTAAGCAACTTTCTTTGCCAATGAGGATCCCACTCATGACCAGCAGCATCAATGCATTCATTCACAGCTGCAGCAAGGTCTGATCGAATGCTCCGTACGTTCTCGTCTGCTTTTGGAGATCGTTGTACGAAACTTTCCCAAGCTGCAAACAGGATGGCAGATGATGACGTTGAGCCTGGACGGAATATGGATACCGAAGACGCTGTACCGAAGTATGTCAAGGTTCACTTACGAAAAGTCCCACCGAGCAAACTTACCAGGCACTTTCTTGAATGAAGTCGCATACGTCCTGCCCTATGACACGGGCACCGTCGGCCTCCGTGACGACAAAGGTAGCACCAAGATATAGATAACTATTGATATCAAATCAGCCATTGATGTGGAAGAGAGAGAAAGCCCAAACCGCAGCGTTTCTCCCGCTAAGTTATCTCGTGATGGCAGAATGAGAGATGCGAGATCGTTCCAAGTAACCAAAACTGCGTCATTGCCGCACCATTCCACTTGATTGACCGGTCCTTCAGCACCCACAGTTGCTGTGTCGAGAACGACTAGTTCACGTTGGAAGTCCGATGAAACGACCCAAAGAAGCCCAGAGAAAGTTAACAACGCGAGGAATTTACCATTAGGCGAAGGGGAGACATGCAAAAATGGTCCACGGGCTACCCGTTGGTCCGCGCTTTCCAGGGTATCCACGGTAAGGATAGTGGCATCTACTGAGAGTAGCACCTCAACATGTCTCGATATTGATTGATCCGGGGGTATGACAGCCCACGAATGAGGTGGTTCAGATATCCCTACCGAAAATCGATACATGCTAGACAGACAATGTGGATCATAATGACATACCAGGGTTTGCAAGCGCCAATGGCCTCCCACCTTCCCAGTCTTTCACTTCTAGGAGAGTCAAAGAGCCTGTTAGGGCGACTAGTCCATTCTCATGTATCCTAGCATCGATTATGCCCAACTCCGCCGCCTCGTTCCCCAACGAAAACTGCTGGTAGTCGCCTTGCAGGTCGTACAGACGATACACGCCCTCCTCATTCAAAACCACGAGTCGCTCATCAAAGGTCCATCCGAACCGCACTATTCGGCCTTGATCCCACTGTCGAACGCGAGTTAGCTACTCGTTGAACTCTTGACTTGACGCAGAATATCCACACTGAATAGCAGCAAGCCCTCTCCGGCCGGTGAGTACACCTGGATTTGAGATTTCGAAAATGCAGGGTCCTCCGCGACCCAGTGCAACCAGCTTTGAGGTGTCTCTCATAAATGCTAGGGCACCTCTCATCCTGCAAATTCTGGATAATTGAATGGGACACATACCTATTGGTCCACCATTCTTGCACCCGGCGATCAAGTAGTCAGTGATGTTTGGGAGCTTTCCAGGTAGCGTGTACAGTTGCTGGCGTCTGTAAAACACAATGCCATTTGAGACTGCTTCCCATGTTGCCGAAGGGTGTTGTACGGTGTCCATCCTTGAATTGAGGAACTTCTAATCACGAAAGTTGTTCTTCAAAGTACTGGTCAAACTAGGACCTGACAGCAACGACGAACTCGATCGAGGTGAGCTGTTCAGACGTAGAGTGTTGTGCGACCACTCAGCAGTAAGGACGACTGCCAAATAGTACTTATGTAATTCCGCTATCCTCAGGTCAAGACTTTACGGTCACTGCAGCTCGGGGAACGTTTATCCTCATTCGTCCGCGTCATGACCTGTCTAGGGGATACTAGTAGCTATATAACACCAAGCCGGAATACGACGCGCTTGCTGATTGGAAAATCGGCACTTATCCGACTGAACGTCGGAGTGCCGAGGTACCTCAATTGCTGGGCTGATCTCGGGGGACTGTATCCATATTCTCGGGCTACTTTATGTTTGTGCTGGTGAGTTACTGAGTAGCTAGTAGCCTAGGGGACACACTGACATTCAATCACCACGATTCGAACCACATCCGTTTCATGATATTATGTTTTCGCCTCTCTGACAGGTAGATACCCTATCATTGCCCTCAACTACCACCATAACACGCAACATTAGAGTGAATACTGTGCTGCATGCTCACCACCTGGGCGCCAGGACAGTTGTTTTGAGAGTTCCAGTATTGCTTGTAAGTGACATCCAGCCGCATTGCTCCTGTGTACGCCTCACACTGGCAGGTACCTAGTCCTACAGTGTGTACCTCAAGATGCAGACGGGGCCCGGCTGTCAATACATCCTCGTTGGTATCCGGATCTAGTATCGCTCCGATCCAATCCGCCGTGCCTATCGTAGAACGTGTTGGACTTCGCTTATCCCCTCAGCGGGAATTTACAGTTTCGTTCCTATCGAGGACTGGGATGCATGGTCTATCCTGGTCTACCGCCTGTTCACCACTACTGGGTGAGGGACCTGTACAAAGCATTATAACCAAACATGGATCTCCTCAAATATGTTGAGCGCCCGTAAAAATTGATCCTGAGACCAATAAGACGAGACTATCACGGGCCAGTGGCAACGTTTTCAATCCAGCAATGGAATCGAAATTGGTGAGAATTATACGGTTATGAGGAGGTGGCTCCATCTAATCTCGAACGTCTACCTTGTGCCTTGCCAGCCCACCTCTCCACTTCTGGCTTGGATCAAAATCACAAAAAAAGGATTTCACTCGACAAGAATCGTTTCTGGCCTGGGGCGATGCCGGGCTCTGAAGAAGATCGGGAACTAATCAAAGAGCTAGAACAATTCAGCTGAATTTGATACTTTTTAGACAAGTCAAATTGGACAAACGGTCGACCATTTACGCCTCCGTGATTCCAACATAGGACCAGTCCCTTCGCGTCATCATCGGTGGCACGCGCCCCATGCGCTCATATCTTCATCATTATGACGGGGTGTCTCGACCTCTACCTAGCATGACCGGACGCAAGGAAATACCAGTACGAAGGCAACCCTGGACGAAACTCCACACGCTGTATGTGAGTGCGCAAGTCAATTTGCATTACGATATCGTTGCAAATTTTCAATGAAAACATAAGATGATTTATCAAAGTTGAGGCTGTTCAGCGGTGAAAGGAAAAGTCTGTTGGGACCGATCAGAATCAGCAGGCACATTCGGAGGCTCCGCTTGACAGATTTCGGCTCTCGATCGGATACACGTGAAGTTCTCCTGCTCAAATTGAGCGTAGTGACTCCCACCGAACCTTGACATGACAATGACATCCCACACTACAGCCTTATAAGAGGTCATGACGTAGTGATTAAAGTGACCACGAGGTGACAGTTGGAAATAATTTAGACGTGACCTCTCTAATTAATATTTTGGTATCGAGTTCTCAATAACCTATTGATTAGATGATCTGAGAGTTGATTGGAGTTCTAACAGCGTTAAACACGTTGTCTCGGGAAGAAGTCACCCATACTATCAAGTTGAACGTTCCTCGGAAAAATATTTGCAATTTTCCATCGATCAGGTCGACTGGATTTACCCGAGCCAAGATGTCGGGCGACAGACGGCGAATCCTACAGGGAAATTTGATCAAGAGTATCGTGTTATATCGAACTACAGATCCGGGCGCTCCGCGGCTACTTATGCGAATCCATTGTGATCGTGGAGTACATGGAGCTTTAGCCAAATGTTACTGAGAAGGAGCTTGATTGTAATGGAATTTCCGAAGCAACCAAGCCCTGGCAGAGGAGACGAGACCGTGTCAGAAGTTCGAGACCAAAAAAGTTCAAGATCCATTACACTACTTGGACAACAAAGCAGCATAGTGAACCCCAGTGGCACCAGATGATGGATGATGGCATGATGCTCACATGGGCAAAGTAATCGATTAGCATATGTAGTTTGCCATATAACCGTCTCTCGGTGAGATGCGTGTCGGATATGTCACGGTGTCGCGAGTCGCAGGCTCGTAGCTACATATTAGCAGCTAGCTAACGGAAACGGACCATAAAAGACATTCAAAGACCTAAGCAGAAAATTACTTACCACTGTTACCAAATGCTGGTATGTAGCCTGGACAGCCCAGGGGCCGTGCATTCGGGATCGCCCTAGGCGTGAACCCTACGGCCAGCCTAGTATCTGATACTACACCACTCCAGAAGTCATCCACAATGACAAAATCGCACTGGCAAAATCATCAACGGCGGAAATTGCACTGTACAGGTTATACGACCTACACTTGATTCAAAATCTGTTGAGTCTACGGCGCAACGTTGAACAGCGTTGGACGTGGCACGCCTGGTTACATAACTCACTTGCACCTCTCAAGCAAGTTAAATTTGAAATCGCACAATATCATCCTAGGCCTATACCCTTGTATACCACCGCGCAGCATCTCACCTTTAAATGACTGCTCCTGAGTTGTTGAATGATTTGCTATATGAAGCTGAAGCATTGGTGAGTTAAAAGTTTGCCGCTTGTTGCGATGGCGTGATCATTGCTCATCATGATGCCACTCCCAGTCTCCCATCTTAGAGCCGGTAAGCAGAAAATTCTATTTATCTTACCGTTTGGGTCAAAGACTTAAAGTTTTATGTTTTCATTCAGCTATCTGAGTTGACGCCGGCATCGTTCTCTTATCGTCGTCCCACCAGTCATGTTCCGTCCGACAATATCCCAACCATTCACGCTGTTGTAACACAGCGAAAGTCACAGCTTGCAGCTCTCGACAACCACATCGACCTTCTGAACCATGCATTGGAAAAATTGCAAGGTATCCAGGCTAGATTGAAGGAGCAACGGGCCATTGTGCAAGAGTCGTTGGCATTCCACGAAGCCCTGGTATCTCCAGCACCCTATCTGCTACCATCAGAGCTTCTTGGAGAGATATTTCTTTGGTGTCTTCCCCAGATAAATTATATTACGCCTTCATCGAATGAATGCCCAATAGTCTTGACAAGGGTCTGCCGTCACTGGCGAGCAGTTGCCCTGTCCACTCCTCGATTATGGGCATCCTTAAGCATATCCTTGCTCAGGGCAGACACTCCTACTGGTGATGGGTACAAGCGTTGGCTAGAAAAAGCCAGGAGTGTTCCGCTATCCATTCGTGTCTTGCATGACATGGACCTCTCAGATGGGAAAGCGCCTCTTTCCATACAATGGCTCCGACCTTTCTTGGGCCGATGCTCTGACCTTTGGTGGCATGGGCCTCCTATCCAAGGTTTATTGGACAACTCTGTCCAGTCCCTGTCACGCTTCCAGGTCACCTTCCACAAAGGAAATCTCCTGTTCTCCATACCCAGCCAAATGCCACAACTTCGTTCCGCGGTCTTGCAATCCCTGACCCACGATCTACACTCTTTGCGTTCCATTGACTTGCCTTGGCACCAGCTTTTGGACCTGAAGATACAGTTCGCACGGGTTAGCAGTACTACTTTTCTGCAGGTCATCGGCCTCTGCACGCAAGTCCAACGGGTCAGCGTTTCCTCCATATGTGCGGATGCATTGTCCCCAGACGGACCTGCAGCCGTTCCCTCTGATAGGCACGGTGAACCACAGCATTCATCGACTTGAGGTCAATGCTGTCCGCGCTGGCTTGGGTTGCCTTTTCGAAGCTCTAACCCTACCAGCGTTGGAGGAGCTGGTCATCCGCTTCTGTGCGTCCGGATAGATATCCTTGGCCACACAAACAATTCTTGGCATTCGTTACTCGGTCCAAATGCCCACTCAAGTGGCTCACCATACACCGCAGCAAGGGCGCCGAGTCACACCTCACAGAATACCTTAAGATGTTGCCAGGTTTGAAGATGGTGGTGTGATCAGGTAATAAGTAATGGACCTCACCAGTTCTGTATGTGTCCACCTCTTGTGATATTGAGTTTTACTTACTGCTTCACATTCTTCTCCAGGAAATACCATGTTCGTATAATTGTAATTCCAGCATCGCCTGTTCTATTTGACTGTACTGTATCGGATTTCTTCTGATCTAATCGACTCATCATCTCTGAACCCATGTTGGCGCTCATGTAGAGTTTACGATGGGTGTGACCTTCGACGCAATCAAATCAAGAACCAAGTGAGGCAAGAATAGATGAGTCTCACTAGAAGTCTTAGGTGCAATTGCAAATTCATACCTGTTCAATTGTTATTCAACGACATATTCGTGATGCCAGCTGTCGTTTTGTTCAGGATGGGATCGCATTAAGACAGTATCATGCCCCACCAGCCATGCAAGGCTATCTTCGGACCGAACATTTGTTTATCTGCATCGCATTGTCCAGATACGAAGGAGTGTGACCGGTTTCTCGTAAGTTTGATTGCCCGTGCTTTCACCGCGAGCCGCATTCCTGTCATTTCATCCTCTTAGGTTTCCAAATTGTCTAGTCAACTGAGCACTCGAGAATCATCGATGCAGATGACTTGAACCACACATGCGCCAACGCACTCTATGAACACGTAGGCATGCTTAGCTTAGCTCTCGCATGTTCCGCCAGAACACTACTGTGCGCACGCCCTATGTATATTCGACATTGGTACAACCCTATGAAAGGTTAGGACACCGCGAATGCGTGTTTCTCTCGTCTGGGACTGTCCTCTGCGTGGTGACTATTTCTGGTGCAATTGCTCTCTATTCCGACAACGGAGTTGTATCTGCGCTCCGCACGGCACCCATGTTCTTCGATGATGCTTCTACTGTGCCTGTAATCAATCCGGGGTCGCAAATTTCAGCAGTATTGGCAACCAAATTGCGCACGTCTAGTATATTGCGAACATTCATTTGGAAAATCTGGGGAACTTACAGACATGTCACGGTCGATGATCTATTGACCGTTTCCGTGATGGTCGTCCCCAAGGCCAGAAAGGTGCAGCGCTCGTTTGATTTCCCTACACATCTGCTACGTCTCCATCCAACATTATCATGATGATTGGTTCGATCTATTCACGAGGTACTTACTATATGTGGTGCTTGAGTGAAAATCGTCCATCATTCTCGTGCCGCTGATTAAGAGTCAGATCTGAGCTCAGTTCATATCATCAGATGGAGACAGTAAGTACCTCTACTACCAGGCGCCATGGTGAGCAACACCATGGTACCAGTAGCTGAGCTCTGTTTGACAATATCTATCAAGAAATTGAAAGCCCCTTATGACCATCATCCCTCGTTATCCGATCCGTCATGTTTTTGATGACAGAAGACCGTACAATATCCTCGCGCCGGAGCAAGACCTGTGATCCTGGCGCATCATGTCCTATCGGGACTTATCATGATTTCATTTCCAAAGGCAGTGAGGCTTCCGATAACGTTTTCCTGCTAGTCACATCTGGGAGAGGCTAAGACTATTACTGGCGTGGGCTTTAGGACCCCATGGGCCACAGATCACGGTCGGGGATAACGATTTGAAGATGGGCGTTCGGAGCCTGCGGCTGGATTTGGCGCTGGTAGAACCTTTCGGCTGCTCTTTCGAGCGATCGTCGTCTCTTGATATAGGAGGCTCAGTCATGCGCATCCGATCACATCGAGGCGCCGGGCGGGATGGAGATGATGTTATTGTCGCAGGTACATTCTGCATTCATCAATCCATGTTACCATGTCACTCTGGTGAATAAATGGGAATCTAGCCTGACCGCAGGTCTGATGATGCGATTCAACGCGCAGTGATACTATTGATTTCTGATGGAGTTCAACTTCCTCGCCGTCTGTATTCGAAACTTTGCAACGTTGATGGTAGATTCTTGGCCCACAAATGAGGGTGCTTCTACTTCAGACATTCACTCGTGTCAGCGCACCCCTATCTCTTCCGCACCCCGTTACAAGTCCCCCTCTTCTGAGACCTGGCCGGACATGCACACGTGTATGATCAGATTCACAGTATGAGTAACATAATTAATGTGTTTCAGAATGAGTCCAAGATCCACCTCGCGCAGTACAGTATGATAGTCACCAGGGACAGGAAGGCTCTGTTACGCGGCACTAGTGATAACGCGGCACATCGATTAACAATGAAAACAGGTCTAATCATTACTTGGCACAACTGAGATGGACTGTTTCAATACTCAGCAACATGAATATAATATGATGCGACTCACCTGGTACATACTTTGCCCCTGGTGACGGAGACCGTGCACTTTCTGCAACCAGGAACACACAAATTGGGAATGTAGCGGAGGGAACAACATCGTCCTCCATCTATTATGTCTGCTTGTAGTCGTGCCTCCCAAAAAAAATCGCAGTGGATATTAGAATAGACACGTATGGTAAGTGTTTTGTGCCACAAGACCCGATAAAATAAGCAAATACACCAAAAAAAGGAGTGAAACGTGACCATAACGAAACGGAAGCTCGGAACCAGCCAAGGAAAATGTAGAGAAGAGTAGTATCGTAAAAATGCGTGTCATTCATGAATGACCCTTGGACCACATCCCTCATCGAAGGTAATGTGATCACGCGTGTCTCTCCTATGCCCGGGAGATATATAACCCTCACTTGCGACGTCGAGGGTGGCATGACGCAGTCCTAAGACCGGATTAGGCGTCTGTGGGTACCAAATGACCAAGAGCGGTAACGTGATGAAATCACGGCGTCAAGGTTTGTTTTATGGCAGTGTTCATGAAACCATGGCTGATTACCGACGGGCGATGTAGCGCCAGTAAAGACCGTTGGGTGGCTGTAAAAGGTGAGATTAATACGAGGAGATAACAATGCAAGACTGGTAGCTAACCTGGGTAAGCTGGGTTGAGTCGTCTAGAGGGGACATATGAGGATTGCTAGACATAAAGGAAAGTGGCAACTTACGAGCTCTAATGCATTCCCAAATATCCACGCCACGACCTTTAGGATCCCAGATCCCGCACTGAGAATACAAGTTCCAGTGCACATTGATCTCCCATATCCTTGTCGCATTTCCTATATATGGGGTTGCACCGGGCATAGTGTTAGGGTGAGGCGACTGAATGATGGCTAGAGGGGGAGTTGTAGAGAATAATAGGATAGAACGGACGGCTCTATATATTGAGAGGAGAGTCTTTGAACGGTGCCAGGGTAGGGGTCGGATCGTCAAATGGTTAGGGAGAGTAAAGACAACATTTATATAGCTGACGGGAAGAAAGGCAATATTATTGTGACGACCAAAGTAGTGACATCAACACACACATAAAGGAAATTACGTTAGTGTAACAGCATCGGTTAATAAAGACATTATGTACGAAATTCCTAATTTTCTATATTTGCACATAATCATCTTACAGTATGCGCATCGATCGCTTCCCGACATAGCATATGTGACCCGCGATACCGGTATTCGACGTCACTCAGGCGTTCCACCACTGAAGGAATGAAATCTTGGAATCGTATAGTTCAGACTTCAAAGTGAATTAAATTCAGTAGAAAGTACACCAACAAAGTGACCATTAATGTCAACCAAACCCGTTCGATTATATTCTAGAACTTAGCGCAAACTTCATGGTATGCGATGACGCTGGGATTTCAAAGGTCGGATTTGAATCACCCAAGGTGACGACATGGCTGCCGAGACATATCCACGGCCTCATGATGGCAAGTGTTCTATCTTTTGCTCCCGGTCATGATATCAATCTCACCTACTTTGGTGCATGACGCATCCAAATATTTTACTGGGAGAACATATCGTAAGGGCTGCCCTTTGTTCATGATATTTCTCCTCTCAATCCATTGCGGAGATAAGGCAAATGAACTTCAGCACAATTGATGGGGCCATCGGTCGGCAACATTCCCTGAATTGCCGGCGGTTTCGCATCTACCGAATAAAACCGTGAACAATCGTGAAGAAAGCGCAAAGCAGAATTCGATTGATAACAAACAACCGGCACTATCATTGGACAAAACGTGAAGCCATGTGAGTCGCCGAGAACCAACGATTGCCTTCGAGAACCCTTGTGAGAAAAGTGACGAAAGCCATGAAGAAAAATGGCACATGCTACTGTTATGTATAATGACAAATCCCGACGATGCCACTGATCCGGGGAACATTCCATCTATCTTCTTGACCAGTTGGGATCGGGAAACTGGGGAAAAGCCAACATATACCTTTTATAAGCAGAAGCCTGTTTCACAGCCGAGCAAGTAGACAGGTGCTAATTCATCAGGTTGTCGAGAATAGCTTCAGCGAATCGGATTGTGAGCGCGTAAAAGCATATAATTGGATGCCCACGATCCCTCTTCGCTCGCACTGTGGCGTACCCATAAGCAGGTCATATAAGCTGTCACTCAGCGGGCATGAATCACATTAAGAAGACGCTATCTTCCCTGACCCCCAACAACCTGTGAACCTTGCCTGAAGGTTGTGGATGTGTCTTTGCGGTAGGTGGGGTAGGGACACCGTATCGGGCTGCCAGTGGTGTGCATGTGTACCGTAGCAACCAGGAACAATGTCATCACCTGCTTTGCTATTACAGCCAGATGGGTGAATCCATGGCCAACGGCAACTGATTCTGTCAAGATGAGGGTGGGAGTGCAAGACGCCCAGTCCAACAGCATACTCTTGTGACAGGCTTGGGCTATCACCCACCAGGAGCGTGGGGTAAGTATATTGCAGAAGATCCGATGCCCACCAGAGCGCTGGTATCAGTACCCCAGTTCCTGAGTGACGCGATGAGCGTGAGTTGCAAAATCCTTTGGGAAAGGCTCGTGACCGGGTGACCACCCGGGTGGCTGGAAATCGCCAAGAAGCACTTGCTTGCGATTGATTGCGCATGGTATTTTGTGCGGCAACCTAACACTGTAAGAAGGGAAACGGCATCAGTGGCTCCACTCCATCATTCACAATCCATCATGGAGAATCAGTTGGGACTTGCTGTGCACCCCAAACTTTTGTACAATTAAAGTAAACATTAGATGAGGAAAAATTTGTGAGGTCGCCGACTACATACCCCACATAGTAAAGATCCAATGGGTGCAGCAAGCAAAAATACGGACTGGCTTTGGTGGCTTCTCGCAAGGGACCCATGATGGGTAGTATGATAAAGTAGACGATAGCGACTCTTGAGGTCAAACAGCTTCAAACGGCCCTCGGGAGCCTTGCATTAATCCTATCAAAGGGGTGGTTCAAATCGGTGTCTGCCAAAAACTGCATGCTGTAGCTAGTCGCAATTAATATTGACAGGTAGCCGAGCTAGGCTAGTATTGGGGCCAGAAAATGTTTGAAAACTCAACTTAGTTTTGACTTAGTTGCATGAGATTAAGTTCAGGTGTCACAAGAGAAGAGTCACACGACGTCACAGTCTGGCAACTTCACCAAGTCCTTGCTCGTTCGTGGGTTTGTGACACACGATCTACGTTCGAAATTTCGACTTCCCGGATTCTGAAATAACGTCAAGCTCTGAACGTGGCATCAAATCAGTTTAATTTTGGGATGCTCAGTCGACGGATGGTGAGTGGCCAGCGGAAGCCGCTAGTGATCAACACCCTGAACTTTGTTTCTTGTGAAGGCTTTTGGCTGGGGTGGCCTCATTCTGGCTGCCGGAGGCAGTTTTCTTTATGTAAAGATGTCCCTCAAAGATCGCAGGAGGCGAGAGCCTCCTTTAACGGAACGTAGTCCTTGACCCGGAATGATGCGGACTACCGCTCCTCGTGAGTTTGTTCCCCGCCGCCGTGCCATGATTTGATGCTTTTTCGTTTGAGTCGTGATGCAGACATTTTTACGCAGTCTTTGAAGTGTGACCTGCTCCTTTTGTCATCTTGGAGCCACAAGGAACCTTGGAGTGATGCTATGATGCAATAGTGTGATTTTGGCAGATCGAGTGCGCTCCCGAACTTAACTGCTCCACACATTCGCTGGTTAATTTCCGATATGCCGCAGTGGTATTGATAGACGATTACAGTGCCATGCTCGCAATGAACCTTATGTCCGCTAAAATTTAGATTTTGCCCAGATTTTGATACGGGATGCCTTCAAGAGTTTGTTCTTGTCTGCGGTGCTTGTTATACGTCTGAGTTGTGAGGATAGTATCGAGTGTCGCCAGATCATGTCACAGAATCCATTGCCCAGTTCGAAGTCAGAGCCCACTACGGGCAACCTACGGGCAACTTCGTGGTCTGGAGTCCAGGCCATGGCCGATGCCACGAGCCAAAACTCGGCCCTTGAGGCCTGGGGGTTCGAAGGAATATATTGTGACATAGATGGACATTCATGTTACTAAAATAATTTCTAGGTCTCGGTCCTTCGAGATACATAAGCAATACAGTTTGTCGTAAGTGACTTTGCACTATTTTTGCCAATCCACACTGACATCATAGGGTGAAGATTCCGTATCGCAGGAAGTGCTATACCCACCCGCGAATCATGAATTTCTTTTACTTCGAATGCTGACTTCTAGGCGTCATATTTCTCGTAAACAGAAGCATGGAAATATAGGTGCCAACAGCGAGTCAGAACAATAACCACTTTCACGCAAGTGTCTTCCCAACCTCACATATTCGTCGAGGAAGGACTCCAATTCAACAACACACGTCCAAGCGTCCGAGGGGGGACGGAAGTGGACGAGCTTACGAAGTCATCAGGTTCCAGCATGAGCGACGAGAAGACAACCACCGCTGGAGGGCAAAGGTAGCGAGTGGGTGAGTGAAAGATCTTGGCACGATATAATGCTGTAGTCAACATTAATGTTCCTTCAAAATTTACTTGTATTTTGGGTATCGATGCCCCTTTTTAACCAAAAGATACCTTCTACTTAGTACTTGATGTCCACTCCACTACTTGTGTTCTCGAGGTCAAAACGCTCACGATCAAACATAGCTAGGGCTCTCAAATATAACAGAACAGGCATATCAAACGTTTTCAACGTTGCAACTGACTGCACATACCATGACTTCGTATTTTATTTTTTGTGCCGACCTCTAAGTACTACTAGTACATGTACGTATCACGTGACCATGTTTTCCATCATGAGTGCTTGTGTAAAGATTTTGCTTCAAGTCTGCTCGTCATTCTGAGCACTCATGAAGGCAAATTACAAGGTGAGACTTTGTATCAATCAGCAGCAACAGAAGTTCATCATCTCTTAGTTCTCCAACATCTGCGGGACAGTTTATCAGCAAGGAAGCATTCTTTTTACTCCCGATGGCAACACGCTGCTGAGTCCTGTTGGGAATCGAGTATCAGTGTTTGATTTGGTGAAGTAAGTGCATCATATAGCATATGAGGGATCCTGAAGGACGACGCTCTTCCTAAGCAATAAATCCCGAACACTACCAGTCGAGAATCGTAAAAATATCGCTGCAATTGCCCTCAGTCCAGATGGGAACGTTCTGGTGTCTGTCGATGAAGGTTCGTTGGGATTTTCAAATCTTGCTAATACTGAATATTTTTCACAGATGGCAGAGCGTTGCTCGTAAATTTCAAAAGAGGCGTGGTTTTGCATCATTTCAACTTCCAAAAACCGGTCCAGGACATACAATTTTCACATGATGGAAAGTGAGTTCTGCATTTTTCCTGCGGTTGATGGCTTTCATCCTATGATCACCCCTTAGGTTCATCGCAGTGACCCATGATTCCCATGTGCAAGTTTGGCGCACGCCAAATCACCTAGTCCGAGAGTTTGCACCATTTGTACTTCACCACACATACACGGGGCATAATGCCGACGTATCCAGTATTCGATGGTCACCGGATTCAACGTGAGTGCATCTAGATATCGTTGTTGGCCACTAAGCTCAGTAAGATCAGCTGCTTCATAACGACATCACACGACATGACTGCCCGATTATTCACCCTTGATCCCTTGGAAGGGTTTCGACCAAAAACATTTGCTGGCCATAAGGACGCTGTAGTTGGAGCATACTTCTCTGCCAATGGCAAATTCGTAAGTGAAACAAGTGTGTCTTTTTTCTTTTTTACTCACATATGCTCAGATATACACTGTCAGTCGTGATGGTGCTGTTTTCACATGGACAGCCAAAGACGAGCCGGACGACACTGAGGCACCACAGGTTTCTTCAGCTTTCGCACATTCAATACCTCGGATAAGGTGGGGTGTACATGACCGCCACTATTTTAATCTCCCACACACAAAAGTTGTCTGTACCACCTTCCACCCATCTTCCAACCTCCTGGTCGTCGGATTCTCCAGTGGTGTGTTTGGACTTTGGGAGCTTCCGTCATTCACAAATATCCACACCCTGAGCATCTCGCAGGAGAAGATCTCATCTGTTGCAATATCTCCAAGCGGAGAATGGCTCGCCTTCGGCGCACGTAGGCTTGGTCAGCTCCTTGTCTGGGAATGGCAATCAGAGTCCTACATCCTCAAACAACAGGGACACTATTTCGATATGAACACGCTGGCTTACGCTCCAGATGGGCAGACCATTGCCACAGGGGGTGATGATGGCAAACTCAAGGTCTGGTCCGTACAAAATGGCTTCTGCTTCGTAACCTTCTCAGAACACACTGCACCCATAACGGGCATCACATTCGCGAAGCACGGCTCCGTTCTCTTCTCTGCTTCTCTTGATGGCACCGTTCGTGCATTCGACCTAGTTCGGTACCGCAATTTCCGGACTTTCACCTCCCCTTCTCCTGTTCAGTTCTCTTCCATAGCAGTTGATCCATCAGGAGAAGTTGTTGCTGCGGGCTCAACAGACACATTCGAAGTCTTTATGTGGTCAGTCCAGACCGGGAAGCTCCTCGACATCCTCGCCGGCCATGAAGCACCCGTATCTGCGCTGGCCTTCTCGCCAACGGGTGCCAATCAACTGGCGAGTGGTTCCTGGGACCGCACCATTCGCATTTGGAGCATTTTTGGCAGATCACGCGCTGTGGAACCTCTTACGCTCTCCTCCGATGTTCTCTCGATTGCATTCCGACCGGATGGCGTGGAACTAGGAGCGTCGACGCTTGATGGCCAGATCACATTCTTTGATGTGCGATCAGGAAAGCAGTCAAATGTCATTGATGGCCGCAAAGATGTTTCTGGAGGACGAAAAGCGGACGATCGCGTCGCGGCTGCTAATAGTTCCTCTACAAAGGCGTTCACGAGCCTTGCATATACTGCAGACGGGTCGTGTGTGCTTGCCGGTGGAAATAGCAAGTACGTTTGTCTATATGACGTACGTGAAGGAGAGGGAGTACTCGTGAAGAAGTTTCAGATTTCAGAAAATCTCTCACTGGATGGGACCCAGGAGTTTCTAGACAGTCGCAAGGTTAACGATGCGGGTATTAACATCGATCTTATTGATGACCGCGGCAATGCCAGCGACCTAGAAGATAGGATGGATACGACTTTACCAGGCGCATCGAGAGGAGCAGGTGACATGTCCGTACGAAAGCACCGCCAAGAAGCGCGCACTAAATGCGTGCGCTTCTCGCCAACAGGGCGTGCTTGGGCAGCCGCAAGCACTGAAGGCCTCTTGATCTACTCTCTAGACGACACTGTCATGTTTGACCCTTTCGACCTCACGATAGATCTCACTCCGGAAGCTGTCCTCAACATCCTCGCAGAGGGCGAGTACCTGAAGGCGCTTGTTCTTGCATTCCGCTTGAACGAGAAACCCATTATACAACAAGTTTACGAGCGCATTCCCCGCAGTGACATACGCCTCGTTGCACGACAGATGCCTAGTGTTTATATCCCTGCACTCCTTCGATTCACGTCGGAGCATCTGGAGAAGAGCCCTCATCTCGAGTTCGACCTCATTTGGGTGCAGACTGTGATTACGGCACATGGTCGCTTCCTGAGAGATCACAGCGGTGAACATGCACCTGTATTACGAGCAGCCCAGAAGGCATTAGGTGACGTAGAGGGGTCGATATCAAGGCTGTGCGTCCCTTCATCCATTGGCGTCTGCATCTCATTGATTGTTGTCCAGATGTGACGAAAATACGTCAACGTTGCAGTACCTCATTGACCAGTCGGTGGTCAAGCATGGACTAGATGCATCAGATGATTGTCTACCCTGTGAGTTGTGACTTCCTAATATTGGGCTTGTTACCCTACTGACGGTAATACCCGGCAATAGGTGTCGTATAGAGACATCATGTATCAAATAAAAGTAGGTTAGACGGGTACAAATTAATAAACTTTCATTGGACGAGGGGGGACCAGTAAAACATTCCTCATTCCCATGACATCCTGACTACTTCTTGTCAGATATTTCTAAATGACGGAAACAATGTTGAGAACACAATTTCCCGAAGGATAATCATAACACTCACTGTCGACACTGTGCCTGCGATCCACACCCCGATAGCCCCAATAATACGCAAGCCCTGTCCCAGCAAGGAGAGCTGCGGTCATGATGAACTGCGTGATCCAGATGATGAGCAATCGCAGTTAGTACTGATCCATTTAGCGCACAAATCTGTTCCGTGGCGGCTGGTTATGCCAATATCGCTGGGACATATCTCCCTGCTGGCGGAAATTAAGGGTCGGATGCATCTTTGGAACTGTTTCTTAGCTGAGATGGTGGTTGTTGAAAGATCGTATCTTCATAGGAGAGGATGACTTGAGCATGATGTCACCTAGTTGGTGATATTTACGTCTGAATCGTTGTGTTACTAGGGTTTCGCACGGGGTAAACTGGTAACACACAGTACCCGCACCCGCCAACACCGTACCCTCCACGGGTACGGATGCACACCGACCCGTCAACGCCGCGGTTAAATGGAAACCGCCGCGGTGTCTCTGAACGCCGCGGGTACATTACCAAGAAGCTTCGAAGAGTGTATTAACAACAATTGGTGTTACAGGTTGGTTACGGGCACGGGTGTCCATGCTCGCTAGAAATCTACTTCCATGCCACGGCGAGCGGTCCAGGCCCTGCGACAAAGAATCGTGTTAAATAGGCCATCGAGATGAGTCGTCCATTCTCATCCGACAATATTACGTTTTATGCCGCCCATTTTTATTACTAACTTCTCTTTCATCATTTCATTCTTTTTTTGTGTCATGTCATAGCTATCGACATATGCAGGAGCCTTTTGTATAAATCCTCCCACCGCTTCCGTCAGTCTCAACTGGAGCTAGCCCTAGGTTGGGATCAGTCGATACTTTTCAAGGACTCAGTTTGCAGCGCATGCAGAACAGCTTGGCTCAGGTGAAGTCTTGGTGCCCACAGCAAATCCACGCTGAGAGAACCTGACTAAACCCCAGGTTTGGAAGAGGCTTGACGAAGCGTAGCAGGGTTGCTTGTATTGTTAGCAGGATGTTGTGCTTGGTAAATATAAATCACCCCTGAAACATTTGTCACTGAGATTGACGGCTTCTAGTAGCAGTAGAGGAAATAAGTTTCTGCATGTAGGGAGAGCGCTTTTTTAAATTCACGAGTACTTTGAGCGGCTCGCCTGTGGCAATCGTCTCGGCATCAGGAGAGTCGTGCACCGTGGCAGTCTCTCCTATCATAAAAATAGGTTCGCGAATCATCATTTGTCTTGCGTTCGAACGCCACAATGCCGGGGTGTGACCTTCATTTCCTTTGTATGCCCCGTTCATTTTTTGATGGCCTTGCCGTCGATGTTCCACAATCTGATTTTTACGGCGCCGTCGGAAGTCCCGCTTGCGGCTGTTGTACAACTACACAGAATGTTTAGTAACCTCGGGAGGGAGATCATTGTTCAGGTCTTCTACAGCAGCCTCTTCTTCGTGTTCGCTTCGCAGCTTGAGTACTGGCGCAATGCGATTCTGCCGTCTTGGTATCTATTTCCTCGGCCTGCAATAATTTCCCGTCGCGACCACAATATGCGTCCAAGTGCAAGTTTCGAGCATGTAACTCTCGGATGACTCAAAAAGATTGAATTCAACGTGAACAATCATGATCCATGGATTAATCACACTGTATATAAGTCTACTTCCGAAGACTGTTGAATCTATACGTCAGATGATTCTTTCTCTATGCAATCGTCCTTTGAGTTGGCATCTTCGTCGCAGCGCACCATCCTTTTTTCCTCATACTCAGACACATCTATTTCCTCAAATACCTTAGCAGCTCCCACAACCGGAAAGATCCTGCTCAATATGTAGTACACGATACTTGAAGTACCGAATCCTGTGAAGAAAGACAAGTCGAATATCTGAGTCGCAGCAACTGGTACGGGTGTTCCAGCTGTGGAACTATGAGTACCGCAAACAAAATACAAACTAAAGAGACGTACTATCCCCAGCGAACCCAACTACATTAATGGCGATGCCTGCCATATATGCTGCGTACGCTCTTTAAACTCGAGTGAGCGATGGAGAGCCAACAGTACTAGTCTCCCACAGACCTGGGATTGAAACCATAATTGTACCAATACCAACTTCCTTTGCGGGTGACGTAGAAATCAGCGACGTTATAATGGCCCTTGCGCACAAGCCAGTATTCGGCAGCCTAGGGGCACATTAAGTCAAAAATAAAATCAGATCCAGATCCAAGTCCGTTTACCATAGGTCCCGCGATGGCGCTCAGGAAGACCGAGTACGCAGACATATAGGAGGAAAAACGGCTGCTGCTTGATACTAGGTTCCAAGGACACATGACAAGTCCGACAATGGCTGCTATATACCCGCCGCGTCTGATATTCTGTGATGCAAATAAGTACTTCCTGAGACAAATGCATGAAGTGGAGAATTTACGATGAAACGTGGAAATAGCGCCGTCAGATCACATCCCGCACTGACCGAGTTAGCGGAGATGTTCGTTCTGGAAACGGGGAGGGTACAAAGCATGAGCTATGCCAGTAACTCGTACGTCCATTACATACCCTATCTGAGATCAATCAGTATTAGGTCTTTTAGGAAGTCAGTATGGTATCTACCTGAGCTATAATGAAAGAGAAGGCGATGAACCAGACCTATCGCGACCTTCTCATCAGTGCAAAACAACCTTACGTTGTTCAAACTCACACCAAATCGAGTGGCAGGGGATGGGTTGTCGTCTAAGAACATTCCTAGCAAATCCACGGGTGACCAGATTACTTCCCCGTAGATTGTTTGCGACGAGGAGCTGACGATTACACCAAAGAGGCAGATTATACCGTAAGAGAATGGGATAGACCAGACCTGGGAAACGATCGGTGCGGATGGAGTCTTCGCCCGTGACGCAAAATCTGGTGCGTTCCTGAAAATATGGTAAGAATGGGATATAATACATGAAAGCACGACAGGCATACACTGTCAGTGTTATCATGTTACTGATGCATACGCCAATACTACTGATCATGGCCCAGGCCAGGTCGGAGCCATGAATAGTTGCCGGCTGTTTAACAATCGGTCCAACACCTTTTGCCTTGACGATGCACCAAATCATGAAGATGACACAGGCAATGGCCGCAAGGATCGCCTTGAACGTGAAGAAGTGACGACTGTTGCGAGCTCATCAGCAATCCATCCGAATGAACTTCTCTAAACATACATTTTGTGCACGGGAGGCCATATAAAGGGCAAAGATATTACCCAAAAAATGATGAAGCACATAAAATCCCTGGTGTTAGTGCCAGAGGACAACGGCATGGAATTTGCTTCATCGTATAAGATATCAGATCACGAAGAACCAATTCATTAAACTCACGGATATTATTAACACTCGGCCAGATTGCGCGGAGCATCACCAAGACACATGTACCGCCAACACTTGATTGCACTCCGTACCAGATACTGCAACAAAGTGAAGACAGCACGGCGCGAAAGATATCGTACTTACCATGCCATCGTCGCTCTGTTGAATACACACCACAAACTTCCAAATATCCCAAAGCTGGCACGGTTGACAACAGGAAATGTGACATGGAATACAGCACCTGGTCGACCCATCAAGATGATAAACGGCATCATCACACCATAACCAATCCAGACGACCAGCCAGGCTTGCCACCATGACATGCCGAGAACAATCATGGAAGAGGTTACCATCCAACTATCAGAGAACCTGTGTGAGGCTATACTGTAAGGAGAAAATGTGCAACTAACGTTGGAACACTGATCTACGAGTAGAGTTTCTATAAGCGTTTTGTGTTATCGTGATAATTCACTACTCACCACCGTGCTCCACCAGCTGGCCAACAAGAGTGTTAATTGTACAGTCAACCTAACAAATTGCAGTCCTCACAAAGCGACATAACTGAATGCAGTCCACGTTCTTTCTTCTATCGGAACTGGCAATAGATCATCGCTCTGAGGAGCCATACGGTAAGCCTAACTTGTTGGACCTAAGGAACTTAAAACTCACCGAAACAAATTGCAGGCCGGAGGGAACACCCTCTTTATGAGTATGGGGAACCTCGAGCGCCTTGACAACTTTTCTTGCAAAGTCCATTAGGCACGATTGGTCGTATAGACTCTGGGCACAAAAAGTGCGAAGTACACGTATTTAACAAAATCCGCTTATCTTCCCCGGAGTCTCAAACTTGCTAAAGAAACAGGTAAAACGTATGCCTCATACGGTGGTCGCTAATAAAAGCTCGATAACAAGGCTGCAGACACAAATTCTCCCATCATAATGCCAGAGGATAGGCATCCCGCAGTGGCAGAGGAGGTAAAACAATGAGGCTCACTTTGTCACGCGCACGACGTGGAGGTGGAGATCTTCACGGTATCTCCCACAGATAGCAAACTTGTGATGGAGGCAGTGGATGAAGATAAAGCCTGTCATTAGCGAGGATCCCCAAAATATTGCAGCGATTGTCGCTTAGTAGGTTGGCATAAGCCAATGAAGTCGATAGGGTCACCTGTTACTGGTCATGAGCTCTGGGGCTTTAAAGTGGTGATGGGCTATTCTGCGGCTCTTGCCACGGAGAGTCCTCGAGAGTCGAGACCTCCGGATTTTCCTAGGGAATGTGATCCGCCTTAGACATACTGGTTGATGGGGGCACAAATCGCTCATTCCCAAAGGAAGACGTCCATATGCGAAGTTCAATGGGAGACAAGTCGTGCCCGTTCATGTTGCATACCAGAGAAGAACATCACAAAATTTGCAGAACTGAGATATTACCTGATTTAGACTGTTGTGTGCCACCACAATTGACACGTCACTGTCAGACCATCTCGGCAACAACCGGACGTGATAGAAAACGTCTCGCAATGACATTGGACCTACTATCTGTGTGCTATCAAGATAGGATTACTATGTAGTACATTAGTGGGATTCAAAGTAAAATTGAATAATCATGAAACACACTGACAAACATGCAAATTTTCGGAATCCCGGCAGCAGGTATCGGAGTCTGGAATCAAAACTCATACTGATGCCCCCAATACGCCCGCCTACTGTACGACGTTCAGCCCGCCTCCAAAGACTTTCACAATCATCTGCTGGTCTCAAGCACAATATGAATGAACCGCCACCACAACCACCACCACCACCACCACCACCACCACCACCACCACCACCACAACCACTGCAACATATCCAACCTTCGCGTAGTAGGGGGAAGGCTAGGGCTAGGGGAAGAGCGAGGGGTACAGTTGTGACTCGTGGGAGGGGACGGGGCACTATCGACCATCCAGATCCCCCACAACATCAACCTGCGACCGATGAAGATGTTACCGCCACTCTTGGGGATGATGCCACCTTTGCCCCCTTCAAGATCAGGTGGGAAACCAACGATTTTGATGGCACCACCTCCCTTGTATCGTGGCTTGCTGCACACCCACCTGACTGCTGTGTACTATTATCCGATAACAAAAAAAGACGCGACATGACGATCAGCACCGATCGTCCTTCTGGCAGGAGCAAAGCGGATATTCACCTTGTAATCGCCAGACATATCTTTAAAGATAACCCGGTATATGGTCCCCAGTATGCTGTAGCAGGGAACCAGCCAAAGTTTGGCCATGCTGTTGCCAATCATCTCACATAGTAAGCACATCCTTTTACTCACAAGTGCATTTGCTAAAAAATCTTAGTCTCAGGGGGAAGTATAAGTCTGCAACTGATCGGTTTAGGATGACTGGTGCTGGCGTCAACCCTCTTGACCCTCTCGCCAAAGACAATCTCCGAGGTAAATTCTTTTTAAATCATTTAAATTATTTTATTGAGCTAGAACAAATCACAGCGCAAGTAGCATCTGAATTTCCGTGGTTCGAAGACCTTGATGCACTGTGGAAAGACAACCCTGCATTTTCTCCAAAGACTTTCTCCTCTACTCCTGGCAAAGATCGCGCTGGTGGCCTCCAAGCGCTAACACAGCCTACTCCCCACACTACCGCCTCGGACACACGTGTACTCAATAACTCTAACCTCGATGATACGAACCCTGATCTTGATGATTCACCAAACAAAGGCACCCCTGCTGCAGCTATTGAGGACTACGACCCTGCATACGACAACTATGACCCCATGCATGATGACCATGACCCTTCACTCGAAGATCGTGACTACACGATGGGTCAGGGAGGTTGGGATGGTGGTGCTGAGGAGATGGAGATGGAGGAGGACAACTATGGGGAACATGATGACATTCAGCAGCGTCTATGCAAGAAACGCCCACACCAAACCTCCCCCTCTCCGCCCTGTACATTCAAGCCAACAAACCGCACCCCGCAGTATGATAGTCGTAAAGCGGCCTTCACCAGCAAGTCTCACATCGCTCGTGCCATGAACCATGGCCCCCCTCGCTCAAAAAGGCCAGCATCCATGGCATCTGCGTCGTCCAGTGCCCCCAGCACATCCGCACGCACATTCTCGTCATCATCCTACCTAGACTCGAAAGACTCGCCACCCCTGCGCAGACCTGGGCAGCCGAAGCCTTCCCACAAGCGCAGCCTCTCGGGGCGCGTTCATTCAGGGACATCAGAAGTGCTTGACCAAGTGGGGTCTCTCACTGACGACATCAGCTACATTTACTCTGCAAAGGCGGCTGCCTCGGAGTATAAAATTGCGAAGGTCAATGCGCTCCGCCAAGAGCGCGACATCCAATTCCAACGTGAACAGGGCACAATCGAGCACACTGAAGCTGCCTCAGTGCATGAGAGGTCACAGGAGGCAAAGGCGCTGGAGCTTCGTCTTCTCGAAGCACAGGCTAAGGTTCAGTCCGAGAAGGCAGCAGCCCTTCGCCTCGAAATCGAGTTGATTAACCTCAAAGAAGAGGTCTTCGGCAAAAGGGAGTGTTTCGTCTACTTGATTTGTTGTTTGTGTGCTTGCTTGCATTTGTTGTTGTACTTGTTCGTGTTGGATTCATGTTTGAAGTTGTGTGCAACTAGTTCTCATTGGTATATGCCCAGTATGTCTTACATGTCCTATGTCACTAATGCTACCCATTGCGCCTTGTCTATTCCTGCCTCCTCCTAAGTGTTTTGAGTAAGTAGTCCATCAACCGACTGCGAGATGCCTGTCCAGGTGTTCCCTCGTATGTCATATCACCAGCTCCGTCCTCGCCAACGTCCTCCTGTTGTTCCTCTTCGAGTCCGTCCTCCCCTGTTGCCCATTTCGTAGTATCTAAGTGGCGCTCTTCTTCGAATCGGATGACCATGTTATGCAGGATCATGCAGCACATGATCCAGTACGAGGTATATTCGAGGTGTTTCTCGGTCTGCATTGGATGCTGAAGCTCATGGAGCGACTGGAAACGACCTTTGAGGGCTGCAAAGGCGTGCTCAATGCGAACGCGAACCTAACCCAAAGATTGGTGAGTAGATACAACAAAAAAACAGTACACGTACAGTAGAGAGATTACAATTAAATTTTTTCTGTACCCTGCTTAATGCGCCATTGCGCGGCTTCTTGAATGGCACAATGCACCAAGGTTCCAAAGGGTAAGCACTATCAGCCCAGATCCAGTGGTTGTCTCCAAGGAGTGCCTCATGGTCTTCGAAAACACGTGTCGAGTGGAAAGCATACGCGTCATGTGCGCTACCGACATGGCCGATTGAGTAGTCCACAATCAGAAGGTTATGAGGCATTACCACTACCTAGATGTACATATATTAGTTGAATGTTTCAAGAAAAAAAATAAGACATACCTGGCAATTGAGGGAGTAGTCGGATTTTCGGTTGAAAAAAGTCTCGCCGTAGAGCCCTGGCTTGTTGCAGAGATTGATCATAGAGCTGTCAGTAGCAAAGATGCCATTGCGCCATTGAGGGCAGATCTTTGAGACGTACTCTCAGGCACGAGCAGCGTCAGTTGAATTGAGACTTGGGAAGAAGATGAAATCGTCATGACGCTCGAGTAGAGCAATCATGATGCGATTGGTGCAATTAGTGACCGATCCGACGCTAACACCCGCCCATTGGCAGACATACTCATTGGCTATCGCATTGCCATAGTGGCCTGCGCGATTGAGGAAGATGGCTAGCTGCAGGGCAATGGGGAGCTGACGGTTATTGGAATTGCTTTTGAAAACGGGGCTGTCACTGATACAGTTGAGGATGTCGTCGAAAACCTCAGGATGAACACGTAGTTTCTGGCGAAAAAGATCCGGGCGATGCACAGCAAAGTGTGGCAAGAGTTGAATCTGTGGGGCACGCATGGGGGGCTCGTCAGGGTGGTGAAGGACTCGCGCTCTCTCTACTTCATCACGAAGCACCGTTATTTCTTCAAAAAGGTGCAGATAGTGTAGATCAATGTCGTAGAAGTCGGCACCTGAGCTGTCACTTGATTTGTCTGATGTTTCCGAGTCTGATGAGATAGGGGAGATTGGTGATATGATCATAGGACTCGGTATCGATGACGTGCTATCGGAGCCTGAGCTGGAATCATCCGTGTCATGTCTAGCATGCTCTATCTGAGCCATTGCGACTTGCAGTGAAGCAGCATCTAGCTGATCTAAGAGGCCTTGACGCATAGATTGTCGAGGCATTGTGTCTAACCCTAACCTTAGATTTGGACTTGATCAGTGTAGCCGAGGTAATCAAGCGGAGCTTAAAATCACACTTCAAAGTTTTCATGGCTCTTTCAAAATATGTTTCAGCGCACTTTAAGTGTGTTTTCTGAACGTTAATAATTTAACTTTGAATCCCACTATTGTATCTACATGACATATACAATGTATTACCCAGATTGACTGGCAAAATTAAGTGAGTCTATTAAGTTAAAGTGCGCCATAGCCCTCCTCTGCAAGCAGGTCATCATCAACATCAGGAAAACTACATATTACTTAATGTTCCCTTAATAAGGTCAGAGTCGTTGAAATCGTGAACAAAGTCCAATTCAAGTCCAGAATGAGTAAGAACACTGCACTTAAAAAAAATTAGATCCATTTCTTATGTTTGAGCTTAGAGTTGTCTTAACGCGCTTTGCAAAAAAAATGTCGAGATTGTCCAAAATGGTAAGTGTGTAACAAGATGCAATTAAGACGAAGTCAGAAATGTGTAAAGCGCAGGTCAAAGCAAGATGAAAGATGTAGCAACAGAAAATTGTGGTGGAAAAAATCAAGCAGCATGCGGCTCAGATGGTACAGAAGCAAGCAGTGATACCAGAACATCATACTAAGCTTGAGAGAATGCAACCAAGAAGTGATGTACCAGTGAGGATCCAGGGAACAGCGATCTGGAAATCAGGATGAGTGAATGCCAATAGTTAATACATGCAGTGAAATGAACTTACCTTTAGCAGAAAGCAAGTAAATTGACATATTCTTCATCAATCTCTTCCTCCACAGGCTCGTCAGCACCCTTGGACTGTCCTCCATGAGGGGTAGCTTTCATGTATTGCTGGGCTTGCTGAATGATGCCCTCCATGGCTGTGGAGGGAACATTCTTGATCACTTGCATGAACATGTGTGTATTGTGACCTCAGAGCGGCTCAGAGAAGCTCTCATTCTCCCCAATCACAGCCTCCCAGATGTCTCCATTAGAAGCGGATGCCTTACCCTTGCATGTAGTATTAGCAGCTTTCTTCTTTCCCTTCCCAGTAGCCACTGTGACGGTAAAACTCATTGATCCTACAGAAAGGAGGTACAGAGTGTGTTTTACCTGTTGAAAAATTAAAATGAGTAAGGGAAAGTGAAACATAAAGGTAGGATAGTTACTGCCCCTGCTGACAAAGCAAGTGATGCCCGCATGATTTCATCTTTGCTGTTGAGTGCTGGGATTTCCATCTGGCCTTGAGTATAGTTTAGATGTGCAGCGAAAGTCTGCAACATAAATGTAGACTGCCACATCCCTGACCATGCCTGAATTATAAAATTGCGTTAGTACGAAGCAATACAGAAACAACACGAACCTCTTGTTGACAGTTGTTGTTTGACGTACACATGATACCATACCTCAGAGGATTAACCTCCAAGGTTCTTTACCATTCTTGTCTCTCTTGGCACCTTCCTCACCATACAATAGTCTCCTGGTGTTGTCATCGCCGGTATCTCACCGACTTCTTCTACCTCTTGATGTTTTCTATTTAACAGAGTCTCTGTCGTCTCTCGTTACCTCAGCGTTGTCTTTACATCTGCTGAGGTATGTTTCGTCCATCTTGTTGTACTTAGCTTAGCTGACCCTTAGTTCAGATTGTCTTAGGTACATCTAATTCAGCGTTGTCTTTACATCCGCTGAGGTTATCAGGTTATGAGCCCTGGGCTCTAACACAGCCCAGAACCACAATGCAAGACATCTCTATCTGAAGACCAGTGAAACGCTCCCCACTGCGGGTCAAATCTTTAAATTGTTCTCTGTATCCAATCCTCCTTCATCACCATGGGAAAATACGATCACATCATTGCACTATCTAGTGCTGATGAATATCCAGCATGGCGACGTGCAGTCACACTCGCTCTTCAGGGTGATGGCCTTTGGAATCACTGCAGCTCCGGTACTGATCCTAATGACTATGCCGAGTTCGCATCAGTTATGCCGTCACCTGCCACAGCCAGATCTTCCCACTGCCACTGAAAAACTTGCCATTATCAACTGGATAAAAGAGGACGCCCAGGCGAAAGGTATCATTTGCAGAAAGCTGTCTGGAGTTGTTCAAGGACTCTTGAGTGAAACTTTGATGGCCAGGGAGCAGTGGACCACTCTTGCAACTCATTATGCACATCTAGATGTAACATCCCAGTTCGAGCTTTGCGTGCAACTATTTGCAGAAAAGTTGAAAGATGCTGACAACACCTCTCGATATATCAGTACTTTTGAAAATGCAAGATGTCGCTTTGCTGAAATGGCATTTCTACTGTTGCATGGTCTCCCCACTACTCCAGAGTGGGTGATATTTAAGTGCATGACCATGAGTCTCTACAGCTCTCCACCCATGCCCTCATCTTCCACTTCCACTACCTCCATGAAGATGACCTTTGCAAATGTCGTCTCTTCACTCTCTGAAGAAGCCAATTGCCTTCGAGGGGAGCAGAAGCTTGCTGGACTGGGATCTGAATATGCTAACGCCGCTGTAGGGATTGGATTCTCTCTGAGTGCAGACTGACACTTTTACTTAGCCTTACTTACTCTTACTTTCCCTTGTTTATGTTCGCATTTTTACTGCTTACATAATCATCAAATCTTCGCCCTACACTTCCACTCACTAGCTAGACTTTCAGTTATATTTCTGGTAGCTCTCCTTCTAGGATTCAGTAGCTTCCCCAGACTTGCAGCTTATTAGTTTTAGTAGTAGCTCAATAGCTCACTATAAAGCTCCTGATACACAGTCTTTGCCTCATTGTCTGGTGTGACATTTTCATATCCTCTCTCTCAAACACACACACACACACACACACACACACTCTCTCTCTCTCTCTCTCTCTCTCTCTCTCTCTCTCTCTCTCTCTCTCTTGAGCTTAGCCTAGTCAGAAGTCCTTTGGGCTCATACTGCCCCTGCTCTCTGCTGTCTTGCACTGGCAGCAGCCTTTATCTCTTCACCACATCGTTCTCCTGGCCCTCCAACGGGAAAACCAATCCAAAGACAGGCATACACATTCACAAAGCAAATCCTAAAGGCATCAGTTGCGACAACCCCACGTGTACTGGAATACCTCGTTCACTCACACACAATCGTGAGCATTGCTTTCAACCTGGTGGAGGTATGGAGGGTCAGGGAGGAAACTTGAGAGGTCGAGATGCTAAACAAGCAAAGAAGCCAGACATAGCACCAAGCTATAGCACCACCCCCCACACCTGCCACGTCAACATCGTCACAGATGACGAACTCAGGCACTGCTGCTGATCATCATAACTTAGCATGTGCTATTATCAAGGAAATTCCTCTTTCTCCCTCAGAGTCAACTCTGAGCTTCAACGTCATCGCGTGCATTGCCCAACAAATGCTCTCGACTATTCTAGACTCAGGCACTACCTCCAATCTCATTATGGATTAGAGTTTCTTCTGGACTTACTCAGAAAGCTCTCGCATCACAGTCAAGACCGCCAATCACAGTAAACTTCCCACATCTGGATGAGGTACCTGCGTCACAGTCAAGACCACCAATCACTGCGGAAACGAGATTTAGAACCGACCGGAATAGTATACGTTTAGAGGCTGTAAACAGAATGTAAACAGACAAGGAAAAACAAGGATAACTCCACCCGTCCAGATTGAAAAAGGTGCTCGTTTGAGAAGCAAAACTGACTCTGAATTGTAAGGATTTTCAGGGATGGGTTTGTTGCCTTAGCGTCTAAACCAAGATGGTATCAAATCAGGTTATGAGGATCTGCACATCCACTTTATGTCTGCATTTAAGAGAAAACGGATCTGCTTCTAATCTGAATAGGTATGTAATGTATCAGAGAACCGTCCTGCTAGCCTCCCCCAGATGCTCCCTGGCCCTTGGTAGTATCCTCCAGCACCCTACTCGGCCATGTACGAGTTTCAAGGCCAGCCTCAGAGACGCCCCAGCGGTGCTCCTACCCCCGTTAATGCACGCGATTATCAACAACCAGTGGGAGAAACATACCAGCCCCATATATCCCCACTGAACATCGGGAACCAAGCATTGCCACAGTTGCCTCAACGCGATGATTTCTTCAGCCCTGCGCCTTGATTTGGAACAGGCAGCATGCAGCAGGGTGCTGGACGTGCATATCAAGATCTGAGTCAGTTGAACGATACCCCAGGACTTCAGTTCCTCCAGCCCACAGCACTCACCTCAGGATAAACATCAGCCATCTCCATCTCCCTACCCTTATTTCGGTGCCCACCAGCCACCCCCACAGTCCATGCTGCGCTGGTAGTGTGCCTCAAAACATCAGCGCTACGCCATCCTCCAGTGGAGAAACACCATACCATCATAGTTCCGGTCATCGTCATTTTGCGGGAGGCTCAGGAAGCGAGGCGTCTTCACGGGCACCCTCTGTAATTCCTGCAAGCGATGAGTATCAAGCTATGCTGTTATATTCAACAGCTTGACAGCCTGCTCACCTTCCGCACATGAGTCAGAACATGTATCAACGACCTGCGACAGATTTGCAAGACCAGTCAGCAAATTTCAATACAACAGTTGCACACCTTGTTGCAGAGGTCAAACGACTCACCGAACATGCCCAACACACTGATAGGCAGCTTGACGCCGCAAACGAATGCATCCAGAAGCTTGAAGATATCGTTGAGTTGTCATTGAAGATAAAAACCCAGAGACAGTCAAAGAATGTCTCTTGACAGACACTTGAAATCCAGGGGTCACGTGTGCACGTTACAGCGTCCCTACTTTAACAAAGCCTACTACAGAAAGAAAAATTATCTGCGACGCATTGAAGGAACGTTCGAGGGATCTCAGTCTTTGATTCATCTAAGCTTCATATTCGTTCTGCGGAAAACACTTCGTCAGCAATTTGCATAGAGAAAATCATCAAATACATGGCAAGGACTTGTACCAGTGGATGTTGCTCGGGTTGCGATCCTGGCTCCAGTCACACTATTGTCAATGACCTCATCAGCACTAGCCTTTGCATCGAGGTTTGCCTTGATGGCTTCAGTTAGCAATGCTTGAGTATTTACGAGTTGCTAGACGGCAGATGCTAGTAAGCACTCAGACACCAATAAATAAAGCAAGATCGACTCACAACCTTCTGGGCCTCTCACCAGCGATTAACGAATTCTGGCCTCTGTGTTTCCATGTCGGTGCTGTCCGTGGCTTCGATCGTCTGTGACCTTGACCGTTTCAGAGACTTTCGGATAGTGATTTCAACTGTCTACATAGAAGTATAAGTTAGTAACTCATAACATTTAGCACTTACTATAGGTCCAGGTGTACTGGTTTCGAACGTGAAACTGAATGCTTGAATTTGCACATGAAGTTCAAGTTTGATGCTGTTCATGGCTTATCTTAAGAGACTTAGCGAAATTTTCGACGAACTCACCTGAAACCAAATTCTAGCGTAATCTAAAGGCCATAAAACGAATATCCCGGGCGACTTAGCATCGTATTAAGTGGTATTTGCAAGGTGTAGGTATGGGTCAGAAAATTTGAGAGCGCAAAGTCTGGAAAGGGTCTGTTTACAATTGTTGCTTTCCCAGGACCATTCAAAATTTGTACCACGTCGACTTTAGGTCGGATTTACTGTTGAGGTGGGTTTAGGTCTGATTATACAAGCTACACGCCTCGGAATAGACTAAGATCATTTTCTCGTTTCCGCAGTGAATCATGGGAAACTTCCCACATCTGGATGAGGTACCTGCGTCACTGATCTGACACTGGGGAACCAAACTTTCAGAGTGACATTCACTGATTGTTTACATGCCCCTGGAGCCATGATAAACCTGCTCTCTATAGGTCACATGCTGAGTAAGAAATGGTCATGCATCTTTGAGCACTCCCCTGCGCATTGTCAACTCAAATATCATGGCGAACCTCTCGGAGAGATACCGATGACCAGAAACCTCTTCTTCCTCGACCTGAAGTTCATTCGTCCCAATGCACCATCAGGAGCACGTCTCCCTCGTGAACTCAGTGCCTTCGTCCATTCACCCTTGTCTTGGGATCTATGGCATGCACGCATGGGTCACCCTGGGGGTGACATTGTCAAACACCTCCTGTCAGCAGCATCTGGAGTGAAAGTTGAATCCTCCACACCCTTGCAGAAGTGTGAGTCTTGCATCATCACGAAACATCCGCGAAAGCCTTTTCTGCCATCTGACAGTCCCTGAGCTTCGCATATGTTAGAATTGGTTCATTCTGACTCATGTGGACCTTTTCCCATCATGACACTGTCTTCTTAGATAGATGATCTATAGATAAACACCTATAAAACCAAATATCTCCACGGTCAGCGATTCAGACAAATACCAATGACTGATAACATTGTCTTACTAGGATGTGAAAGGCAATAAAAACACCAAATTTCACTTATCCTCCACAGTCAACGGTTCAGACAAATACCAACGGTTGATAACATGGTCATTCGTGGGGGTGCAAATATAGATTGTGTTCTCCTTGAGCAAATTTACCAATGACTAAAAAAAGGGTGAGATATTCAAAAATCTCAGGAACAATGCCCGTTAACTGGCTTGATGCAGTACTTAGGGTTCTTCAGGGATAATGATGCAACAGTACACAGATTACGGGAAGTTATGTGAATTACAGTGATACGTGGTGAGTCAGAGTGATATCTCTGGGATACTCCTTATTCTCACAATCAGGGGAGATCAAACTAGGAGTCGGATACAGTTGAATCAATCAAATACGTGGCTTTGGAACCAACCTTTCTGCTGCTCAGGATCTCACAATGAGTAATGATGCAGTCCAGACTAGAATACACCTTCTTGATGTAATCTTAAGTGGCCAAGCTCTTAATATTGTTGACTAAAGTATAAGTCCTATTTATCGTCCTCAATCGTTAAAGTATGTGGATTTCTCCCCACAGAATTGATTTCCTGTGTCGTAAAGAGAATTGCAGTGAAACTACACTAGACGACTAGTAACCGTGCACTAGCTAGAGTAATTTAATGTGACTTAGAGGTGGCCTCAGGTAGTCAGAACGTCGTGGGAAACAGTGACAAAAGAGTGGAGGGAATAAACTAATATTCACTCAGTATTCACACAGATATTAAGGGGTGAGAAACTTTCTGAGAGATACGCAAACTCTCTAAAAAGGGATCTTATTGCTCAAAGAGGGAGACTATGTCCCTTTATATACTACTCTACAGGTAGCTATGCAACTACTAAATATGGAATAGTGACTCATAGTGACTCCATGTGACTCACTATGACTCAGTGTCCAAATGTTCACTTAGAGGTTACCGCTATTTCGGAACTGTCCAGAAACTATGACTAATCATTAAACAAAATGTAGATTACATAAGAAGATTGACACTGCTCAGATGATGACTGCTGCAGATGTTGAGATGTTAAGATGTTAACATGAATATGGCTCATTAGGTGGGAAAATGTACGAGAAAATCCCGAAAGGTGCGGGAATGTGCTTACTAATGAAAGGATAAGGGTTTTAACACAGTTTGTTGATTGTGCTAAGTATGTAATATGAACGATTAATTCATGTAGCTATAAAAAACCTTCAAGAAAATTATAGTAAATTGTAATAAAGCCATAAGAAATTAGAACTGCCTTTATTGGCAGTATTAGGTTGTATGAGAGTATATTATGTGTCTGTGATCATGTATGAAACAGGTTTCGTGCGTGTCAATGTGGTCGTTCATGGGTGGCTGATTAGCAATACCTAAGCCACTGTCAGCAGAAGGTGCTTTGTGAGGTCAGTAATGTGAGTGATCAATCCAACAATGCCTGGACAACAGGAAACAACAAAAGAAACAAATATACCTTCTCGTACCAAAAAGATGCCCAATGGCAATCTTACTACAAAAATTTGTGTGAAGCTATAACAGTCACTCCCACAATGCAAGCAGGTAGGACCACTGGTCAGGACTAGTCAATGCTCAGAGAACTTTCAGTACTATTGAACCTGTTGTCAAGGAACTTGCTTCGAGTATTAAACAGAAAACAGGAACGGACGTCCTTGGTGTTCGGCACCAAGTCCCCTTTCAATAGCTAAAGCCTTAAGGCAATGAAACCCTAGCTCAGTATCACTACTCAGATGTGTGTGGTCAAGCACACAATTTATCAAACTTCAAAGCTCCCCCACTAAGCTATGCAAAGTCTTAGGTGGACTAAGGAGACAACACAAAAGTGGTAGCAAAATAAAAGAAGAATGTGGAAAAACAAACAAATAGGGGCAGTACCAGGCTTGGTAGTGTTGGAGGATGATGAGCTCACACTAATGGTGTCTCACAGAAGAGTACCTTCACTGATCTTCAACAGCTCTTCACTCTTGTTTGGCTACAGTCACACTTCACACTCAAGAACTGGGGAGTAAAAACACGTACTTTTATTGAGAGAAAAGGGGATCTTATATAGACAAAATTAAGGGCTATGCTACCAGTACTTTAAGGTTCCTGTCAAGTCATGTCAAACTGAGTCATATAAGCTAGTGTGAGTCATACTGAATCAAGTTGAATCATTGTGAGTCACTTCAGATGGTTGAGTCACTTGGGTATATAGATGAGTCATCTTGACTTGGTGTTAATCATGTGATTTCTCATGACAAAGCAGAAAAGGTCTAGACACTGATTATGTAAGGTACCAGTCCATGTGTTATGTTTGTGTTTCTTTATTACATTTTCTGTTAGGGGCCGAACTGGTGTGGTGCTTTGTATTTAGGGTTTCCTGCATGTTCCCACAGGACAACTTGCATGGGAAATAATTTTCACAGTCACCTGACATGTGAGAAGTTCATGCTGAGTCATTTTTAAGCCAAACAAAATGAAACTGAATCCAAGAATAAATCTCCAAAAATATTCATTCCTGTAAACTAGGTTTGCAGAAGAATGAAGAAAAAGAAGCAAGTCCTTTTTCCTGGGCCAGGCTTTGGCTCAGGATATTGCAATCATGGTCTTTATGATGCCAGGCTTCTTATGAGAATATTAGTCAGCCATGCACCAGACTAGTTTGGTGCAGGTCAACGCCACATGGAAAGCTTCATTTTGTCATCTTTCTGGACGATCACACCAATCTCCTGAATCTCCAGCTTCTAGTGACCAAAGATCAAGCTCTTGATGCATGGCGAATAATCAAGGCACGATGGGAGAACCATTCTGGTTGAAAGGTCAAAGTCTTTCATTCGGATAACGGGAGAGAATTCATAAGTGGTGCATTCACTAAAGCTCTGCAGGACTCAGGTATAGAGCGGCAACTATCTGTGCCTTATGCACATCAGCAGAATGGTAAGGCTGAACGTGCCATTTGCAACATTGAAGGCCGTCTCTTCATGATGCTCGAGGGTGCACAGCTACCTGCTAATCTTTGGGGTGAAGCAGCATTAACTGCTTGTTATCTCTGGAATCGCAGCACCTCTTGCATTCCCCCCAAACGTGACTCCCTATGAAATGGTCAATAACCAACAGCCTGACCTTGAGCACATTAGGGTGTTCGGTTCCCGCTGTTTCGCGCGCATCCCCACTGAGCTCCAGGTCAAGCTAGGTCTGCACTCCCGCACGGTCATATTCCTTGGGTACCCAGAGGGCACCAAGGGTTATCGCCTCCGTGATAAAGTGTCCGGTGCCTTCTTTGTTGTATGCAACATCATTTTTGATGAACGTGTGGCTCCTGCACATAGGGACGATTCAGACTCAGATGATGGGCCAACTGACGGCACTCTTGCTCCCATAACCACATCTTCTGCTCCCACTATTGCTTCTCCTACACAGGCAGTGACCTCCTCTACTCCTCTGCAAATTGAGGTGCCTCCTGCCTTGCCCATCGTTCGACAGTCTAACTGGGTCAAGGTGCCCACCCCAGCTGGTCAAGCCTGGACTGAGGAAATTAACGCCACCAAGGCACGTCTTCGGCTCTTGCAAGAGTCTCACGCGCAAATTATCCCTGTTCTGTCAAGCGAGGGGGTGAGTGAGGGAGCAGAAGAGAGAGAGGTAGAGAACTTAGCAAAGATAGAACCCAACATGGACATCCCAGAAGTCTTCTCAAACATGATGATCAAGGAGCACGCACATATTTCCATCAGCAGTGACCGAAAATGAAACCCCACTGATGCCAACTACGACATGGCAATTCCCCCTGCCACTTATGAAGAAGCCATGCTTCATACCAACCGGAACAAGTGGCTTGCTGCTATGAAGAAAGAGCTGCAAATCATGGACGACATGTGTGTATATGAGGTCACCACCATTCCAGATGGGCATAAAGCGATCAGAAATCGCTGGGTGCTAGAGTTTAAAGAAGACAATAAGGGAGGGTCAGTTTATAAGGTGTGTTTGGTTGCCCAGGGGTTCTCTCAAATTCCAGGCATAGACTACGGTGCAACCTTCGCACCGGTACTGAAAACTGTGTCCTTACATCTCATAGCAGCCCTGGCATGCAAAAACAACTGGGACCTTCACTCATTTGACACCACACGCGCCTTTCTCTGGGGGGTCCTCAAGGAGGAGATATATATGCGTCAACCTAAGGGTTTTGAGCAGGGTGATTGGAGAGTGCAAGTCTGGAGGATGCTTTGTACCATCTACAGTCTGAAGCAATCTGCGATGGAATGGTATGAGCAGGTTAGAGAGATTATGGGAGAATTAGGGTTCACTCGGTGCACTGTCGACTATGCGGTGTTTCTGTTTGACAGCGAAGCATCCGGCACTTGCATCATTTGCATCATCGGATTCCACGTTGACGATGGGATGGGCACGTCCAACTCCCCAGCCTTCTTACTTTGGGTAAAGCAGAAGATCCATCAGTGCTTCAGCATCAAGGACATGGGACCCATCACAAAATTTATCCGCACCCAATTTGAACGTGATCGCAGCACCCGCAAACTATAGATGCATCAAGGGGAGTAGATTAGTTACTTACTCGAAGAATACGGTCTTCTTGATTGCAATCCCATGTGCTTACCACTAGACCCTCACCATCCTTTCAGCAGACCCACTGACGTTCACGACACACTTCCCAATCTCCCCACTCTCTTCCGAAAACTCATTGGGGAACTGCTCTATCTCTCCATCTGCACTCGCCCCGACATCTCCTTTGCAGTTGACTCACTTGCACAGCATAGCTCCAAGCCCACTCACGCACACTATGCAACTGCAAAGCACTTACTTTGCTATTTATCCAGGACCATAAATTTGTGACTGCACTATGGGGGTGAGGATGTGAACAAGGGCCTTTATGTGTACTGTGACGCAGACTGGGCAACGTCTCCCATTGACCGCTTGTCCATCTCAGGCTATGCATGGTTTTATGCCGGGGGTGTTATTGCTCACATCTTGAAAAAGCAAAGCACACATGCACTTTCATCCACAGAGGCCGAGTATATGGCCGTCACGCATGCCATTCAGGAGGGGTTGTGGATTAAGTCTCTCATTGTTGCCCTTCATATTCCACTCTCCTTTCCCATCATGATTTATATGGACAACACTGGTGCAATATCACTGTCGACAGAGGCACGCAATCACATCCGTTCAAAACACATAGATGTGCGTTATCATTTTATTCGTGAGCACATTGAGGAGGGGACTTTCCTGCTGCGCTGGGTCCCTTCTCATCAGAACACCACTGATGTCCTCACTAAGGCACTTCCTCGCCCTCTGTTCGACAAACACCTCCCAGGACTGTCTCTGGTGTCTTGGTGAGGGGGTGTGTTGACAGTTGTTGTTTTATGTACGCATGATACCATACCTCAGAGGATTAACCTCCAAGGTTCTTTACCATTCTTGTCTCTCTTGGCACCTTCCTCACCATACAATAGTCTCCCGGTGTTGTCATCGCCGGTATCTCACCGACTTCTTGTACCTCTTGATGTTTTCTATTTAACAGAGTCTCTGTCGTCTCTCGTTACCTCAGTGTTGTCTTTACATCCGCTGAGGTATGTTTCGTCCATCTTGTTGTACTTAGCTTAGCTGACCCTTAGTTCAGATTGTCTTAGGTACATCTAATTCAGCGTTGTCTTTACATCTGCTGAGATTGTCTTAGTGTTATCACCTCTGGGTCATCAGAGCTAACATCTGAGAAAATGAAGTGGTTGTCTTCGAGCCAGAACTTGGCAAACTTGGTATGCTCTTGGTCAGTTTCGTATGTAGTGTCAGAAGCCATGAGACTCATAATGATCATGACAGCGGCAGATCCAAACCCTCCATGCCATTCACTGGGGCATTGTTTAACCTACCATTTGTGAAGTAAGTGTTGGTATAAAATTGAAGACACCATTGACATACCACATGATAGACGGCACCACCAGGTACAATTTGGTATTTCATGAGGGATGGATTGTGTGCATAAACGATGTTCCACACCTTAGTGAGAATCGGGATGAGTACATCGTCCTCAATCAACCAAGGGTGGGCATTCTCGCCACCAGCTGCATGTGCCACTGTGGGGATAAACACCCTGCTCCATAAATTTCGGTCCAAGCAGCCAGGAGGAAGGTCGCTATTCTTGTATTTTGCCCTCAAGGCCTCTCCAGCAATCACATCACCTTCTGCCTCTCGTTTGATACACTTGGGTGGAGGAGCATTATCCACAACTTCCACATTGGTGTGGAATGCGAATCTTGTTAGTAGTGAAGTCTTACATAATCAGCGTGACCTACTGATGCCGTGACTCATTTATTCCCACCTGTGTTCCTCATGGCAGTGCTGGCATCATAGTCTTCAAGATCAAAATCATCAGCATCATCCGCAATCATGATAGAGTCCTCCTGGCCCTCAGGGTCCACCACAACATCCTTTGGTTCAGACCGAGTGATATGGGGACGTGTGCTACCCAAACCATGTTGAAGGAGCCTCATTTGCGAAGGAATTGGTGGAGTTAGAGGTCGGGAAACATCCTCGACTTCAATCACATCCTAAAAGTAAGTTAGTATTGAACAAATTTAAAACTAGGTAAAAACTTAGCTACCATCAATTTCTGGATGCACTTTGGTTTACCCATCTTTGCAAGAGTATACACCGCTAAGCGCTTGGGCCCCTCAGCTGAGTCTGGTGTGTGATCTTCAATTTCAACATCGTCATTGAACACAGAGCTTTTGGGTGTCACAGGGGGAGCTGTAGCAGTAGTCGTTGTGTTAGTCGTTGCATGAGTGACTCAAGATAGTGCAGATCCAGTGGGACGAGAAACAGAAGAGGCACTTTCTAAGTGCAATGGCGCCTTGAATGGGGTAGACTCAATCTTTGTATTGATTCATTGAGCCCAACCTGAAACTGAAGATATTTTTTTAGGTCGCTGGTAAATTCATGGAGCAGATTACAGTAAAATAATGACGTTTCAGTAAGTAAAAGCATGATGGGCAGTTGAAAAAACACCCATGTCAGCTTGTTTCCATTTGTGGCAGCATCTGGTGCACGTGGGTGAGATGGCTGCATTGCAGTTTGGACTGCATTGACAGCATTGCGGTGATCAGTCTTCTGGATGTGTTTCCTCTGTCCCAGGACTTGAGAGTCTTCGTCTTCGTCATCATCGACTGCAACAACATGAGCGTGAGAAGATGTCGCTGCAGCGCCTTTGCCAGTTGGGCGGGGTCGTGGCTTCTTTGAAGATACTGTGTTCTCCTGCTGAATGGCAGCTTTCTGCTGAGCGGCAGCCACTTGCACGATGGCTTGCTTTGCCTTCTGGTCTTGTTCCTCTTGCTCCTTCTCAGTGCACGCCTGATCTTCTTTAACCTGAGCTGCAGTACGCCTCTTCTGTTTCATGTCCAAAACTACCTGAGCAGGCCTCTTTGACGCATTGGTTGGACGTGTGTGAACCATGACTAGCAAGACTCAAGAAAGATGGAAATGAAGACACCCAAAAGGTGACAATGAGGTCAACTCGCTAGGACTCAGAGTTGTTGAAGGGTGTTTTACGTGTACTAGTACGTCATGTTTTCATGACACACACTATCATTACAAAACTCAATTTCTCTGCAGTGATTTTATGATTAAGTCCCTCCCACAATGTCTGCACGCCCTCATCGCCGGTTCCAAAAGAACACTCATTCACGCAAGATATTTCAGGCTAATCTAATTCCTTGTCCTCATGCTGGCTGTACACATTCCTTCAGAAACCGATCCAGACTCACGCAACATCGCCATGCCATGCACAACTCTTCTTTCGACATCCCAAATCAGCAGGCAGCCTGAGAACATTCTGAAGAACCAAACCTCGAGACCAGAGAAGGCCTTGAGGCAGGAGAATTTGGCCTTGAGGCAGGAGAGTTGGGCCTCGAGGCAGGAGAATTAGGCCTCGAGGCGAGAGAATTCGACTGCAAGGCTGGGGAAGAGAACATCAGGGCAAGAGAATTCGAGTTTGAGGCCAAAAACACGAACATTCCAACTCCAGCCCTAAATCCCGAGGAGACCTACCAAGATTATCACTTAGAGCTCAACGGCGCATATCTGACTATTTTATCACTGATGTGTTTCTCATTTTTCTATCAATACAGGGCAAATCTGCGATGAACATGGACAGTTCATCCACCCAGATGCTCCGCCACCTCCATTCACACCAAGAGAGCATGGTGACTGGATACCGTTTTGTGATCGCACAGAGTTCGAGACTGCCGAGTTTTTATATATGAAAAATCAAATGTCTGGCGGTGATATTGACAAGCTTATGTACCTGTGGGGATGAACCCTTGTGCATCACAGAGACACCCCACCATTCACTGACCACAAAGACTTGTATTCAACCATCAATGTGATACCCCTTGGAGAAGTCGCATGGGAGAGCTTCACAATGAAGTTTAATGGAGAAGGCTCAGTTCCCAGCAATTCTGACTTGGAGGCTCATGCCCCATGGATGGATACTGCTTACACTGCATGGTTCTGAGATCCCCATGCTGTGGTCCACAACATGCTCACCAATCCAGACTTCAAGGATGAGATGGAGTACATGCCTTATCGTGAATGGAAGGGAGAGGGAGGTGACACAAAACGGCAGTGGCGCAATGTCATGTCGGGAGACTGGGCATGGAATCAAGCTGTAAGTTCTTTACTATTTGATATTTGACATGACGCTGATCTAAATAATCTTAGGATGAAATCACCAAAGATCCAGCAACACATGGTTCGACTTTCGTACCCATCCTTCTTGGAAGCGATAAGACAACAGTCTCAGTCGCAACCGGACAAAATGATTATTATCCACTCTATGCATCAATTGGCAATGTACAGAATAATGTTCGCCGCACTCATCACAATGCTGTCGCTGTTGTTGGCTTTTTAGCTATACCAAAGAGTATGTAGTGTTTTCACTTTCTGCAGTGCCTTCCTGTACAACGTTTCTACAGCTGTAAAACAATGTTCCAAGGATGCGCAATGTAGAAAATTTAAGAACAATTATTTCATTCATCTCTCTCATGAATATTGCGGTCTTTCAAGACCTTCATGACTGTTCCTGAGGTCGTGCACTTTGGGGACAGTCACTTTCAACGCGTCATTTATGGCTTAGGACCATACATTGCGGATTATCCAGAACAGGTCATACTTTCTTGTATCATATCAAATTGGTGTGCTAAGTAAGTGTCTTTTTGCATGAACTTGTCTAAATCTAATGTATTCCTAAGATGTTTTGCTTTGCCAGCAGATCTAGATGGCAAAGATGCCCAACTTCATGCTCAAATAGTCACAGACGTCCTTTGTAATAATGTCGACTTTAGTACACTGTGGTATCAGTGGGGTGTTGACGCTGATGTTGTGGTAAGTTTTGTTTCAATCCAACTGCTCAAAGCTTTCTAACAACAGTAGCTGTTCATGAACGATTATCCACGCACCAACATTCACAAACTTCTGTCCCCCGATATCCTGCATCAACTTATCATGGGTACATTCAAAGACCACCTTGTCGTCTGGGCCAAGAAGTATTTAGAACGCATACATGGAAAAACTTGTGCTAAGGTGGTAATGGATGACATAGATAGAAGGTACCCTTACAATATTTCTTCAGTGACTCTTGCTAACCCACAGACTTGTTTCTCTAGAATTGCTGCAGCACCATCATTTGTGGGCCTTTGCCGGTTTCCTCAAGGCCGTGGATTCACTCAATGGACTGGCAACGATTCAAAGGCCTTAATGAAGGTCTACTTGCCTGCAATCAAAGGACATGTCCCCGATGTCATTGTCCGGTGCTTTTGCGCTGTCTTACTAGGATGCAAAAAGCAATAAAATCACCAAATTTTCACTATCCTCCACGGTCAACAGTTCAGACAAATACCAACAGTTGATAACATGGTCGTTCGTGGGGGTGCAAATGTAAATTGCTGTTCTTCTTGAGCAGATTTACCAATGACTTAAAAGGGGTGAGAATCTAAGGGAATTCCCAGGAACAGTATCTGTTAACTGGCTTGATGCAGTGCTTAGGAAACTCAGAAATGGACTGAATATAGACTTACTGGGAACAGCCAAATTGATAACTGGTATGACACTTACGATACTACAGATGGCAGATGACAATACGTGGTGAGTCAGAGTGATATCTCTTGGATACTCCTTATTCTCACAATCAGGGGAGATCAAACTAAGAGGCAAATACAATCAAATCAATCAAATATGTGGCTTCGAAACCAACCTTCTGCTGCTCAGGATCTCACAATGAGTAATGACGCAGTCCAGATTCAGAATACACCCTCGTGATGTAATCTTAAGTGGCCAAGCTCTTAATATTGTTGAATAAAGTATCAGTCTTATTTGTCGTCCTCAATCGTTAAAAATATGTGAATTCTCCCCACAGAAGTGATTTCCGTGTCGTAAAGAGAATGAAGTAAAACTACACTAGACGACTAGTAACCGTGTACTAGCTAGTATAATTTGTTATAGCTCAGGGAAGACTTAAAAGAAGGTCCATAAGTCGTGGGAAACAGTGCCAAAAGAGCGGAGGAAATAAGCTAATATTTACTCAGATTTTCACACATTCATTCATATGGTCTTAAAAGAGGGAATTGTTATTATCAGAGGGAAACTAGGCCCCTTTATATACTACTCTACGAGTGGCTACACAATTACTTATTATGGAAAGATGACTAATCATGACTCAGTATGAGTCATAGCAAAAATGACTCATTGTGACTCAGTATGACTCATTCGCTTTATTGTCCAGATGTTCACTTAAAGATTACCACTATTTCGGAACTGTCCAGAAAGTATGACTAATCATTCAAACAAAGTGTAGATTATGTAAGTAAAAATATGACACTGCTCAGATGGTGACTGTACAGATGTTAAGATGCTGGGATGTTAACACGAACATGGCTCATTATGTGTGAAAATGTACGAAAAAATTCCCATAAGTGTGGGAATATGCTGACTAATGAAAGGATAAAGGTTTTTAACACAGTTTATTGACCATGATAAGTCAAAATATGAATAATAAACTTTTTTACCTATGAAAAACTGTCAGAAAAATTAGAATAAAATGTGATAAAATTTGTAGAAAATTAGAACTACCATTGTAGGGTGTAGTAAGTATGTAATTTGATATATTGTGTATCCATGACCATGTACGAAACCAGTTTCGTGCGTGTCAGCGCCTTCCTTGAATTTTGCTACCTTGTACGACAGGATATCATCACGGAGAACACACTTGAGGAAATTAAGGAGGCCCTTGACCGCTTTCACTGTTATCACAAGATTTTTCAAGAGACCGGTGTTCATTTTGATGGATTCTCACTACCACATCAGCATTCTCTGGTGCATTATATTACACTTATCCACATGTTCGGTGCACCAAATGGTGTGTGTTCATCCATAACAGAGTCAAAACACATCAAGGCCGTCAAAGAACCATGGCGACGATTGAGTAAATTTAATGCACTCGGACAGATGTTGCTAACAAACCAGCGCCTTGATAAACTTGCTGCTGCATGTACAGACTTCATGGCACGTGAAATGTTAGGTCCACATCCTGGTATGTATATCTCTTATTGTATATAATATTGGTACTGAATGAAAAATTGAGTAGATATAAGCCAACAAGACCCATCACACGACAATGGAGATGTGGAGGACAGTGGCGAGGCAAATGACGGTGGTGAAGTGGACGACGATGGTGAAACGGACAACAGTGGCAAAGTGGACAACAGTGGTGAGGCAGGTGAGAGGGGCAAGGAGGATGAAGGTGATGAGGAAGATGATGGTGCAGTGGAGGGAGCCTGAGTGCAATGTGATGTGAAACTGGCATGTGTACCTTGTGCATTATCTTTTCTTTCATATATATTATTATCTGACCCAACAAAAGAACACAAACGAGCATGCACCATTCATGTGCTGGCAGAAGAACTCGATGTACTGAACTTGCCCCAACTGGTCCGCCTTTTTCTCTATGACCAACTCCTCACAGATGATGAACATACGTCTGATACCATCCTGCTTAGTGCTTGCCCCAGATTTGAAGGCCATGTCAAGGTTTTTGGATCTGCAGTATCTACTTTCTTTGCACCAAGTGATCCCAGTGGTATTGGGGGAATGCGACGCAAACATATCCATTCTGTCCCTTCATGGCATGGAGGTCCAGGATGCTACAACACTGTATTTGTGAACACTGGAAGTGAGGATGGAATACACAGTATGGATGTTGTCCGTGTGCTATGTTTTTTTTCCTTCCATTATGGCCGTGATTTGGAGACTTTTCCGTGTGCTCTGGTACACTGGTTTAAGCTTGTCTCTGACAAGCCCGATCCTGGAAATGGAATGTGGATGGTCAAGCCATCCTTTCTCGACTTGGAGCTCGACACTCAGGAGCTCTCAATCATTCACATTGACGTGATCATTCATGCAGCTCACTTGCTGCCCATCTTTGGCGAGGAATTTGTCCCACAGAAAGTTACATTCCATGAGACTCTAGATACTTACTGCGGGTTCTATGTTAACAAATTCGCAGATCATCATTCTTTTGAAATAGTGTCTTGAATACATTATTTGCAAACTTTGTCACTTAACTACTTGATAGCCTTGCTTTTTTTCTCGGTCAGACTAGTAAGTAGTGTTAAGTAAAAATGAGGTAACTTGAAGTCGTCTTAGCTGACTTAGCGCAAATTTTCAAGTGTCAAGCTGAATTAAGTAAAGTGTACATTTCCTGATGCTATTGTCTGATTGCATCGTGTTATAGTGGGTCGAAGCGCAAGATTGTGGAACCTAGCACAGCTGAGACTCTCATGTTCCTCGATATTGAGGGTATGGCGGAGGATTGATGAATAACTAGTCACTCGTTTGTATTTTCTATATTTGAGATTTAATGAAATTTGCTTGATGGCATTGGATGGATTGGACAACTGCCTGAAAATACTGTTCTGATTGTCGCAAATTGAGTTCCTATTGGCGATAATTTTCAAGGACTAAAATAATTGATCGAATTTGCGAATACATTGAATCCTTGCAGATTCACACAAATTGGATCACATTTGATCAGATTTGAGAACGAGGATTTCCCTGATGTTGACCATTTTGTACTCATGCTTCCTGGCTGTCTAGTGTACTTTACAGATACCTACACGTATCTGGATACCTATATTTCAAGTTTCCCTACATTCCATCGCATAGCAATACTTTGTACTCTCATTACTGCAGACAATAGGGGAGTTCAAAGCTGGATTTCAAGGCCGATTCGGACGTCGATTTGAACGTCGATTTCGTTTTTCAAAAACGAAATCAGCTTTGGTGATGGATTTCGGCTGGTTCAGCGGCAACATTCGGCAACGTGAGTCGGACTCTAAAATACGCACAACGTGACTTACCTAATACACGCGTCTTGTTTACTGTGACTGTACGACGCGACTTGGTCCTCGTTTACTGCCTATAGAGTACAATGTGCCTACCACACCAAGCAAAACTTCGCTGGTAGTAGGCATCGGGTCGTCATCGGATTCACCAGAGGAGTCGTCGGAGCTTGAATCAGAAGAACCAGAGCTAGAAGAAGACATGGGATCAACGAGAATGTGGGATTCTGCCAGAAGAGCTGCAATGTATGACTGGAGCACTGATTCAGCAGCCTGCTGGCGCTCGGTTTGAAAGGGCATCGTGGTTTCAAAACAGTTTTCACATATCCTATGCTAACTGTTGTACTACGGTAATTTGAACTCCGATGCGGCAAGCACTTGGGTAAGCAAAAACGGTTGGTGTCAAATCCGTCGAAATCAGGTCGAAATCGAGGGTTGTCAAAGTTGAAATCGGATTTGGACGTTTTTTAGCGTCCAAATCCAAGTCCAAATCCACGTCCAAATCGCATCCAAATCGGCCTCGAAATCCAGCTTTGAACTCCCCTATTTTAATACCATGCAATGTCTTCTCTATCTGGTTGACTGTTAATGTCCGACAATATTTGTCTGAAATAACTATATGAAACACTAAGTGGCGTCCTCATCTACAACGTACAAGCACTCGTCCGTCGGATTTTTCAGTTCCCTAGTATTGCAAGATATACTGGGCCCTGGACCCGACACTGCTGACATTGTAGGTACCGAAAACACAACCATATATTGCCAGCCTCTTCCTCGTGTTCGCTTCGCAGCTCGAGCACTGGCGCAATGCGATTCTGCAGTCTTGGTATATATTTCCTCGGCCTGCAATGCATTTCCCAATATGCGCCCAAGTGCAAGTTTTGAGCACTGTAACTTTCGGATGAGTCAATCACAATCAAAAGATTGAATTCAACGTGAACAATCATGATCCATGGATTAATCACACTGTGTATAAGTCTACTTCCGAAGACTGTTGAATCTATACGTCAGATGATTCTTTCTCTGTGCAATCGTCCTTTGAGTTGGCATCTTCGTCGCAGCGCGCCATCCTTTTTTCCTCATACCCAGATACATCTATTTCCTCAAATACCTTAGCAGCTCCCATTACCGGAAACATCCTGCTCAATATATAGTACACGATACTTGAAGTACCAAATCCTGTGAAGAAAGACAAGTCAAATATCTGAGTCGCAGCAACTGGTACGGGTGTTCCAGCTGTGGAAACTATGAGTACCGCAAACAAAATACAAACTAAAGAGACGTACTATCCCCAGCGAACCCAACTACATTAATGGCGATGCCTGCCATATATGCTGCGTACGCTCTTTAAACTCGAGTGAGCGATGGAGAGCCAACAGTACTAGTCTCCCACAGACCTGGGATTGAAACCATAGTTGTACCAATACCAACTTCCTTTGCGGGTGACGTAGAAATCAGCGACGTTATAATGGCCCTTGCGCACAAGCCAGTATTCGGCAGCCTAGGGGCACATTAAGTCAAAAATAAAATCAGATCCAGATCCAAGTCCGTTTACCATAGGTCCCGCGATGGCGCTCAGGAAGACCGAGTACGCAGACATATAGGAGGAAAAACGGCTGCTGCTTGATACTAGGTTCCAAGGACACATGACAAGTCCGATAATGGCTGCTATGTACCCGCCGCGTCTGATATTCTGTGATGAAAATAAGTACTTCCTGAGACAAATACATGAAGTGGAGAATTTACGATGAAACGTGGAAATAGCGCCGTCAGATCACATCCCGCACTGACCGAGTTAGCGGAGATGTTCGTTCTGGAAACGGGGAGGGTACAAAGCATGAGCTATGCCAGTAACTCGTACGTCCATTACATACCCTATCTGAGATCAATCAGTATTAGGTCTTTAAGGAAGTCAGTATGGTATCTACCTGAGCTATAATGAAAGAGAAGGCGATGAACCAGACCTATCACGACCTTCTCATCAGTGCAAAACAAATTTACGTTGTTCAAACTCACACCAAATCGAGTGGCAGGGGATGGGTTGTCGTCTAAGAACATTCCTAGCAAATCCACGGGTGACCAGATTACTTCCCCGTAGATTGTTTGCGACGAGGAGCTGACGATTACACCAAAGAGGCAGATTATACCGTAAGAGAATGGGATAGACCAGATCTGGGAAACGATCGGTGCGGATGGAGTCTTCGCCCGTGACGCAAAATCTGGTGCGTTCCTGAAAATATGGTAAGAATGGAATATAATACATGAAAGCACGACAGGCATACACTGTCAGTGTTATCATGTTACTGATGCATACGCTAATACCACTGATCATGGCCCAGGCCAGGTCGGAGCCATGAATAGTTGCCGGCTGTTTAACAATCGGTCCAACACCTTTTGCCTTGACGATGCACCAAATCATAAAGATGACACAGGCAATGGCCGCAAGGATCGACTTGAACGTGAAGAAGTGACGACTGTTGCGAGCTCATCAGCAATCCATCCGAATGAACTTCTCTAAACATACATTTTGTGCACGGGAGGCCATATAAAGGGCAAAGATATTACCCAAAAAATGATGAAGCACATAAAATCCCTGGTGTTAGTGCCAGAGGACAACGGCATGGAATTTGCTTCATCGTATAAGATATCAGATCACGAAGAACCAGTTCATCATGAAACTCACGGATATTATTAACACTCGGCCAGATTGCGCGGAGCATCACCAAGACACATGTACCGCCAATACTTGATTGCACTCCGTACCAGATACTGCAACAAAGTGAAGACAGCACGGCGCGAAAGATATCGTACTTACCATGCCATCGTCGCTCTGTTGAATACACACCACAAACTTCCAAATATCCCAAAGCTGGCACGGTTGACAACAGGAAATGTGACATGGAATACAGCACCTGGTCGACCCATCAAGATGATAGGCGGTATCATCACACCATAACCAATCCAGACGACCAGCCAGGCTTGCCACCATGACATGCCGAGAACAATCATGGAAGAGGTTATCATCCAACTATCACAGAACCTGTGTGAGGCTATACTGTAAGGAGAAAATGTGCAACTAACGTTGAAACATTGATCTACGAGTAGAGTTTCTATAAGCGTTTTGTGTTATCGTGATATTCACTACTCACCGCCGTGCTCCCCCAGCTGGCCAACAAGAGTGTTAATTGTACAGTCAACCTAACAAATTGCAGTCCTCACAAAGCGACATAACTGAATGCAGTCCACGTTCTTTCTTCTATCGGAACTGGCAATAGATCATCGCTCTGAGGAGCCATACGGTAAGCCTAACTTGTTGAACCTAAGGAACTTAAAACTTACCGAAACAAATTGCAGGCCGGAGGGAACACCCTCTTCATGCGTATGGGGAACCTCGAGCGCCTTGACAACTTTTCTTGCAAAGTCCATTAGGCACGATTGGTCGTATAGACTCTGGGCACAAAAAGTGCTGTGTGCACGTATTTAACAACATCCGCTTATCTTCCCCGGAGTCTCAAACTTGCTAAAGAAACAGGTAAAACGTATGCCTCCTACGGTGGTCGCTAATAAAAGCTCGATAACAAGGCTGCAGACACAATTCTCCCATCATAATGCCAGAGGATAGGCAATCCGCAGTGGCAGAGGAGGTAAAACAATGAGGCTCACTTTGTCACGCGCACGACGTGGAGTTGGAGATCTTCACGGTATCTCCCACAGATAGCAAACTTGTGATGGAGGCAGTGGAGGAAGATAAAGCCTGACGTTAGCGAGGATCCCCAAAATATTGCAGCGGTTATCGCTAGGTTGGCATAAGCCAATGGAGTCGATAGGGTCACCTGTTACTGGTCATGAGCTCTGGGGCCTTAAAGTGGTGATGGGCTATTCTGCGGCTCTTGCCACGGAGAGCCCTCGAGAGTCGAGACCGGATTTTCCTAGGGAATGTGATCCGCCTTAGACATGCTGATTGATGGAGGTACAAATCCCTCATCCCCAATGGAAGACGTCCATATGCGAAGGCTGGGAGACAAGTCGTGTCCGTTCATGTTGCATACCAGAGAAGAAGCGCCTGCCATATATGAATGATGATCAACAACTACAATTAGTCTTGTATCTGGACAATACTCGGACGCCCGTCCGTAGCTCCCAATTGAGATTCAAGGACTTATCTTTTGTCAGTAATGTACACACGCAAGCGATCTGTTGATAACGTCCTGGAACCTGAGCGAGCAGCAGACCTAAAACCAATAGAAGACAATCGTTCCTTGGACTTCCTTCTTGGCAAGACTCGTGGTACCGCCGTCTACCGTCCTATTAATGACCAGTAACGATTCGAGTCGACCCTTTATTAATAGCATCTTGGTCCGACGTTCATAGTTTTGATTACTTACTAGAGCACCTGCAGTGATCTCTGTTCTACCGGTTCGAGGCCTCGGGGATTCGAAGGAATGCGTCAACTCGTCAGATTTGGGGAAGGAATTGTATTGTCACGGTACCAGCAGTGCCAACAATGTCCGACAAAGAACATAGCGCCAGACAAAGTCAAAACTACACAAACAATTCGAAACCCCAACCCCAACCTCCCACACCACACAAACCCCACACCACCAACCACCACACACACCATTCATCACCAGCAAAAAAACTCGACTCCCGATCGGAGTACGTACGTAGGGGCCAGACTAAGAGCGTAGTATAACCTAATATGATATATATAATCGAACACGCAAAACCAGACGTGAGAAAAAAAGGATGGAGCGCAAGATGTGACGGGTGCCAGAGCAGTGAGATGGATGGACAGGCGATGTCGAACAAAGGGAAACACGACCCCTGGAATACGAGATGTCGAGATGGCGGCTGACGATAAAGGATGAGAATGATCGAGCGGTGATGGTCTCCTCCCCCTCCCTCCTACACGCAACATGAAAGAACGAGCTCATCGTGTAGGAGTGCCATTACGGTACGCTGCGTGGTTGGCATAACCACCCCGTTGAGCTTGCTGCCCTTGTGACGGTCCAGGCGCTGCGCCGTTCTGGCGGCCGTTACTTGACGTTTGCTGAGAAGGTGCCTGCGGTCGCTGCTGCTGAGATGGTTGTGGCTGAGGCTGAGGCTGGGGCTGAGGCTTCTGCGGGGCAGGCTCCTCAGCAGCGCTGGGTGCGACATAAAGGCCCTTGTCAATAGCCTGGGGAATGGGCTGAATCTCGGTACCAAGCTCCTGCTCAATGCGATATAGGTTGAAACGGTCCTCATAAGTGACCAGGTTAATAGCAAGACCCAAGTGCCCGAACCGACCGGAACGACCAATGCGGTGGAGGTACGTCTCCGAGTTCTTGGGGAAGTCAAAGTTGATTACGACGTTGACTGCCTGGATATCAATTCCTCGGGTCAATAGGTCTGAGCAGACTAGGTTGCGGCAGACCCCATTGCGGAAGTCGTGGAACACGCGATTACGATGTGACTGAAGCATCTTTGCGTGCGAGTAGAAACAGGAATAGCCGAGGTCTGTTACTTTCTTTGCGAGTAGCTCGACGCGGTTGGTAGAGTTACAGAATATAATGGATTGGTTGATTTGCAACTGAAGATGGATGGTCAGTAAGGAAAGAGGGTTGATGTGTGGGAACTTACTTTAGAGAAAAGGGTGTTCAAACAGTGGACCTTCTGTCGCTCCTCGACATAAGCGTAATACTGCGTAACACCACGTAAGGTGAGCTCCTCCATAAGATTGATCTCGTAAGGAGTTCTCATGCGTTTGTCCTACAGAAAGAAACACGTCAAACACTAGTAGCAAAGGCAGTACTCATGGCAAGCCTACCTTGAAATCCTTCACCATCATAGGGAAGGTTGCACTGAAAAGCATGACCTGACGATCCGTAGGAAGGAAAGAGAGTAATTGCTCCATGACAGGAGTAAACTCGGGCGACAAAAGTTTATCTGCCTCGTCCATGACAAACACAGGACACTCGCTGAGATCAGCAACGTTTTTGCCTGCTAAATCCAGGATACGTCCCGGTGTTCCAACGAGAACATGAACCGTCTCTGATAAGCGCATGATATCGTCTTTGAGGGTCGTGCCGCCTGTGGTCACCATGACCTGGATACCCATATGTTTTCCCAGTATTTTACAGACCTGGGATGTCTGGAGGGCAAGTTCGCGAGTAGGGACGAGGAGTAGGGCTTGAATCTTATTCTTGCCGACATCAATCTGCTGTAATGAGGGTATAACGAAAGCAGCGGTCTTGCCTGTCCCGTTTTTAGCACGAGCAAGGATGTCACGTTTGGTGAGGGCGACAGGGATGGCTTCTTCTTGTATAGGTGATGGCCTTTCGAAACCTGCTTCGAAAATGCCCATGAGAAGTTCACGACGGAGGAACATGTCCTCAAATTCAGTTCCTTTGGTGTTTGTGACATCTTCTGTCTGGGGGCGCAAGTCTTTTGGTGGTGGACGAAGACCCGCCCTCCATGAAGCGTCATTGGGGGTTGCGGATGAGCTACGAAATTAAAATTGCATTAGAAAAAGATAAGTTAAAAACAGGAAAGAAGAGCATACGCGGTGGATGTAGATGTGGATGGTCTTGCTGATTGAGACATATTCACGAATTGCTGTTAACGGTAACGGAGAGTAGATATTGGTAGGCGCTATTGGACGATGTAAAAAGGCAGGGCTAGTTTGATCAGCCACGCGTCTGTACCAGTGAAGCTTAGTATTGTGGATCGGTGACTCCTTTGTTTGTTGGTCGCGCCAAAATTATTTGACAGGCTGACGATGAAGTTGTTAAAGACTTGAAGGCTTGAAGGACGTTTGAGTTGAGAGTTGGCAAGTGCAAAACAGTTGGTTTCAATCCTACAAGACCATTGAATTCAAGGTTTCCCGTTTTCTCACGACACACTATTGGACCCGCTTACCTCTTACATACAACTGCTGCACCTGCCAGTGCCAGGTCCTGACTAACTGCAACGTTAAACTCGCGTCGGCCCTCTAATGTAGGAGGGCCTCTCGGTAACGCCATTTTTCATCCCTCGGTCCCTGGGAATGGATCTCGAAATAACAGCTCACTTTGTTGGCAACCACAGAAGATGTAAACAATATTTTGCGATGGCCACACTGACTATTCTATATGATTGCAGTTAATAATTCCTTCGTTTTGTCACTCGTGAGGTACGTCAAACGTTGCACGTGTTGCCAAGCAGCCGCTTCATTTCTAGGTTCGCTCGCTTTTTCGTAAGAAAAAAAAACTTCAGTGGCTGTGGGCCACGTCGAGTTAGAGTAAGTACTCGAGTACGGACTCGGATATCGGACCATTATGCATTACTTATGTACGGAAGACAGGCATCGTTTGCACAATGAATTTGATATACCCTGAACCTAACATGTGGCATAAATAAGGTGCCAGGCATCTCACATGCGTTCACATCCAATGGTACCCGCCTCATTCCCTTACAACACGCCGGACGACCGTGAAATTACGGCGTTCGCGGGTGCCATTTAAGCCTCATGAAGGGCCCATTGAAGCCCGCCCCTGCCCTTCAAGCTTCGGACCGATAACGTACTACTTGGCATTTACAAGCCTATCAGCACGCATGTTATACCTGCAGCCAAATCCGTGAGTCACCCCAGATGGAGTTCCAGTCCCCAAGCCACCTCCTCAATCTTAGAAGAAAATCGAGGGAGATATCAAGAAGCTGGGAATTAATGAAACACAGTTCCGGCAAGGAGAGGACGGCCATTTCGTGGTCACAAGTGAAATGGTGCTATGGAATTGTGTCAATCGATATGCGAAAAGGGGAAAGGAGGCCAAATGAAGGGATCACCTTATTTCTTGTGCACACAACAGACTTTCCGAGGGAAGTGAGTGTCGTGTCGGTATCCATGGTAATCTGATTATCCATTATGGATTAGATATGGAAGCCAACCCTATGTTACCTATCAGCTGCCTGTGGTGTTATAGATGAGATACGGTCGTAGGAGTCAGTGCAACACGGGCACTCTGCTCTCTGCTAAACAGACAGACTCTCAGTGGTGACTGAGAGGACGCCTCTCATTCATGCTTGCTTGGAAGCAGTTGATTGGACTGACAATCTTGCGAGAGATATTGCAAGCATTCTCATCAACTACATGACAGGAGAGGTAGGAACATCTGAGTCATCATGCGTTCATTAGCGAATCACGACAAAAGAATGGCTTTTCTTCCCGCACCCTTGTCGTAGCAGGACATTCCTTCGGAGGTTGCTTGACTCATGCATTTCAGCTCGTGATAATCCATGAATTTTCTGGCCTTGTTTTCTTCCAGATTTTGATCATGACCCTCGCGTCGGAGTATTAACTATGACTGTAGGGAGGATGCCTGACGTGCTTCGGCTCTATCTCGATTTTGGACTGCACGAGGATGGAAGCAGACGTGTTGGATTGAAGACACCTCCCATCCATGAGGCGCTCATCCTTTCCAACCTGGGAGCTAGCCGCGAAACTTGGGAATTGATGGAAAGGCTCGACAAGAACATCGAGTTGCTGTGAATTCTTCCTAGGATTCGCAACCAGAATGTTCAAGGCGAGAAGGCAAGACGAGATCTGCTAACTGGTAGGCACTGTGCTGTAGAGCAAATTGGGAAGGAGCATGTTTGGCGCATGCCAGCAAATGCATCCAACATCACCATCAGTTCTCCCGGACATCTCGTCTGCATCCCATCTTGAGACATTTCCGTATTTGACATAATTGCAGTTTCGATACCTCAGGAGTCTCTGGAAGAGCTTGGTACCTCACAGAATATAAATTGATTGCTATCTAACTATCTGCACAGCGCAAATTATGACCGACTTTCTCCACAAGAAATACGACGTTTTATCGAGTCAAAGCTCTGATACTTGTGCATGAATTCTTCGAGGTTGAGCGCTTTTTTTCGAGAATTTACCTGTCTCAGCAACTGCAGATCAGTCCACTAGGTTTACATGAGCTTAACATTGTGCTGTAAACGGGTATGTATGGCATTTTCCGCTGGCAGATTTGAGGCATTAGAGCAACTACACAGATGGCTCTATATTCCATAAAAATATATCCACGATTGCTAGTGTCTAACTTATAATGTGATATGAAAATGTTGTAGCGCCGTGATGTAAACAATAATGGTGCAAATGCAAGTGAGTGAATTACTGTAGGTGTCGAATCCACTATGGAACAGCATCGATAGGGCGCCGTAATCGTAGTCTCCCCTATGTAGGAAGATCAGTCGTTTCTTCCGTAATCGTGTGAATTGGCGAAGTCGCATCAAGCTCAGAAGCTGCGAGACTCCAAAGCCGTCGCTTCCCCTCCTGCAAATCGTTGTGTGCCACAGTCATGGGTCCTACGCCAGCATCCAGAGATGGCCTTACCAGCCGTGTCCTCCCGCAGATGATTCTTTCTGACAAGTCCAATCCATTAACTAAACCCCATACCCCCTTGTCAAGCGACCTCGCAGTCGCAGAAAAGGCGGCGGCGAGGTTTTCTGTCAGAGGCAATGCGATCGGTGGGTATAATCGAGTCAAGTGTACCGATCTTCACATCAAGCAATTCCTCAGTCACCGGGGGGTGCGGTAACCTTGGGATCGAGGCAGCACGTGCCCTCCTGGAACATGGCGCGTCGGGTGTGTCGCTATTTGACGTCAATCCGGCGCAAGCCCAGGACGTTGTTGATAGGCTGCGTTTTGATTTCCCATCGGCAAAGATCATTACGAAGAAAGTAGACGTCCGCGATCAGCAGGTCGTTCAAGCAGCCATCGCTGAGACTGCTGACGAGCTCGGAAGCTTGGATATTCTCCTGTGCTTCGCAGGTGTGGTCGCTTGCAACCACGCCCTTGATGTCACTCTTGAAGAGTGGAAGAGTACGCTCGGCATCAATACGACAGGAAGTTGGTTGTGTGCCCAAGCAGTGGCAAAGTAAATCAACCCCGTTTAAACTCGAAACTCACCTCCTGACAGTCCGAAAGACAGATGGTCGAGCAAGGGACAGGCGGTAGCATCGTCTTCACGGCATCCATATCTGGTCACAGTGTCAATTTCCCTCAACCACAAGTCTCATACAATGTTTCCAAGGGCGCGCTCCTGCAGCTAAAGAGCTCTCTTGCAGCCGAGTGGGCTCGATATGGCATCCGTGTCAACAGCATCAGCCCAGGGTATATGGATACAGTATTGAATGAAGGTCCAGGGCTTGAAGAAGCTAGGAAACTATGGTACTCGAGAAACCCGATGGGACGTATGGGGGACCCGAGCGAGCTGACAGGCGTTGTGGTGCTCCTCTGCAGTCGTGCGGGGAGGTACATTAACGGGGCTGATATCCTTGTGGATGGTATGGCCTGCAACCTAAGTTCGAATGGAAATACTTGACAAATGTTTTTCAGGTGGCGGATCTGTCTTTTGATTGCCAGTGTGTGGAAATGTTGGGAATCAATCGTAGACATACCAACGACCCGGGTATGTTACTGTAAGGGGGAAAGGAACGGGTTGCATGACAATGGTCATCGAAGAGTGAAATACAAATATGTTTTGGGGCCGTTTCCCTTGAGCCGCCGATGACTGTAGGCCAAGAACCTTGGTCAGTCCGCCGCGAGAACTCAAGTAATTACTTACTTTCATAGTGCAGTCACTCGGATTCGATTGTTAACGTACTTGCCGCTGAGTCGAAGAATACTTACGGTATCGTCTTGTATCACGGAGTCGTCCGAATGATAGCAGTTGAAATTAGAAGTTAGAAGTGATGTGCACCAATCAAGTGGCACTGTGAAAATGAATGGATGGATTCGCTGACGCCGTGAGTCACCGTGGGGCCAATAATAGTCTCAAATATCACAGGCTTACCTACCGAAGCTCCACCATAAGAGTTACTATGAAAAGAGAAGGCGAACATAGCAGAAAACCGTGACAACGGCGCATACGCGGTGCGGATCCACCTGTGCTACTTGGGTCTCCGTAGAAGGAATGTAGTGCTTTCTACCTGTACTTTATACAGGATACTTTGGTGTTTCGGTCAGGCTCGATGGTGCGAAGCCAGAGCGGTCCAGACCAAGTCTAGACACTGTTACGAAAAGAGCAGAAGATATGCCAAAATTTTGAAGGAGATAAGGATGAAATATCGCGAAATGAAAGGGACAGAAGTAGATGGGAAACGACGCGACGACCTAAATAGGTTGAAAATCATTGCAAATCAGCAGACGACGAAGAACAAGGCGAGACTTTTATGTGAACGTTCAATCAGACGTGGCATTATTATCCTCGTCAGGCGCTTTGAATTTCGGCAGCTTGCCCGTCGGGATTAAAGCGTGAGCGCCAATGCGCGCTCGACCTCGCCATTCAAACCTCTAGTGTCCCTTTCCTCTTACCAATCACATATTTACTTAAAAGTGAGTGCCAACAGGTGCCAACACGCTGGAAAGATCTATTCGTGTTCGCTAACAACGTTTTATTTCAGCGACATTACACTGGTCTCACTGCCGATATTCACACTCTTTTCAAATCGACGCTCTTTTCAAATCAAACATTCGTTGCACTTATATCTGAGCAGTTAGATATCAGACATGTTTACGCCTCCCCCGTCACCTCCTCCATTCAAAAGTTCTGAAATGCCCAAGCTGGAAATGACTAACGATACCCCCACACACGCCAACCCATCTGCGTCCCACACACATTCATACCAATCCAAGCAAAAATATACCCTTACTCTTCGCTGGACGATCATATTGGTCCCAATGGCTCTCATCGCAATCGGCGTGTCCACACAATTTTTTATTCATCCAACGGTGTTTGATGCCTTTTCGCCAACCTCAATCTACGGGTGGAAATCGTGGACCAAAAGCTTGACCGATTGGTCACTGCATGAGAGACACAAACCTACTGCGAACCTCTTGCGGCTCGCAGTAGTGTCTGACACAAGCGCGTTACCCTTCATCAAGAGGAGCACACCTTCGGCTACCCCCACACCCACCATTCCAATAAATCCAACTTTGCCAACTCCATTTCCCCAGCCCTATGACACAACTTTGTCGTCAAATTTCTCGACCACATCCTGCTACAATTTCTTCCTCAATATGACACAGACAGATGCTTTACGATCTTGCCGCCCTTTCTCACTCTTGCTCACTCATTCTCAAGCATTCATACAGGTGTGTTTTTTCCTAGATGGCGTCCCGCACACTGTTCAACATCACTACTTCGGTACTGTTACACAAGCAGGTACAAGATAATATAAATGCGACGAACACGGATGTTTGGGGGACGTGCAACACTGCTCTCTCTTCAAATCAGTGTGACCTGAACATGGCGTGGTTTGCATCGTCACTACGTTCTTCATGTGCTACCGATTTAAGCAATCAAAACCTCCTGGCAGTCAACGCATTGATAGGTACGATATGAATAATAGCAATGCTGGGAGGGGGTCCTGACAATGAAACAGGTCTTCAAGCATTTGACTTGATGCGGCAAGCGGCGTGTTCCGTGGATCCCGTGGCAAATGCATATTGTTATGTCGAAGCTGTGGCGAGCTCTGATCCTTCTAGCTATTATTTCTACCAGCTACCCCTCGGACAGACAGTACCCCAAATCACCAGTGGGGCATGTAACTCTTGCACCAAGAGTCTCATGTCAATGTATTGGGCTGCTCTGAGCAGCGCAAACGCCACCAGCTTGACAGGATTGCAGGCTACGTACGGCGACGCGGCAACAAAACTGAACAATGAGTGTGGATCGCTTTACGCCCAAAGTACAACCGTGGCATCCTCATCAGCGCCACCGAGCGTCGAGTTGACCAGCGTGGGAGGGGCCTGGGCTGTGCTGCTGGCTATGGGTGTACTATCAATGTTGTCATAGGGAGAAGTAGGGTTGATTTATTGTCTGATACAACCCGGGTGATCGTATTTTTGGGCTATTTAGTTTTCTTTTTCTTTGCGGATCTACTTGCATAGGCGTGCGGGCTACCACTTTGGATATGTGTTCATTCTTACCACATTCACAGCGTCAACTATCCTATATAGTACTTATGATGGTCAACCGCTGTACATTCACTGTCTTCTCGTGTATACTGTTAAATTTGGGATAATGAGATTTTTGACGTAGTCACTCAAGCCATCCGTCCCCGACTCGGGTCGAGAACTTAAAGAGCCGATCACGGTAAAATTGAAGGTCCAGCATAGGCTTATTACTTAAGCGACAACGGATAGCCGAGGACTTACTTTCCTAATTCGTCGACTCCATGTCAGGCTTCATCATGATCAAGACTTGGCATGATACTTTCATTCCGAACCACGACAACGACAAGCTGGTCTTATACGTCCTTCCGGATCCTTCAACACTTTCTTAGACCCTTGTACGACTAAGATTCTGTGTAGCACTCAATCGTCACATGTGCACTGCCCCCTTCTCTGCTTCCCGTTAATTCCTTGCGACTAAACAGCCATGTTTCACTCTCGTCTGCGGGTACGTGTTGGACCATCGATGGATAAGCTTGTCTGTATCACAGACAAAGTGAACAGCGGAAAGGCGCATGATATATCCTCGGAATTGTTCGAAGGCAAGGTCGCCATTAACATCAAAGGTTTCACCAATCCCACTGGCGAAGAGCTTTCCGCGGAGTATTTTGACCGAGAAGATAGGAAAGGGATAACGTGGAGTATCCAGGTTCAGGGTGCGTCTGAGCACCTCGGACATAAATTTTATTCTGATGCTGTGGTAATTATGTCAGGCCGGTTCCTACAACCGACTTCAGCGGATGATGTTATGTTTGGAAATACGTTCGACAAACGTTTAAAGTTGCCTTGGGGTGCTGGTGTGGCGCTCAAGTTCATGAAGTGAGTAGGTTGTTATGTTTATTCGGTATCAGATGTTGGCACACGACGACAGGAGCTAATCATAATTTTTAGATACGTCGATCCTACTTTGGAACATGACTTGATGTCGGATACGAAGCCTTGGGCCCTTTCACCGCTGATTGCAACGATGCCCCATTTTGTGCACGAAAGAATAGATGACATCCGAGCTTCGCCCGTTCTAGAGCATAAACGATCGCAGTCGTCGTTTCCACCCTCACAATCAATAGGGGAGGATACCTCGCAGTTACAATTTGCCATCGCATCCTCGAATTCCTCTAGCTCTACGTATTTGACCCCATACTCGTCCAATTCTCCGGTTGCGACACCATCCTCGTCATCATCGGTTGCCTCATCTTCATCTAACCACTTGAGTTTGCTGAAAATGCCTGGTGCATTGGACGTCTCGGTAAAGAATTCACTTAAGTTGCCTCTTGAAAAAGTGCACTTGAAGAAGAATAAGAAGACGAGGATATTTGGTCGCGCGCTGGATCTGCGAACTGCAGGCGATCGTAGGTCATACTTTAGCAGTCCTCAACATCGGCGAGAGATCGTATTTGGACCTGAGGTATTGTCGTTCATCATTTCAATCACTGTCTACTGATAATTTTTTTAGGATCTGATCACGACAGATTTCTGCTATGGATATCTGCAATTCAACCCGACTCTTGCCTTAAGGCTTTCAGGTGGTATGACATTCGACCTCATGAAGTACTGGGATAGACATCCTGTCAGGTTTGTTTGTTGCAAACGGAGAAAGCCAGAAGACGGGGAACGCAGCGACGGGCAGCCCACGGGTGACTTATATTGGATTGTCTCGATAGAGACTGCATATGAAGGCGATATACATCAGGAAGATTCAGAAACAGGACAGGGACAATAACATGATATAGACGGATATTTCTAATTCACACACATCTTGTATTATATATTGGACAATAGAGAAACCTACCATCCATCATATGGTTAGGGGTAGTTTTTCCTTAGCGGGAGCGTTTACATCATGTGGCCGTGCCACTTTGCCTGCTCCCGAGTCGCAGCATAACGTCGAACCATAATATTGTCAGTACACCGGGATAATGATTCAGATATGCCGTGCGGAAGACGGCGAATCATATCAGGTATGCTGCAACAGAGTCTCCGGTGTCATAGACTCGCAGTACTTACATCAAACAACAGGTCAATGCTAACTTACGAGACATTGAGAGGCACGCCTATGCCCAAGCCCAGTTTTATAACGCACTAACGTTTGTTCTGCAGGCGAGGAAGCCTAGAGGCATTCTTAAATCAGGAGACGGGCGTTGATCAGGACGCCATCTTGGCTTACCTTTCGGATGGTACACGCTTGCGTACCGACAATGTTCGTGAGCTAGTGGGTGCACATGACCAGGCAAGTCATATTCTCACTGTAAACGCGGAAAACGTTAACTCCCTGAACAGACTATCTATGTTTTCAACAAGTATTATTTGGATTTCGACTTAAACGACGTACTTCACGAGCTAAGGGTTAACCCACCACTGCAACCTCCGATTGAAGGTGCGTGGCTCGAGCCATATTTGATATTTTAACGTCAACAAAGTATCCCAGATTCAATTTCTACAACACCTCCATATCGACCTTCACAACTCGCTGCATCTTACCTTCGCACAGCACATACGCACCTCGAACATATCGTCCATACCGTGGCCACCCTTCACCGCCAACATCAAGCGGCTCGAATTGCATCCAGCAGCCTCGAACTTAATGTTCTCGCTATAGCTGACGTCTTCGATGGCATCGCTATGACGGCCCGTAAGGACCTCGAGCGCCAGGCCGCGCTCCTTGCAGGTCTGGATGCGGATTTGGAAATCATAAGCCGCGTGAAGATACATGTTGAATTTATGTCGCCTGCTGTGAGAACTGCGATTGAGAACGGAGAGCGGCCGAGGACGTTGGGTGATTATGTGTCGAATGTGAGGATGAAACAGGTCGCTGACGCGTGTGCGAGGACGCATGGTACGTAATTGAAAAAAGTTGGGATTACCTTCTTATATTGTCGGTTTAGAGGATCTCCGGGCTCAGTTCCAGGACGCTGAGCAGTCAGCAGCCAGGTTAACGAACGGAACTGATTCTGTACGCGCAACAGTAATGAATACAGAGTTTGTGTTCCTCATCCTATGATACCATGTCCATCTCACTTGTTCATAGAATACTGGAGGGTGCAGACGCCTCAGGCCGTCGGGCGCAGGAGATTCTCGAAAAGGCATCGGACATTACAGCAGCTCTTGAGAGTCCTGCCACGGATCCAAATAACCTTCTTCGTGGTATGTCCGATTCATAGACGCAATAACAAAGTAATCATGTCTCAGAGCTAAAACATCTTGATGGTGCACTGCGAAGCGAAGTACGAGACATTACCGAAGCCAAGGTTTGTCTTCGAAGTCTATGAAAATGCTCTTACTGACGTTTTACAGAACGCATATACCGAGCAATGTATCGGTGTCCTTCGTCAAATCAGTGCCTTAAATATCGACATTGTACAGCTACCAACGACCCTCTCTAACCTGCAAGGTAAATTCAGGGCTAAGAACAGCTTCTCGCACATACAGAGGCTTCACAATATGCTGTATGCATATTGCGCCACTGTCGTTGAGATCGTGCGACGCAAGGAATTTGGTTAGTTAACGCAGTTTTGCGTGACCCCATGTCTGATCTCTTAAACGCAGCTCACTTTTTCTATCAGCGCGCGCAAAGCATTTTGGAAGTGATGGCCAAGCTGTCGTAAGTCCACAAAAGTTGTTGTGATGCTATGTTACAACTCCTGACGAGTCTGTAGTGCAAGCGAGCGGAAACGCCGACAGGTATATAGAGGGGAAGTGCATGGTCAACTGCCCTTCGATACGAAAGGAATGGATGATGTTGTACCGACCATCGACTTTTCTCCTTCCGGTAGCAAAGAGCCGTCGTATTCGCTGGACCGAGAAGACATTAATGGTATTGTTTTGTCCACTAGCCCGTCGGCCAAACTCATAGTGAAATACCAGTGCTGCTTCAAGTCCTGAGCGATCTGGAGTCATGGGCGCGGTCAAGTTCAGACCCTGTGGCGATGGGCTCAGTACAGGAAGCAAGAAGTGCAGTGGATAAGCTCATAGCCAAGATGGATAATCTGGAAGCTGGGTTTGACCGTATCGCGGAGCGTTCTTGTGAGTAAAATAAGTCGCCAAACACACCTCTAGCTAACTTTGTGCAAGTACTCTCGGCATCACGATTGTCTTCGTCACGCAGAAGACGTAAGTCGATATCTTTATATTTTTGCCCTAATACTCACATGAGTCACAGTAACAGAAGCAGACGAACACGCATTTCAGGAATTGGCTGAGCAACTGCGCGAAATGCAAGAAGCCCAGGCAAACCAAGAAAAACTGGTACAACAAGAGCGGACGTCCCTTCAGGCTGAAATACATCGACTCCATAGCGACCTTCAAACCACTGAACTCACATCTCACTCTGAGCGGGAACGTGCGGATGTACTGGAGCGTGAGCTGCACCAAGCCAAAGCGCAGATTGAAAGTGAAGTTGCAGCCCGACGCATACTGGAGCGCCGCAATTTGGAGTTGGCCCAAGACCTCGAAAAAGAGCGACAGAATCGTGTTCTAGCACTCGTCGATGCTACGGAACAGACACGTACAGTCGAAGTAATGAGGCAGGAATTATCACAGGTCCGTTCGCAAGCGGAGGAAATGAAAGCTTTGGAAACTAGGAACGCGTCAAAAATTGCTCAGCTGGTCGAAGAGCAAGCAACGACTCTGCGGAACCTGGAAGCGGCACGTGCTAGAGGGGAAAACCTGGAGACCCAGATCCAAACCGCTCGCTCTGAATGCGATGAGGTGAACAAAGCACTGAAGAATACCCACACGGAGAAAGATAGATTACTTCGGGTACAGGCTAACGAACACGATCGCATTATGCGGGATCACATCGCCGAAGCTGATGGTGACCGGGCTGTTCTTGAACACCAATTCTCGGAGCTCAGAGCACAGCTTGAAGATACTGAACGGCAACTGAAGGAAGCACGCTCACAAACAGAGTTAACCAACGCAGATGCTATGGGTCTGCGTGAGGAGCTTCAGCGGGTCGAGCATGAGCTTCGGGAGGCAAGGCACATAGAGAGAATCCTCCGAGATGACTTGACAGCTGGACGGTCCTCCCAGTCTGACTACGAGCATCGATTGGAAAACAGTGGTCGTCTAGTTGCTCAGATGCTCGACGTCGCGATTGCTTTCCGAAATTCTCATTGCAAAGCACTTTCTCTCGTGCATAATCTCACTAGTCACCCCAATTCATCGAAGCATGCACAGTCCCTTGCCGAATCTACATTCGCATCCACCCAACGCCATGGGCAAAGTGCTGGTGCGCAAGCCGATGAGCCCTCTCCAATTGATCCATCAGATCTTCTGGGTGCCCTGGAATCATTACGTGCCTTCGACCATGATCATTTCTTGGAAGCGGTGGCCAGAACAGGTTCCATCATTCGAAAGTGGCAGAAGCAATGCAAGGAATATCGAGAGCGCGCGAAGGGCAAGATCTCTTTCCGGAATTTCGCCAAAGGGGATTTAGCACTGTTCCTTCCAACCCGGAATTCTATTTCAAAACCTTGGGCGGCGTTTAATGGTACGTATATATGTTACTACGAGGATGACACTTTTCCCGACGTTGTTCTTGACATCTAGTCTCATTCCCGCACTACTTCCTTTTGGCTACTGGCCACCTCGCCGAGCAGCTGAGAACGAGAGAATGGATAGTGGCAAGGATAACATCCATTACCGAACGTATTGTCGATAGCAAGGTACGTACGGCGTGGTTCATACTGGCGTATTTGCCCTCAACGCCCGACCAGGACCCCTCCAGCAATCCATATGGTTTAGGCGACGGTGTAAAGTATTACATGTTGGAGGTGGAAGACTGGACTCAAGCAGGTCAGATGAATAAGCGGAGACCTGCTGCCAGAAAGGTTTCAGCGTTATCGGATCCTGAAACAGACCGCAAGACAAGCTCAGATCCGCCCGAGCCTTCTCCTAGCCCACCGCCGGCGCCCCAATCTGAATTTGAGAGCGTTTTTAGTGCTACCCAGCCTCCCACATCATCGTCCTTCCCCGTCAGAGCAAGAGCGAACTCCACACCCGTTGCTGGTCCGTCTTCGTTGTCTCGTCTGCTTGCTCAAGCCCCTCCTGAGAACTCAATGGAAATAATTCCATCGTCGCGGGATGTTTCTCCCCCCACTACTCCTCCGCCTCCTCCACCGCTTCCTTCGCCGCCTCCGCAACTTGTTGATTTGAATGCACAACAGCCTGCCTCATTAATCCATGCTCCACGTATACCATCTCCACTGCGTCCAGGTTCGCGCGCGTCTCGTGGCTCCTCGTCCTCTAGGTTCTCCGCGGTTCGACTTCCGCCACTTGCATCTGTCTCTGCTTCTCCCACCGCTGTGAAAGCAGTGGCTACTACCGCTCTGACAGAACATGATTTATCCTCAATATCTCCTCCACGCGAATATTCAACCAGTGGAGGACCGCCGTCTCCACAAGGCTCGTTGTCCGAAGGGATGACTAGCATCTTTCTCAACAGACGCCGGACTACGTCTCACCATGTCCCTCGGTCCTCTCCATTGGCGTCTAGCAATTTCTCGGGCGCACCATCCGCTACTAGCACACTTGCCAGCTTAGCTAGTAATTTTGTTCCTTTCGGGAGAAGAAAGAAGGTCGATATGCCTGCCCCCATCATCGAGGGGCATGTTCGCGACCAAGCCGGGGGAAGTGAGGTATCAGCCAGTGACATGCTGAGACGGTTTTAGGTTGTAGCCCTGCCCGAAATGTATGTGGTGCGGGGATGGGCGCTTCTGTCCACGATCGCTGTTCACCCTTGATCAATCATTTGGTCGGAACATGGATGATAGCCCTCAGAGCATCATGTGATCGGATTGATAGTTAATCTTACTTTCATTGGAGGATCTCTCTGGCTTATCAAGTACTCAGTGTACTACGGTAGTGGCAATACCATCCCATATTGGCCATTTTGACTCTGTCAGAGCCTTGTATATCCTATTACCTTTGCTAGTCGGCGATCTGTTTGAATCCGTTTATCCACATACAGGGTCTTGCGCCGAACTCTTTTTCACGCGTAAGTCAGGTGAAATCTAATTCTTTTGTAGCCTAAGAGTTTTACATGCAGTTTTGACCCACGGAAGACTGAAGGAGATGAAGAACTCAGAACCCGGGAAAAAATCGGCAAGTCGTGGATCTAGGATCATGTTTGGCAAACCCTAGCCAACTCTGTTGATCCGACTTATACTGCCTACGTGGAACAATGCGACTCGATTAACGAAGTAGTACTATTATGTGGGTAGTAGGAGATCCTTCCGCTCAGGCCCCCTTTCCGGACGCCGGTATGGAGTCCAAGGTCTGCTGTCAGTCTGATTCAAGGCACTGGCTTTCAAGTCAGAATGTGCTAAAAAAACCGTCTGCATTCTTATAGGGAGATGCGGGGCAGCGTATGCATGCTGATCTTATGGTAGCGCTGGGAACACCACCCTATTCCTATTCCGGTTGTACCCCATGACGGCATATCCGACAGCATCAAAATGCACCATGAGTGTTGATTATTAACTTGTCAAGCGGTTCATCGTCAATGTTTTCCCGCCTTGATGCATGCACGATGGTTCGCTGGAAGTACAAATGAGGATTACATGGACAGGTCACAGCGGGGTACCTCAGGAGAATTGTCAACTGCCGAACTATATCCGGTCCGCGGCTACTAGTTCGAAGTGCATAAAACCAAGTACATGTACCTTCCCTGAATGATTGTCCGTAACCTTTCCCTTCTTAACCATCTCACTCTAGAGATTAATCATGGGTGGTGTTGCTGCTGTCAGCGGTCGAGATGCCTCATTTGCGCATCTCATTGACGAGAGAAAGAAGTGGTACAACAACAGGCGGTAAGTAAACACCGTTGAACAGTGCTTCTGGTTCTGATTGATGTAAATGCATGATAGACTCATCGCTCTCAACGCCTGGATTATGCTCCTGTGCGTTTTCTTCGTTCGTTCTGTCATTCCTCTGCTAAATGTCTTTTCTTTAGTCTCATCACGTCCTCGACGAATGGGTACGACGGCAGTATGATGAATGGACTACAGTCTCTTTCTCAGTGGGAGGTCGCCTTTGACTATCCATCTGGCGGTAAACTGGGTCTTTTGAACGCCATTCAGGTGAGCTTCTTTTGTGCCTGCGTGGATGATCTTTATTGATGATTGACCACGCAGAATATCGGTTCCCTAGCTGGCTATCCATTTGCCCCTTACATGTCAGACGGCATAGGACGCCGTAAGACAGTGTTCTTTGGTGCAGCAATTATGTGCGTCGCTACTGCCATACAGACTGCCTCTCAGTCCGTGGGCATGTTCATTGGTGCTCGATTCCTAATCGGTTTTGGCCTCACTTTTGCCGGTCAGTGCAATCCCCTTGTGTACCCAGTAATTATTTCACTGATATGCTATGTATAGCTAATTCCGCACCAATGTTGGTCACCGAGATTTCATATCCCACGTACCGCGCTCCCCTGACATCGCTCTACAACTCCCTTTGGTACTCTGGTTCTATCATGTAAGTCTGATCATGTGAATCCGCCCAACGGATCTTGGACGCTGATGGGATTATTGATATTAGCGCTGCCTGGACAACTTATGGCACTTTCAAGATCAACAGCACGTGGGCATGGCGTCTGCCTTCTCTCCTTCAGGCTCTCCCATCCATCCTGCAGTTCGCTCTTATCCTGTTTGGACCTGAGTCACCCCGTTGGTTGATCAAAAATGGTCGTGAGGCCGAGGCTCTTAAGACCCTCGCCTATTACCATGCCGATAGTAATGAGTGAGCCGCATTATTTTGACTGTATTTCGCAACATGGAGCATTCTTTTTAGGCAAGATCCTTTGGTTTTGTACGAGTTCGAGGAGATCAAGGCCGCCATTGAGTATGACCGTACTGGTCGGTCTCATTTTACTTGCTGCACTGCGCTTTTTCACATGAACACTTCTAGTTGCCTCCAATGTCGGCTGGAAGTCACTTGTTACCACTCCTGGCAACAGGAAGCGTATGCGCATTATCGTCGCTCTTGCCTTCTTCTCCCAGTGGTCTGGGAACGGTCTTGTTTCATACTACCTCTCAAAGGTCTTCGACCAGATCGGTATCACCGGCTCAGGCACTCAGTTGCTTATCAACGGTATTTTGCAAATATGGAACTTAGGATGGGCCGTCTTCGCTTCTTTCATGGTCAATAGACTCGGTCGTCGGTTCTTGTTCTTGCTCTCAGCAGCCCTGATGACACTCTTCTACATGGCACAAGCTATCTGCTTTGCCGAGTACTCTGAGCATGGTCACCCCGCCGCCGGACACGCTGTCATCGCCTTCATTTTCCTCTTCTACGCAGCATACGACATAGCGTTCACACCTCTCATTGTCTCCTACACCGTGGAAATTCTACCTTACAACATTCGTGCAAAGGGTTTCAACGTTTTCAACTTCGTCATCTCTGTCACACTCATTTTCAACCAATATGTTAACCCAATCGCACTGGACGCCTTGTCGTGGAAGTACTATGTATGTTGTGGACGCTGCCTCACTCTGAATTTTTTTCTCAACGGTCATGTTTAGCTCGTATACGTCTGCTGGCTCGCTGTCGAATTTGTCTTCCTGTGGTTCTTCCTCGTTGAGACTAAGAACAGGACTCTTGAAGAAACTGCAGCCCTCTTTGATGGTGATGACGTACTGGAACAGATTGCTAACAGTGCAGAGGTCGCACACGACGTGTACTGAAGACGGTTCATTGGAGAAAAAATCTATCGGCGCGGACAACGAGGTGTCTAGAGCTTAATTTCTCTGAGCATCCCACTGCGTATTTCGGATGATGCTGTCCTAATGTTCAGTTTTTTTCCAGTATTTAATTCATTATGTATGACCATAGGCAGAACACGACACCGCGCTGCCTTCTACGTATGTACGATAAATATAACGAAGGGCATTTTTGACTCACTCTTAGTCAGTCCATTTTAAGCGCTACTTGTGCCAATAAATTCATGTGACGTGGTGCCATATGCTCCATCACTTGTACCTAGCTCCGGCCTTGCCTGGGCTACGCTGCTCAAAGCACAATTTAAAAATACTCTTCCCCGCGTGTTCCCCGCAGTCGCTGGCATATGGACACGCATCAATCTCGGCGTGACCTAGGTCAATCAGATCGAGTTCACAGGAAGGCCTTGGAAAGCCGTTCAGCGCCACGCATCACAGCGAACGTCAGAATGAGTATGTACAGAGTTTCATAATATACGACAACGTTTACTGTGACAAAAGGAAAGAAAAGACAAATACGGAATATCTTGTGGCGAAGCATTAGGAGCACAATACGGAATGAGCTATGTGCATAAAAACCTATAGCACACGAAGGCCACGGGGTAGCACAATACGGAACATGATGAACAGAATATGGACAGGCAGGGCACCGTGGGTGGGTTAGTCCAATGAGTGAATAGATATGTAAGAATCGTGACATGGCGAGGTGTACTTGCAATGAATTTTCCCTCCACACGCAACCCAGAAAACGTCCATACAACAATGCAACTCGCGCATTCTCAGCCATCTTGTTACCATCAATGAATCAGCCCAATGATCACCTTCACAGTATGCCTTGTCGCCAATGTAAACCGCACAATTACAACCAGCAGTGAACAATACAGAATGATAAGAGGGAATGTCGATGACTGGAGAATGAGTGAAGGCACGGCGGGCCCTGCTCGACTCAGCCCATCTTGCTGTCCTTCTTCTTCTGCTTACGCGGTGGCGTTACTGGTCGACCCATGTTCATCCCTCCGTACGGATACTTGGCCTTCTTCTCAGCAGGCTTCAGGATCTGAATATTAAGGTCAAACTCAATCAAAGAACGTGCAGGATAGCTGGTATCATACCTGGAAGGAACATAATAGGGTTTCGTCCACACTCATCATCGCACCTGCGTTGTCGAATTCTCCGCAGTAATTAGGCGCTGAGAATAACGTGACCAAATGCCGCTTTGCAAAAAATTCATAACCGTCCTCAACAACCTAATTCCACGGTGTCAGTCAGCAACACAATTCTTGGGGTCCGTACGGACGCCACCCGCAAAGCGCAGCATACCTGATGAGCTCTACAGATAAGATCCATGTCATGTTTCTGCAAAAATCGGGAGACCACATCAGGTCCAAATGTGAAGGATACTCCTCGGTCATTCTCCGACCACCCGGTGATATCCTTGTCGGGATCTGACCATAGTAGATCACATAGCAATCCTTGGTCTGGTAAGACACACAAACTCAAGCAAGATGCACAGCAAACCTACCTGTGTCAGGAACATCCGTAGGTCTCATCACTCTCCGTATTTGCTCCATGGATTGAAGATCAGGGCTGAGACCACCGTGCATTGTGAAGATCTTTTCGTCAATGATAGCAGCTATAGGGAGACAATTAAAGCAATCCGTAAACGTCTTCCATAATTTGATATTGTAACGCCGTTTGCCTGTCAATGCTATCAGGGTTCCATCATCAAGAGTTGCAGCACAACTCACATTCGTCATAGAAGCCATAGATTCGGTTTATACTTGCACACTCGTGGTTGCCCCGGAGAATGAAAAAGTTTTCAGGGTACTTGATCTTGTAGGCGAGGAGGAGACAGATAGTCTCGAGAGACTGCTTTCCCCGATCGACGTAGTCGCCGAGGAAAAGATAGTTTGCTTCTGGTGGGAACCCGCCATATTCGAAAAGTCGGAGGAGGTCATAATATTGACCGTGGATGTCACCTAGCCGAAAGTGAACCCGAATGAGTCATTCCGATAAACCCACAACGACTTGAGCGACACTGACCGCAAATCTTTATGGGGGCCTCTAATTCAAGCAATATTGGTTGATTTATGAATATCTCGCGTGCTTTTGTGCAGAGATATTTGATCTCGTATTCTTGTAGTTGGACAGGTTTGCCTGGGCGGTTGCCTCGCACTGGATGCAAAAGTTGGGTTAACACCTGCTTTGTAACATATTAAGGGCGGTCCATCTAAGAAATGGACGGAAGTTATGAGTGCTGCTGTGTGCATGTGCATCCCATGTTTTTTTTTCCAAGGTTGCTTGCTGTGGTGCTCACGCGGCCCCACATTTCACCCATGCCTGTGACTGTGCACCGCATTGCACTGGCCCGCCAAACTGCTGACCCGTCATGATCCTTCCTCCCACCGCCCTGTCCCTCAAGGTCCGAAATCTGCTCTCCAAGGAGCCTACGAGTCAAAGCACGAGCCACTCACCCTCCAACAAGCGGTCAATAACCGAGTCCAGATCGATCTCTGTTTGCGAATCTGCCATGACTGGTCTAACTGAATGTGCTCAGTACGTTGGACTTGACGTGAAGGATGATGGTATGAGGAGAAAAAACGGGCGAAATGACCACGAGAAGGAAGATCGTTTTCGGCGTTGCAGAGTTGGTTTTGGATGCGTTTTTTGAACGGCGTGTAAGATTTGGAGACGGATAGTCGTTCAGCTGACGATGGCTGCCAGAACCAGGTAATGAAAAGGTAAAATGAGAATATCGATGAGGGAAAGCACCAAGGATCCAGATAACAAGCAACCTGGATGAGCAGATCGGTGGTGTCAAGGCAAACACCGAACCTCGGCTCAAAACGGAAACAATCCGTGAGAACTTTCTCTATCAACAAGAGCGACAATTACAACAAAGAATAAAGTACTATGATATCGATACAACCCATAGTGTGACACATGTACCAACACAGCAAAGCAGATACGACATAAGAAACACGCGAACAAGGTGACATCCCAAGTTATAGCACCACTGCAGGGAGTACTCCTCCATTACCAGCCCGAGCGTTCTCATCTACTGGTCGTCGATTTCTTCTCCGTCGACGCCTGTAGATACATTTGAGAAACACACAATACCAAGCAAAAAAAAATAACGTACCTCGGGAACATCGGCCCTTTGGGCATGACACGATGATCAAGGTCAAGTGAAATGTTCGTGCCCGCCTGGAAAGCCTGCATGCACAGTCAACATTAACCCGCCTCACTCGTATATAGAACCCACCTCTATCCACTCCACAACGGAAGGCACGTCTGCTGCCTGCAAGAGAAACTGTTCCCCCTCCAGCCGTACCCTTATCACGTTCTTCCGCTTCAAGTAATCATTCCCGAGGCCACTCTCCGCGTGCTGGAGGGTATATGCACGGATCAAATCGCCTTTCCCAGGCTTTTGTATCTCGCCGCTCCGCAATTGCATTCTCGATGAAAGAAAGCTGAGGCGAGAGTGAGCTCGTGGTGTTAGAGGTGATGTCCTCTGTGAAGTCGTCTCCTGTGAGGCCGAACTAGACACAGAATTACGACGGCTGTTCGGCTCGCTCACCGGGAGCAGCTCCATGACTTCGTTTATCCCAGTAGATGGCATACCCCTACCTCGCGATTGCGGCACGCTTGATGGACCACCGTTCCGCCACGGGGCCAAGAAGCTGGCGCCGGACAGCCTCCTATTGGCCCGCGACATCGAAGGCGTCGTGGATTGATTCGTAGCTCTTGATGATTGCGATTCGCTCCGCGGCCTGTATGGTGTAGGAGGGGGTGAACTTGACGGGGATGCAACCGGTTCATCGTCCGCTATTTTGGAAGGGGCCGCCGGGCTCTTGTCTGCTTTCCGCACCGGCGCGTGATATCCACTACTTAGGTCACCCACGCCGACGCGTCTCTCCCACCACTCGCCAATGAGGCCCGCCCCGCTCGCGCCGGGGGGACACTTGTACACGCGAAGTGTCGTCCCTTCAAGCTCGCAAAATACACGTCTCCATTTCCTGTCCTTTGCCTGAACACCTGGTGAGCTGAACTCCATCTTGAGCGGCATAATAGCGCTGAGATACAGCGAATTGCTATATAGCGGTAACCGCTCGCGACCTTCGTCCTCATGGAATTGGAACGGAGGTGCACTCTTCGGCGGGCGCGGGTCAAAGGAAGGATACGGGGGCGGGTCCGACGCGGAAGTGAAAGTAGGCATGGATGTGCGTCGCATAAGCCTTCCCATTACATTGTCCATGTTGTCGCTCTCGACGGATTCGGTGGTGTTCTCAGAAGTGGAGGGTACATTCGAACGCACTGTGTCGCGTGACTTGCGTTCTAGTCTCCGGGGCACACTCAGGTCAATCATGCTGCGAGATGGCGCGCGATACAGACTGGGTGCGTGGCTGACCTCCAGGGAAGGTTGTGCACGATGAAGTGACGGCGTAGGCGTTATTCGCTGCCGAACATTGATAGACTCTCCGAGAGGTGTTTTCGAAGAGAAGGGTTTAGGAGTAGAAGCGTCTTGCCTCGGAGTCAAGTCCGAGAGCTTCCCATGTGCCTTGGACGAGAAATAATCAACGGCATTGTGGGGAGAAGGGGTAGACTCCCCTGCTGAATATGATGAGGTAAAGGGTCGAGAAGAATGACCAGCGACTGGGGGAGCCAAGTCGACAACTTGGGTCTGGAACTCTCGCAGCGGAGAAGGAGATAAAGAACGGCCTGTACCCAAACTCGGCATTTCCTCCCCATCACCATCCTCGTCACTCTGGTGCTCCGAGCCTTCATTTCTTGAACCCTCGTCTCCATCACCCTCGTTGTCATCCTCCACGTCGTCATCATCCTCATAGTCGATAGCAGAGTCTGGCTCTGGATCATGGAGCCGTCCGTGAACACTTAATGATGGCACATGCTGGAGGCGCACAACTGGCCGCACAGCGGGCTCTGGAGCAGGAGTAGGCACAGGTAAAGTCGGAAGATTCAAGATTGGCATACGATGCCTTGAGATAATGGAAGGAGAAAGACGAAGGCCACGCTCAGTGGCCACGCGGAATGGAGGTGGTAGGGCCGTCGTCGGCTGTGTCTCGGTCAAGTGATGACCCTGAATACTGGACGAGGGTAAAGATTGTGCAGTAGGTGGAACCAAAATAGCAGATGCGAAAGGTGTTTGAGCGGGTTCTGGTTCTACAGATGAGTTGGTTATGTCTATGTTCGTGATTGGTTCATTGGAAGGAACGAGTCCCTCTGTTTGTCGTGGAGTTTGTGATCTGTCCAACTGCGTCATCGAGTTGTCTGGTGCAGGAGATGTGTCTCGCAAAATTGTGATATCTGGCACGTTACTACGGGTCGCTGAGTGTAGTAAGCCATCATTTGATGCACGTGTAAGGCAGTCGCATGAGGCGCCTCCGCGCAAAAAGAATGGTGCTGGAGCAAGGACATTTTCCCCGTCACTATTAGACTGATCAGAAGAATTCTTTGGAAGCTTTATCTCTCGTAAAAATGACGGGGCGGGACCATGTCCCGCAAACACTGGGCTCGCAGAGGATTGCGTGAGACCGTCCCAAGCCGAGTAGCGCCTTGATCGGCGTGTGGGGCTATTACTAGACGATGAATCATCCGTGTCCGTCGGATTGAAGGCACCATCTAGTTGCAAGCCTGTAAGTCCAGGAGTGGATATGCCTGGCTTGCGGGGAACGTCAGGAGAGGGTATGTGTGAGCGGTCGTTGTCTGGGACAGTTAAAACAATGGACATGTTATCTTTTGAGCGGCTACCTCCCAAGCGCGGACGCCAGTTCAGCTTCTTGAGAAGCCGCGCTGCACGAGCCTGGAACACGGTGGCCTGATTCAGATCTCAACTGACACGAGGCAAAGGTGAAAGCATACCTGGAACGATGTGGCAGATTGCGGACGAGACTGATCCATCGTGGGGATCAAGAAAATACTCGAAAGGCCTATATACAGTGGGCGCTACTTATCGCACTGCGGTAGGTGTCGGACCTGGCAGGGTTGTCTAGAATTAAGCAACGAATATTAAGCAACGAGTCGAGTTTGGCCAGCTGTCAGGTCCAGATTGCACTTTTGTGAGTGGCGCCGTGGCAGTCAGTCAGGAAGTGAATCATCGAGACTTACACGAAACTACTTGGAGCAGACTGAGACACTGGAGGTCAGTGGAAAGAATTGTGAAGCATGGGTATGGCTAGTACTATAGCTAGTCTAACTAGTGTGTGACACGGCAGATTCGGCTGTATACAATTCTAAACTTATGACAGAGATTGCTCCACTTCTTGTCTTTTATATCTATTAATGCCATCCCTTCGGGCGTAGTCAGCCTTCTAGGGAACGGTCCAACACCTCATGTTCCGTCTCGTCCTCATCGCCAAGCTCAGCCGAGTCAGTTTGTAGCACATTAATATGGATGGAATGGGTTTTGAATGGGGGTATGTCATCAGGTTCCGAATTCCACACCGAGTCACTTAACTCCGGTTAACAATGTATGGCCTCCTCTCACCCCGATGTTAGCCCGGGATCTTGGTTATTAGACATCACCAGTCGTCTCGCTCTACGCTCGCACACTACGCGAGACAATCAGCCAAAGGCCCGGTTGTAGACCTGTACATGTACCTCGGCACATGGATTTGGAACATGCCAAGGAATATAGTTCCATAAGACCGTGACCTCGAGCAGTTCTCAGGTCATAATCTCCGTACGATCGTAACCAGGTTCTATTATTATACCAGTCCCCGGTAGGCGACTGCCTGGAATTGCCCACGGGATATGTATGTTTGAGATGGGCCCAGCCGCTTGGGAAGCTGACTCCCAAGTGATTAGACTGCAACGGGGATTATCATATGACCGGCGTGTGCCATAACGAGGTCGCCATCATAGAGTTGGATTTTTATGTACTTGGCCCACATTTGCCATTGGGCCGGCAGTCCTCTATATGAGCCCGAACTCAATCCCCCGAAGCAGATGGTAACCGTGCAATGAACATCGCTGAGTCTAGGGAGTGCGACTAATCATGATAGCCTCGAACGGAAGATGCAGCCCGCTGCATTCGCGAGAATAAAAGGCTATCAAAGGTTGGTTGATAATTTGACGGACCGTCTCTTGGGAGAATAATCAATTCCAGTACGTTTAGACATGTCTCAGGTGACGGGTAGCCCCAAGGTAGCCCGGCGGCAAGAGATATTCACTGGCAAGGGTGTGAAGTTCAGAAATCCGCCTGACACACTGTGGAGGGATGGTCACGGTATCATGTACAAGTTCTTAGCAAGAATTAGCCAAACCTTTATAGACAAAAGAAGACAGTTGTTCCTTCTCGTACTAGGCAAGAAATGCAGCCTGAGCCTGATGTTAATGAAGGTCGAAAGATTATGGCCCATATATACAACCACTTACAACGTATTGTCAAATTCATAGCTGGCGCTATCGCCCTAGCTACAGCATCAGTAGTGCTGTTGATAGCAGCGACAACGATCTTGGGTAAGTCTGTGCGCAGTGCACACTGCGCACACTGAACCAGCTAACAGTCACGTGAATAGAAAATGAGCTGATGTGGTGCTAGAAGCTCCTGCCGTCGGTACTTGAACCTACAAAAACTCTACAGGGCTTCTTTCGTCCAAGTCGACTGCTCAGTACTCAGTGTTTTACTGTCCGTTCCTTCCATAACTTTATTCTAACGCACCTCCAAGTAAGTCTCAATGACATCTGTTCTTGTCACGAAAGCTCGTTTCTTGAACACCGGAAGTGTTCGATATTCACGCAACTTTCTCTTGCAGACAACATGACTTCATCTCAGTACTCTGACGGACGTCAAGAAACGCGTGTTGAGAACTATACCAAGTTCTGGCAAAAGGACCTTGGTAAGGAGGGTGAAGCGGATAATCAAAACCGTGTTGAGAGCTACACTGACGTTGTAAACGGTATTACCTCATAATTTTTGTTGTGAATGGCTTTTAGTGACAGAAGACACAGGCTACTACGATGGTGCGACGGAGCTGTACGAGTATGGCTGGGCTCAGTCTTTCCACTTCTCGCGGTTCTATAAAGGCGAGGCTTTCGTAGCCTCTTTGGCCCGCCACGAGCACTACCTCTCAGCACAAATGGGACTTCGCCCTGGCATGCGAGTGCTGGACGTCGGGTGCGGCGTCGGTGGTCCTGCACGCGAGATTGCTCGCTTCGCCGACGTCAATATCGTCGGCTTGAACAACAACGATTTCCAGATTCAGCGTGCTCGGAAGTACACTAAGAAGGCTGGCCTTGAAAACCAAGTTAGCTTCGCCAAGGGTGATTTCATGAAGCTGTCGGAACAATTCGGGGAGAACTCATTCGATGCTGGTTGGTGCTTTTGCGGGCTTTCAGAAATTATTGATTCCTAACGGCGTTGAGTCATCAGTGTACGCCATTGAAGCCACTGTCCATGCACCTACGTGGGAGGGTGTGTATGGTGAAATCATGAAGGTTCTGAAGCCTGGAGGAGTGGTATGATTAGTTTTTGACTCCGAATTTCAATATATTGACATCAGTTTGTAGTTTGGCGTCTATGAATGGTGTATGACTGACACGTGGGATGCATCCATTCCTGCACACAAGGAACTTGCGCATGCCATTGAGTTTGGCAATGGTATCCCAGAAATGCGTCCCTTGAAGCAAGCCCGCGAAGCTATGGTCAAGGTCGGCTTCTCCATTGAGCACGAAGAGGATCTCGCCGAACGCCCTGACGAAGTTCCATGGTATTACCCACTGGAGGGTGATATATGGAAGGCCCAGACTGCTTGGGATTGCTTCACTGTTTGGCGGATGAGCTGGAGCGGAAAGCTCGTTTCACACACCGCAATCAAGTTCATGGAGATGCTTGGCCTTCTGCCCAAGGGCACATATGATGTTGGCGAATCCCTCAAGGTCGCTGCTGATGCACTTGTGAAGGGTGGCCAGACCAAAGTAAGTTGAAGCACGTTTTTGTAGATTTCTGTCGAGGACTCATGATTTATTTGAAGCTGTTCACGCCCATGTACCTCGCAATTTGCCGCAAGCCTGCGTTTTCTGAAAGCTAAACTGGATACCCAGGACGCCACATATACGTATATACCCCGCCACTAATATCCTAGAAAAATTGCATAACTTTATGGCATGCGTTTCGGCACGATCTTGAGCTTGAACCTGAGGTGATCAATTGATCCCAAACAACAAATGATTCTGTCGATTCTGGATTTGTACTAATGATATTGGAAACGATCCTTCAGATTTGGCGAAGAAAAATGACAAGACATCAGAGCGAACCTGGATTGGTGAGTAACATGACGTACATCAACAAGCGAACCTTGTCATTTTTATGATAGGCCTGACAATATGATGACCCACGATATGACTAGCCATCCCAGGACGAGCAAGCCCGGATTACCCAAGGCATACACTGACGAACGGCTCATCTTTCTGCAATGTCACGACTTCAACGAATGTGGTATATACTACACAGAACGTCATAGCTGTGGCTCAGACTGCAGCTCATGCGAGGCATCGCAGCAGTTACAACAGCATCATGTACCGCCACTTCAGCCTACACGCCATATGCAGTTCAATTTTCAAAGTATCGTAACGGTACTACCTTCTACACACACTGAATTTTAACCGGAACCTGACGCTTTGAAGGACACGTTCCTTACTACACGAGGAATAAGTGTTACGACACTCTCATGGCTCATCGATTCATCCAGAGCCTATGATGACCTTTCACATCCCTCGCCAACTGCATTGAACCCCGTAATTGATCTTCTCTTTGCCGCTGTCACTTCATCTCTCGATGTTCGCCTGTCTCACGGACAGCCTCGACCCATGTTACCATCATAGTCGCTTCACAGAAGCATGTAAGTATTTCCCACCGACACTTGTGCGTGCAGGCGTCCCCTTGGCCACTCGCCGATCCTCGCGCACTATAGATACGGCCATTCGTCAATCGTCGGTATGGTGCCCGATATGTGCCATGGAAAACGATCGCGTTGCCGCAGACAGACAAAAGGGTAAAGGCCACATCTAACGGGCGCAAATTAACGACGCAGCGCCAGAGCTTGGCTTGTTAAGTTTCCGCAATGACTATGCCAGCACGAGTGACTCGCTGTCAGATCTGTTGGCAGTTTAGGGGGCAGACGAAGTGGAATGGGTTGCGGGCATTTCTGTTCTCCGGTCTGTCATCAGGACCGGGTTGTTGATTCGAAAACATGAGTATGAGCAACTGCTGTTGACTCATGAGGGCAGGTGGAATTTGATCAAGGACAAGCGTTGCGACCATACATGTTGGACTAGCAGGATAATAAGACTCACTGATCAGAATGTCATCTAGGAAGTTTTGTTCGGCGCCCAATAGGATCTGGCTCACATGCCAGACGAGGGATCCGTTAGTAAACTCGTTCTTTGAATCGATGACTTACAGCTGCCAGTGGGGATTAATACTTGACATCCAATAAGTACTGCTGTGACTCGACAGATATAATTCTTTGTCGTCGCCTACAATTGATCAATCTACTTGCTCCCCTGCTTTTGGTTCAGCGTGTACGGGCCTGCATGGGCGGCTGAATGCAGTGTATGCTGTGCCCAAGTGCAGGTTGCGATTCAACAGTGCTACGTTAGCAGTACGTAGGGGCTGACTGCTGCCAATTGGTGTGGAAGTTATAGCCTGACGCACCGTTTCCCGGAAACTCGCAGGAACAAGACCAAGAGATCAGTACCCGGCAAACTCAGAATCGAAATCCATGATTGGGAGACAGGAGACCTTCTGTGCCATATAAGAACATTGTATTAGGTTGCATGCGTGTGATTGCGATGAAAACAATGCAAAGAATCGGAAACGAAGTGCAGAGTAGCTGTACAATGCTAGACGACATAGAATAAGCAATCCGTGAAAACATGCTTGAAACAAGGGAGACATAGGTAAGACGTGGTGAAAAAACTCCTTCTGGGACTCGGGGGCGAATACTAGCGTTTTTGTCGTTTCATATCACCGCCGGCGCTAACATCAAGGTTTGCCAGAGGTCTCCGAGTTCCGTTAGGGTTTCCAGCGACTGATTGTTGTTGCTGAGCGAGGCCAAGGCCTTGCGAAGGCCTGGATGACGACGAAGAGGCTCTGCAATTCAGGGGTGAGTCTGGTATCAGTCATATGGTAGTATCAAGAGCTACATACTGGATGGTGTCGGCTTTACGTTTCAGGCCCGAAATGTTGGACGAGCTGGAAGTAGAACCCGTCATCCAGTTTGGAGGTTGAGGTGACCCCATTGGTTTGGACTGTTGTGCACCCGGATTCTGTCTTTCATGTGAGCAATAGCCAGTCCCAGAGGGAGAATGTACCCACCATGCCCGGAGGAAAATGGAACCCCCCCATGGATAGTGTGCCACGCCTAGCTTCTGAAGAGGAAGCTGATGCACTGGAGCTTGATTCGCGTGTTCTCGGAGGCGCTGCAGGTGTACCTATTGCACCATCGAGTCCATGACGGACTGTATTTACAGTCGGTGGACCAGCTTGGAACCGTGGCGCGTTCGAGTGAGAAAAACGAGGATCTCCTGGAGCAGTCACTTCGCCTCTTCCAGAGTTAGAGATCTCCTGTCCATGCACCGAGTCGCTTTGAGGATTCTCGAGGATTCCCAGATGTAGCGGCTTTCCCCTGGTCAAAAGTCACGTCCGAGACACTCACTCCACCCATGCCCTCTTCGAAGTCGATCGGTCTCCCCAAATCACCATCCCCGAGGTCAACGTTAGCGTAGAATTCGTCGTCTTCTGAGTCAATACTGTATGACGTCTCATCAGCCACTGGTAGTTCGACCTCGTCCACTGGCGGCGGTTCTGCAGCAGGTTCAGTAAAAGACACACGTCGTTGCTCAGGCTGAACAAGTGGTGACGGGGCAGTTTGCCTGTACTGCCCGCGATTTGCATTCCCCGCTCGTTGGACTGGTGTATGGATAGGAGTGTTCAGGCCGTTGGTAGCACCGTGACCACTCCCAGATGCTTGGTCGTTACGGATTGGGGTAGTGCTTGTGGAACCACTTGCACCGGAAGCCATCTCCTGTCGTAAGTGTCGGGGGATATATGTGATCGGGGCCTCTGCACCCTGAGGTGGCTCGGACTTGACCACAACCTTGTTCGTTTTCACATCTGAAGCAATCGACGGCGTTGGTGGTGCTGTTTGTACTGAAGTAGGTGCAGCCACTGAAATACTGCCTGCTATGTTAGGTTTGGTGTCATCAAACTCTGGACGGCGATATAGCTCGGACTTGTCGAATTTTGCCTTGCCGGAATTCTCAAATGAGTTCTAGCTCGTTCCCGGCACTATGAGGGGTACCTACAGGTGGGACTTTAATTTTCGTGATCTCTTGGGTATATGACTTGTCATATAAACAATTTCCAAGGAGTGATCCGAAGTTGCGGAGCGCTCGCTTCAATGCATCAGTCACAGCTTCCTTCTTACTCTAATAAAATAAAATGAATGAACAGGACTGTCATATGCATAAATATTACCTTGTCGATAGCCTGAGCTTTGCCCTTCGCATTCTCTGCCGCCCCATATCCCACATCTTCGTGAAACACACCGTATCTGAGGGTGACACGGACGATGCAAGAAACACCAACGTTACACCTCTTGGACTCCTCATTGTAGTCCATGTAGTCGGTAGTCATATTGACAATTTGGGAACTCCACCCATTGAACCCAAACACTTCATTTGCAATGTTAATAATTTTCCACCCTTCCGCATACGTGAGCTTAGGTCCACCTCCAGGTCCAGGTCTCTGTGAGATGTACTCCGGCCCAAGTTTCTTGTTTAGCTTAGCCTGAAGCGTAGCGATCTTGATGGCCGTATCGTCAGACATATCCATAGAGAGTGAGTGATCAGCAAAGGAGTTTGTTGATCCAAAGCTGCCATGCATCGACGCATCGAACGACATCGCGCCGCCGGTAATAACCCTCGATTGAGGCTGACCGAATCCTGATGCTGGCCGCTGCATTGGCGTATTAAATGAATCCAAAAGGTGACCGCTGAAAGCTCCGGCCATTAATAAGTAGAAAACAAGATTATGGACGATTGGTTAATGAGCTAAGCACGTGGTGGTGGAATGAGAAGATCAGTCGCTACTAATTCAATTCTAAACATGCTGCAAGGGCCAAACTGACACAAACAGATTAACGCGTTGTTGCTGCACGTGATAGACCCAATGACTCTCACGTGCGAGAGTCCACACCAAGGTCCAGACTCCACTATCACGGACCACGGTGAACAGGCTGTGGTGAGAGGTGGTGAGTCTGGTGACCAGCCCGTCTAGCCTATGAGACAAGCCATCGATAGACGCAGTCCAGACTCCAGACTGCATGATGATGGGGTCCAAGAAGTAGTATGGCAACCGAGCCATTGGCATGGCTTGGACGCAAGAATGTATGTGCCTCCCTCTCCAGAGATATCTGGTATACCGTCACTTCCTGACTTTTGCAAGACTTTTCCGTGAACCGTCGAACTCTCAAAATTTCCTGAAGTCCTCGGCCGTGGTTCGTCAACTACCTGTTCATCATTCTCCACGTCATATTTATATTATATGCAACAGCTGGTTTTCGTCATGGCTTAAATTTATCGCGACTCGCTGTTCAAAACGTTCACGAAACACTTCCTCAGGGGTCGATATTAACGTTCATCCTTGCACCCAGTTTGCATCATGAACAACCCTAGCCTCTGCGTCTTCAAAAAACGATTATGCACACCAACATCATGATCGCGAGTTCCACACTGCTCCACCATAATTCAAATGTGGAGGGTCCAGTACTTCCTCCGTACTTATGACGAATACATGTCTGTGGATAGGTGCATGACAAGCGCCGCCTAGTCCTACTGTGCATAATAGACAGTAAGCGGCGATCAAGATTTCGACATGCAACCAGGGGATAGAATGAAACCTTATGCAAACGGGGTTGCAATACCAACTTGATTTATAAATGATTTGGCATATCAGAATTTCAACGTCGCAGGAAGGAAATATCGAAACAGATGCAGACCCTCACTCTGTCGTCACGATAATTTCATACCTGGAGAGCCACAGCGCCCTTTTTCCGCAGGCTGAAGCTTAAGGGGAATCCCTTGCGCAGTCACAACTTCGGTCTTGCCATGCTGCAAAACCAATTCATATTCTGCGAATTTCCGCTCCTTCAGGACACTCTACCCAATATTTAGCGTATTGCAAAACTGTACTTCGATTGCTTCTATCTCAAGCTCCCCCAAGCAGCTTCTTGGTCACTACTGACGCAGAAAATCCAAATCGGTGGTGGTATTCGCCGAGTGTCATATTATTTTGGTCTTGTACCTGAATCGAATTTATCTTTCCATTCAGATCAGATACCGTTAACACTACTCTGCGATGTTCAAAGGATCTCTTAGAGAATGGTGACGGAGCTGTGGAGCTACTACGGCAGCAGAGTTGGTCAAATGAGTGGAGGGTAATGCGCTAACCTACTATGTAATCACTAAGCTACCTACTAAGCGTGCCACGCAGCGAATCTTAAACCTTTTTATAGATATGATGGCTTGCTGGCGTTGTCGGCACAACTTATTTTTGCAATCACCCAACCTAACATTGGGTGCATGACATCAACTCGGTCTACCGTTCAATAAGCATGGACTGTGCGATATGCAGCTAAATTTAAGGCTCCTTTCAGCGCGGTATATACTTGGGCATCCGGGGCGGGGATTTGAGTTCCCCGTCTTATTCCTTCAAGGTCCGTTGGCGCTGTTAAGATTTCCAGTAAGAAACGGCGTAGTTCCGGGGTACAGAATCTGTGCAAGAGTTACGAATCAGAACCGGAAACTTCCGATAGCGAGTTCATCGAATGTGCCTGCCGGAACTGCTTGAACTGAGTCGAGCTTGACGAGTACTTTCAAAAGAGTGACTGAATCTTGGGATTGTTCTGGTAAAGGTTTCAGCCAGAGCCAGAGCACTTTGGCAAAGTTGTTTTGTTTTGACATGTCCATTTTTGGAAAGCGGAAGTAGCTTGAGTTGTCGTAAGTTTGATTTTGCTTGTCGGACGAACTTCACTTCCAATGTCTGCTCTGCAAGCCGTCAAACGGTTTCGAGTACGGGAGCTGGGGGCTACTACTCTACCAAGTCCCGCTCTCGTGAAATCAGCTCCAAAAACCAAATTATATCCTAGTTCGGCATCCTCGTCGCGCAACAAGGTTCCAGTTGCTAGCATAGAGAATCCATTCATCCCGAAGCTCAACCCAAAGACAGGCAGATGGGCACCGCCGAAGTACTCCCTGCGCCAACAGGCTTTACTTGTCAAGAAAGCTCGCGAATCTGGCACGCTTGCGCTTCTGCCTCCTGGTCCTAAAATTTCGGTAGCAGAAATTGCTGCTGCTGGGCAGGCTATCGTTCCAGGGCCTTCGGCTTCAGAGAAATCTCAAGTTCAAAACGCTGCCGCACCGTGGACGCGCCCAATAGAATGGACAGGTGAAGTGAAGGAGAAGAAAGTTCTTGGTGCGGAGGTTGGGAACAGATTGTATGCAGGGAAGAAGCGGATGTTCAAGGGGCACAAGTGGCAGCGCATTGCAGAGAAGAGGGAGAAACGGAGGGCTTTACTCATGCGCAGTATGCCCAAGCGTATCAAAGAGTTTAAGCAGGTATGGTCCCTACAGTCACTTTCACTGCGATGTTTGACATGGTGCTTCAGTATTACAAGAGGCGACGCCCACACCCTCTCAAACCTCCCCGTACCGCTAAGAACGCGAAACTTCCGTTCTAGATTTGTTTGCTATTTACCGGCCATTAGAGTTGTTTGTCTTATCCCAGCCTATAGTACATGTGCTGGAAAAACCCGCTGCGACTCAAGGAACGATCGAAAATCTGATCAGCTCAACTTGTTATCCTGCGGCACAGTGCTAGTCTGTGCTGCCTTGCAAATACTTAGTATACTAATTATAAAGCTGGTCGAGCGCGTGCCACATAAATGCATACTTACCCCAGCCTGCAGTGCCCCGCCAGTGAAAACGGGCCGGTAAATGGATCCAGTGTGACGGCGAATCATGAGCGCTTTGACGTGCTCGGCACCGAAACCGGTCGGTTCTGAGGTCGTAGCGAGACTATTACGGCTCTATTGGCTTCCGAGTCCCAGATGACCCTACCAGTCTCAGGCTCTCTCTTTCTACTTCTCTCTTTGTCTTCTGGATCACACTGGCAAGCGTTGGCAGAATGGACTTCGATCATTATGAACACAGCGACAGAAGACAAGACGATCCTGGCATAGAAGAAGTCAGCGAGATAGATCTGCTCATTCCGCTGGACCTGGACTCGGAAGCTCAAGAGCAACGGCTCTTGAGGAAATTAGATAAGAGGATCCTGCCAATACTGTGCCTACTTTACCTATTTGCTTGTGAGTGTTCGACCGCGTCCTCGCTAATTTTGGCGGGAAACCAATCAAGCAGTCTGACTCTTGAACTCGGCAGACCTTGATCGGTCAAACCTGGGCAATGCTCGATTACAGGGTTTGCCCGGAGATGTTCTTGGTGGAGATCCAACTGGGGTACTATTTGACTGGGTCAATTCTGCCTTCTTTTTCACCTATGTGAGTTTTCCTTTTTTTGGATTTCGGTCGCGTGCCAATTACTGACAACGCGGCTCACAGATACTTTTGCAAATTCCGTTCACGGTCCTCTCGAAGTATTACAATCCACGCCTATGGATTGGCTGCTCTGCTATTTTATGGGGGATATGTTCTACATCAATGGTCTGAGAACTCTATCATCCATATTTCTTTTGTTTTTATGACACGTGACCTACTCAGGCAACCGCGCATACTTTCACTGGCTTGATGATTTCTCGGCTTGGGCTAGGAACTTTCGAAGCAGCCTTTGGAGGTGCTGTTGTATTATACTTCTGTGAGTTGTGGAATTTTCAATATGTGATTGCTGGATTTGACGTTTTTTAATAGCTTTCTACTATACCAAGGCCGAGTGCGGTACTCGCATCGCATACTGGTTCGGGTTTGCGGCCGTCGCAGGGGCATTTGGGGGGCTCATCGCTTACGGGATTCAACATGTCAAGGTATCGATTGCGAACTGGAGGTTGCTTTTCCTGTTAGAGGTATGTTCGTCGGACGGAATGTAAGCCATGCACTGATGATATGCCCTCCAGGGCATGCCAACAATGCTCCTAGGTTTAATCTGTCTATTCATACTTCCAGATCGTCCGGAATCCACGAAGTTCCTTACTGCAGCGGAACGTAAAATCGCAATCAGCCGCATGAACAGAGGGACAAGTGGTGACTTTGGTGCAGTTGTCCGTCGAAGTAATACCCATAAAATTAATTCAAGCATAAGGTTCTGACTGATGAACAGGTCACGTCATTGCGGCTTTCCAGGACTGGAGGGCAAGCCTTGCATCTGCATTTCTGTGACCCGATATCTGATATAAACAGTAGATCTACGTAGGTGGGGTAATTTACTTTGGCCTCAACTGTGCCTTGGCATCGTTGTCGGCCTTCTTACCCACTATCATTGGTACCATGGGGCATGGTAAGACTATAATTTCTATCATTAAACTATCTTTTGACTCGAATTCACATTAGAAAATGCGATGGCTCAACTGATGACAGTGCCGCCATATGCTATAGCCGGTTTCGTGCTCATGGTTGCGTCTTACTCATCCGACAGGCTACAGATTAGGGGACCTTTACTTGTCTGTACCAGTACAATCGGTGGTCTAGGTTATATGTGAACGAGGCTGTTATTCATGGACAGGATGCAAGTGCTGATCTGGATTCCGCTCTAGGATACTGCTTGGCGTTCCCCATCAGGAAGATGTGCGCTATGGCGCAACATTTCTTATCACTAGCGGAACCTACTCGAGCATCGGCTTGGTGAACGCTTGGTGTATGCTTGGTTTTCTATACATCTACTGTTCAATTAATTTTTCCACTCAATAGTTAGCCATAATCTCGGCTCTGAAACCAAGAGAGCTGCTGGGATTCCTCTCTACGGTGCTATTGGGCAAATCGGAGGCATCTTGGGATCCCATCTCTACCCTTTGACTGAGGGTCCCGCTTACACGTTCGTCCTCCGATCTTTCCACACGAATATGTCTCACCTAATCCACGGTCTTTTAGGAGTGGATTCACCGGTAATGTGACAGTCATACCGCAACTTCCGCCACATTGACGAACTGACTTCAGTTTCTGCGTTCCTGCTCTTTTTGGCGGCACTATGTGCACTCATGTTGAGCGTAAGCCTAGATCTCCTTTTGGGATCACCTGAATTCATCATTCTGATGTTCTCCAAAGGTTTCCTTCCGTTTGGACAACATGCAGCGAGATCAGCAGTATGGCAAACCAGATCCAGACGATATGGTAGATACGTCGGAGCTTGCAGACAAAGTAAGGAGTTGACTTGAAAGGTAAATGTTTGTTCTGACCAATCAATAGGCTCCTGGATTCCGATACGTCCCGTAGCATATAAGTAATCATTGCTTCTCATCCGATTCATTGCGGCACGCGTAATCGATGAAATGCACATGTATTGTTGCTTCTTCAAATCCTGACAATATTTGATATCACTTCCCCTTCTTCTCACTACCAGCATCACTGATATAAATCTCATCAAGTCGGAGAATATTCTGGTGACTAAGAGAAACTTCAAATCACCGCATCAATAGACCCTTCAACACTGGAAGATGAGAAGAAGCTTCTGAACCTCGATCGGAAAACCCTACCGCTGACTTGCTATATCTCCTTGCAGGCACATCCGAGTCCTTTTACATGAGTTGCTCGAGAAACAAACGTCACTGGCACAAGTATCAGACTTAGATCGTACCAACGTCGGCAATGCTCGACTAATGGGTCTAGCACGGGACACGCTTGAGGGGGACATGCGTACGATTTGATATGGCCAATCCTGTTTTTTTTATCACATTTGCGAGTCAACGTGCACCTGGCTGAAGAAGGAAAGTTGATCGCAACACGATAGATTTTCTGTCAAGAAATCACGGTGTTATCGAAGCCCTTCAACCCCCGACGTTGGCTAGAGGTCTATGTTTAACCCTCATGGTCTGCAGGCAAATTAATCAAAATTACACGAGGTGGAATTGATCGTAGGCAACGACTTTCATTTTTCCCAGCTTGATAGCTGCGCTGGGATTATGTGAAGCAGGCTTCGGGCCTACGCTAGTCTTGTACTTTTAATTCTTATCGGACCACAGTTTGTCTGATGGATCGGGCTAGCCTTCTGTCACTGATAGTCTCCACAAAAGCAGAGCATTGTTCTCGAATTGCGTATTTATTTGGTTTCACAACAGCCGCAGGACCATTCAGTGGGCTCATCGCCTTTGGAGTTTAGCATGCAAATTTGTCGGTCGCGAATTGGAGGCCGACTGTTATTTATTTTTGAAGTATGTTCTACATATTTTTAGTTGTAATCCTACTGACGGTCTATTTGCAAGGGTATACCGAGGATATACTGGTTGGAATAGTTTTTGATCGTAAGTCGGATCATGCAGTCCCCATGATTGGGCGCTAAAAACCGCCAATCCAGTTATGTCACCGTCGGGACAAGCAGGTTCTGCGTGTTCTCCCTAACTACAGGGTCTTGCAGGCCCCCATATTTCGTTACATACCTTAACTAAAATATCCATTGGAAGTAAACAAGAAGTATGTCCATGGATCATAGCCGCTACGGCACGCACACGTCCCTAGCAGGAATGCCCCTCTAACCTGATAACAATATTTAGAATTCCTTCTAGAAAGGTATATAGAACTTGAGATATAAACGTCAGTGTGGCGCCCACACCCTGCCCAAAATTCTATCCAGTCAAAATCATCCCCATTTCTATTAGACGGGCTGGTCACCAGTCTACATTTCTATGAAGTCGAGAGGTTCAATATTGATTCTAATCCTATATCATGGTTTGCAACAAACTGAATATTCAGTATGAGGCGCGACACGTAACATTGAGGAGGACGTGGAGAATTTTGAGGCCGGCGGTAATGCGAAGCAAACATCAGGGGGAATAAGGTTCGTAAAGTCGTAAATCCAGGTCACAAACGCGAGAAGAATGTGGTGTCAGGTAACAAAAGCGTATTGGATGGTTAAAATAATCGTAGACAAAAGAATCTGGACAGTAAAAGTGAAGCACAAGGCAATGATGGAAGGTGTGATTGATCTGAATGTATTCCTAGAAGTGTGTAGTGCACGGTATAGTGCAGATGCGAATAGGCAAATTTGGAATGAAGATGAGAATAGAAGATAATGTGCTGGAGATCAGGTAGATGGCTCGTTACTTGCCGCCGGCCTGAAGGAGGAGAGCCTTTTCCTTGAGCACAGAAGGGTAGCTATTCATAAGATGAGCTAGAGCCCGGAGATCGTCTTGATCAAGCAGGCCAATGGTAAGTTTAGGCTGAAAGAAGCGTTCAGTGGCACAAGTAGCACCGATGAAACCGAAACTTACTGCGCCCTTGATACCAAATGCCTTGATAGCTCGATACCTGAATTGATCACAAAGTTAGATTTCCGTAAAGCTGGAAATGCCACTGCCGACGTACAGCTTATCGCCAAGCTGTTGCTTCTGTGCTTGTATTGGCTTATCCATAAGGCTGTCGATAAACTCATCTGTAGTTTTGACGACCAACGGATCTACTTTCGGCAGGGGGAGGCCGGTTGCTGACGATGAATTTGCGAGCTTAATAATCTCGGTAGCAGGTAAACGTGCTAGAGATGCGATCGTATGTGACGAAGAAGATCCAGGTGTAACTGGCACGGGGGACGATGCAGCAGAGGGACCCTTGGATGACAATGCAGGAGTCTTGGGAGAGCTCTCAATAGTTGCAACGATCTTCTTTGCTTGAGGCGTCGCTGGGACGGGCTGTGCAGGAGCAGATTGGATAGACTGAGTATCCGGCTTATGCTGTTCCTCATCTCCATCATCACTATCCAGGACCATTTTCGCATCTGCTATCTTTGCTCGCAAAACATCAGCGTTGAACAGGCACAGGGCACGCTCGCGCTTGGGAAGACTCATGAGAAGTTCGACGAGGTCGGCCTGCCTGGATGACTCGAGTTTGCTTACAGCCACAGCCATGCGATCTTGTTCAGAAATAGGTGGCACCGAGCCAGAGGGAGAGGAGGTGCGTGGAGGTGTGGACAGGGAAGCGGAGATTGAAATAGGGGTAGATGGATGCTCTGGCGCCGAGGCAGTAGCATTCAGAGCGCTGGGGTCGAGCACACGCGAATCCTGAGAGTTCGAGGGAGAGGGTGACTTCATAGGTGAGGGTGTGCTGGCAGGCTTGAGCGAATTACGGGCAGTAGCAATTTGTTCGGCGAATTTGGCAGGATCTTGAATACCGGAGACGGCTTCGCTCAGAGACATTGATACCAAAGATTCAACGATCGCTTCGACCTCGTTGGCAGGTACAGTGTCACTCGCCTTCACTCGCCGGCTAAGTTCACCTGTGAGAACTTCCTTCCTCACCACAGGTGAAAGCGCGGCAAGATCATCGTAGCGCATGGGCAAATTAAGAGTACCGGAAAGAGCAGCCTGTAAACATGTCAATATTCATTTTAGGTGGTGAAAAAGAAAAGAGGTATTACATTATAGTAACTGCCTGAGCCCCGCCTGCCTCTGTCCGGACGGTCAATATGACCCATAACGGGCGAGCCGAGAACAGAAGGAGCACGGCGCGGACTGGAGAAACCAATGTAGCTCTCGCCAGCTTCACTGGCAGTAGGACTTGTTGCTCCGCTTGCACTTCTAGGATGTCCGTTATGGCCAAACCGCTGGGCGAGTTTCTCTTGCCGTAACTGTTTTGGTTCATGAAGTCTGACAACTAGCTGTTTTGTGCCTAGAACGACACCATTCATAGCGTGCATAGCAGCGGAAGCTAGATTGGCATGTAATTAATAATTACGAATGTCGAGTAAACAGGAATATTATACCTGCGTCGGGAGTCTGGAAGGAAACGAATCCAAAACCACGGCTCTCGCCGTTCTCGTTCCGCATCACGCGAGCACTGTTTTGACCGTTAGGGCGTCTTTCGGCAGAAAAGACATGGCGCATACCTGACAATCTGACCGAACTATGATTTCACGACAGTGTGATATGAATGATTTAACACAAGAAAGTAAAATATCAATACCTGGCGGAAATGGGCGAAAAGACCGTTAGAGTTTATCTCGGGATCTAAATTCTGCATCCGAGGATAAGCACCTTCAGAAGAGTGATGTGATGAAATGCTAACCTTGCAGAATAGATTGCAAGGGTCTATCAGACCACTGTGACTACTGGATCCGGGTCCCGATAATGGGGCAAGTTGCACTTGCTGACCCGGGCCATGAACAAATATGGGGGTTCTTGCAACAGGGTATGGACTCACTCGAGGAGGCGAGTACTGATATTTGGTTAGTGGGCCCGATCAACAATGATGATATTAAGATACAAACTTGAGGATATGGGAATACAGATCCTGATGGGACAAATGATGGGGCATGGGCGCTGAACTCAGAGACAGTACCACTGGTACGTCGCGCCTGGTATACTGTTACAGCAATGTTTTGTCCTTCAACGTCAGCACAGTGCATGGCTTCTTCAGCAACTTGTGCATCCTCTTCACGCCAGAACTCGACAACTCCGGTATCACTTCCAAATCCAGTCTGTGTCCGAGTAGACGCAAGAGCGCCAAATGATCGGAATAAATCATAAAGCTGGAAATCAGTAAAGCCAACTGGAAGATGCTTTACAAGACGTGGCAGAGCGGATGGAGGGGGGAGTGGTGTCGGCGGTGTAGTTGGTGGATATGGAGATAGGACCAGAAACACGGAAGGTTGCAAACCCTGAATCGGACGCGACTGCAAGGTGGCGAGAGCCTTCTCCGCTGTGCGAATTAACAATTCAGTTAGAAATATTTAAATGAACGCGCAAATCAGGCACAACCTTTCTCAAGGTACTTGAATTCTATGGTTCCTGAGAGAGGGCGATTACTGCCATCACGCGCAATGTTGGGTCTGAATGGAGCACATGGCTGGAAGGTCATGGCAAGATTTTCATCGGTGACATAAGGAGGAAGATTGGAGATATAAAGCAGAGGTTCGTGAAGATATGGATGAGACTGGGGAACCTCGATATCCTGCAAAGTCGGAGAAGAATATCCAGTAGCCATCTTGATTATCGGTATAAGATGACTACTCCGATTCGATTCTATATTCAATAGATGAATTCTCTATCAGTCTATTTTTGATCTAATAGTAAAAACTTACGCAGTCAATGGGCAAATAAACGACCTTGAGTCACCAACTCGAAGTGGTCACTGCAATGCCTAAGCACCGAGTAAAAAATCGGGGCGTGGAAAGCTTATATCAGCGACGCGTGGTCAATCGATGCGCACATCGATGATCAGGCTTTAAATTCAGCTTTAGTTCTTGACTACTTTTCAAATCATGATCACGGCCCAATTGACCCAGATCGAGTTGTTCTAAGCAACTGTCCAGCAGCGAATAGCAGCATGAGCTAGCATGATTACCGCTAGTGGATGCGTTCGATATGCCATGGGGCGGTTCTCATAGCTAGTACAAATACTCGACATCTTAATGGTGAGTTTCACCCTCTCTCACGTAACGAGGGTCCCTCGCATCTCTGAGACTGTGCCCAAAATACTAGTCAGTATTCGCGTGATGTATGTCTCCGTGATATCATCATGAAGATCCTCTGTATGGTCTTATGAGATGGATCTTTCTGCTTCATAAGCTCACGTTCAACATAGTTATGCAGATCCCCCTCGGACTTACGCACGTATTTGTCTACCTGAAAAGTTATGTTGGCGGGTCACGGTTTTACCAGATGACACAAAATACAACATTCCTCCCGTCCGATCAGCCAAGCAGCACAGCTTGCGAACCATTTGTCCCATTTGAGCTCGACCGCTGACCTCGAGCACGTCGCGGCGCACGTGTAGTTCCCTTTTTCTACGAATGTACCCCCACAGTGATGCACAAAACGGCATCATCCGTCTGCAAGTGGATTTCATTCCGATCACATCCGTACGGGGATCCTCGTCATCTGTCGAATTGTTTCGCGATAACATCAGTGCAGGGATCTTCGTCATCTGTCAAAGTGTTCCACCTGTTTTCTGCAGCTCGAGAAATTTCATATTTGGCGATAGCTATGCAGTAGGCACCTGGCTGACAACCCAGAATGCCCATTCGATTCCTTGATTGATGCTTTCTCGGAGATGCCTCCCACTGACACTAGGGTCCACAGGTTACTCTGACAAATTCCGACGTGCGAATTGTTAGAATTGTAACACATCCTTCTCAATCGAGGTTGTCCGTCCTGTGAGGGGCGAGATCCCCTTGCCTGCCCTTCAAGTGACACATCATCATACATTCGATAAGATGTTTCCGCAACCTCCCCCCATTCTGGTATATCAGATTGTTATTCCCAGCACAACTGGTGTTCTCACGTTACCCGATTCCGGATTCCCGCGTCTCAATCCTCTATTTTTGGTCTTTCTGTGACATTTTCACTCTCTCACTTGCCACAGCTTGCCATCCAAGCTCTAGAGTCCGAGGCTGCATCGAAGTCTGGGTCATGGTATGTTTGCCACTGTTTGCCATCACTCCATTTGTCGTTGTTGCCGTGGGATGTTGCTATTCGAATGTGAATATATCTGATCATCATACTGTTATCTAGGAACATCGCGGTTCTTTATGCTCCAAGTGCTGCTCATTATTTGCGTGATTTTTGGTTGGCCTCCCTAAGCTCTCGTTCATGGCCCACTTACTTGCACACTAGTGATCTGGTGACGAGTCATCGATAATTGCCTGTAGAAGTGCAGTCCTCCTCCTACTGCAACAGCCGTTTGGATCAGGGTCAACCGCTCGGCCGCCACAAATGGGGCATTTTAACTTTCTTAGGGATTTAATCCGTGTTCTTTGATTGGCATGTGTCCCCCGCCATCACTGGATATATCCCCTTCTACTCTACTCTGTAAAGTGCCATCCAAGAGCATCCAAGTGGGGCCCAGTACTGTCATAACATGTGATTTATTAGCTCACACCCGAGCTTACGGTTTATGCTTATCGGTGCTTATGCTTACATCCCCCCTTACTATCCAATTCGTACGTGGGTGTAAACAAGCTGAAATACGTTACATGCGCTGCCGCGTCTATAGTCGAGTGCTGTCGAGCGCCGCTTTGCCAGTGCATTATTGAGGTCGAGAAAGACGAGAACAGGCTTGTTTTACTCGGGAAGCGGGACAAGGGAGTAAGCGCTATTCACCCTCAGATTCGCGGCCATTTTCTGACTATGCCATAGAATACATCCAGTGATAAATGAGTTCTCCCGTACTTTCCCATTCTTCACCGCATCGTCTCGTCTCGTCCAAACTCAACTGTCATTGCCGTCGCCACAGGCGTCGGTCCGCGTGACAAGAATGGATAAACTCTCACGCAAGAACGGGTGTTCGCTCGTGTAGAATCTTGGCGTGTTTGTCGAATCACTATGATAATACAGCAGAAATTACAATTGAGGAGCCTTTTTGGGGGACAGTTCTAGATTCATGGTACGGACAACCATGATCAACATGTATGCATGCAGATACTGCTCATGGAGAGAAATTCGTGCCATAGGCACGAGCAGTATTATCGTATTACATAATCTACATCTGCGGGGGTCGGGGTCATAAGCATAAACCGTAAGCGCTTAAGCTCCCAGGTGTGAGCTCCCTATGTTATATGCGGTGCCGTTACCGAAGCCAACCCCTTTTGACGATATTTTAAAAGTGGATATAAGTATATATCATTTCTCAGAATGTGAGGCGTCACGAGTCTTTTACTCCATGCTCGCTAGAATGCACATATACTAGGAAATTGAGATGAGAAACCAAACGTTCTGCGGCGTGCGCGGAACTTCCAGGAACTGCGCAGACTGGTTCGGGTGACGCCGTGGAGTATGGGTGTCATATAGATAATCCAATCTCTAAATTCTCGACCAGTAAGCAATCCAGCGATCGAACGAAGGTGATCTGAGAAAAAGTTTACACAATCTCCTAGGTGTGTTTCAAAATAGCTCACTCACCGGCAGCTATTTTTGTGCTAATCTCGATGTGGGGACCGTCGGGATACCGAGCTAGATCTGAGTTCCCCACAGGGGGAACAAGTCCACTTGAGTTATGTGCAATTTTGCGTTTAGTCATGTATCATATTATACTAGTGCTTGTCTTAAAGTGCCTTTCGTCGAGACTAACCGCCATTGAACGTTGACGAGTCTCAAGGCGACGGTTGTATCAGGAAGAGTCCTTCATTTAGTTAAGAACAACTTAGGGCAGAATCAAAGTAGTAGGCACACCAATTATAATGAGTGTGTAGCGCCCTGTTAACATTCCGAAGTAGATTGGCTCCTCACAGGGTGGGAAATCCGAAACACGAGTCCCTGAACGCATCAAATTATTAGTGTCAGTGGCAAAGACCTCACTCAACCGCCGCTCGGTAAGCACATTTCCTAATGGTGCCGCTAACTAAATATAATGTAGAGTTGCGTGCACCGACTTAGCCAAGCAGGGAGATACGGTCTCTGTAATACATCTAGCAGGACCTTATAGATGTTTTCCAGATTCGGAAGGGATGGAGCAGTTGACAGATTGTAAAGCGTCCAAAACCCGTGGACTCACAAGTGAAAGACATGTCAGGGTAAAGTACGCAGAAAATCTAGCTTCAAGTTGTGGCCAGGAGCCTATTGGTGAGGTGATTCGCTTATTGAGGATACGATCATTACAGAGGTAAGGGGCCCGGACCAGTGCGACTCGTTGAAAGCAGTTGAAACCTTGATGCACTGCGTCGAATTAGAATCGCGTGCTCCCGAGAATTCCCGATTTTTCCATTCGTGTGATATATTCGCCCATATGAAATCGCAACAATCAAAATGGGTGAGCAGTAATAGAATCAATGACCTATATGCTGAGCGTGGCACACCTGAACCAGATTGACCGGGGCCCGTCTCACAGGTATTATTTTCGCATTCAGTATCCAACTTCGATCCGTCAGGAACGAAAGGCGATCAATGAGAACACCTGCTTCTCATCTTGCTATGATCATGCTGGCTCCAAAACCCGAATTCGCCGAGAGTGAGTTCATAATCTCTGGCGGTGACTGAAGTTTCCAAGAAAGATCAATGAATTACTAAGCATGGTTGAGCGCGTAAGTTACCTCACTGTTCCGTCGAGTCTGACTTTCTTGACATGAATAGTCGGACTATCTCCGTGAATTGGATATGCGTCTTCTTAGACAACCCCGCCGCACTAAAATATCCAGATTCCAGGCGGTCAACAAGCGCTTCCAAAAAGTGCTTTCTGAGCTTTCTTAGACAACTCGTCCGTGGAGTAGTGTTGAGGCTCGTCCATAGAGAGCCGCGAGTTGCAAGTTGGTGTTCGACAAGTTTCACGACTTTGGAAGATGTTATTAGAATATTGACGGTATCAATGGCCTCTGTGCGTGATTTGGGGCTTAAAATAGACCACAGCTCCTCCATCCTCATGGATGGGCTAGTAAGTCACATAGGAGAAGGATCAATGGGATACCGCCAACTTGAACTTGGGCATGAACTTCTTTCAAACAGGGTCGGCAATGTGCCCAAATTTCCATTCTGGGACACTGTAAAAAATACATTCTGAAAATGACGCCAATCATGTGCTGCCATGAGATTATAGTCCTCATGCGAAGTTTTCATTCATGTACCTAGCCGGCAATGTACCCTCAATTGAACAGATACCGTTATGTGTAACGGTGATGTTATTGTTAATACTCCCGGAAATATCGCGTCCCTATTCAATGTGGTCTGGTCCGGCGACCCTTTTCTAGTACGTTAACACTGACGGAACCTCGGTTCACTAAACCGTATAAAAGGATCGACTTGCAATGTGCAGTTCCTCAGTGTAATTTTTTTTAAAGTTTCTTGGTTCATCTTCTTGCATACTCCAAAAAATGCACTCGTGGAGCCGAATTTTCTCGACTTTGGCCCTCTTGTCATCTGCGGTTGCTGTGCCAGCTTCTTCATCAGTAGCATCAGCTCCGGCGGCTACTCCAACTGTTCCTTATGCCAGTGATGATCCCAACTACCCTCTGTGGAATGAGTTCGAAGATATAGTCCCCGAGCCTATTCGTGGCACCCTTGGAGCTACCATCCTTGGACCACAAAATATTCCACTGGAGCTGCAAAACACCGACCTCTTTGCTCCTCCTACCACCGATGAAGGCTCTGTGTAAGGCATATATCTCACGGTGTTTTCTCGTTTCTTAAACTGCATACTAGGCCAAACTACAAGTGGCCTTTTTCCTTAAGCGCCAACCGCCTTCAGACTGGTGGTTGGGCAAGGCAGCAGAATAGTATGTGTTTCATGTCATGGCTTATTTACAATTGATGAACCTGCGACTTGCCAGTAAATGACATGAGTGTCGCTACCGATTTGGCAGGTGTCGATATGCGCCTGGAAGCAGGTGCCATCCGTGAGATGCACTGGCACAATGATGGCGAGGTATACGTCTTCTCAAACTGCTGATCGTGGTACTAATAGTCCCTTTACAGTGGGCATATGTTATCTCGGGTGACCTTCGTATCAGCACTGTGACTCCGGATGGCCAAGTCTATGTCGGCGATGTTGTAAGTACATCGCACCCGCTCACATGCTTTGCCTAAACTGCGATTCAGTCACAAGGAGATCTGTGGTACTTCCCTGCAGGTTATCCCCACAGGTATGTGTATTCTTTTCCACTGAGGCAACGAGCTGAACTGCGATCCAGTATTCAGGCCAAAAACACCACAGCTGCTGGCGCGGAGTTTTTGTTGATCTTCGACTCCGGCTCGTTCAGTGAAGATTCCACTTTTCTTCTTACGGTCGGTTGTTTGTCTGGTGTGCAAGTCCTTGCCTGAGCATGATCTACAGGACTGGCTGGCCCATGTGCCCAAAGAAGTTATCGCCAAGAACTTCCAGGTAAATATTTCAGCATTCGATCACATCCCATCCAAGGAATTATATATCTTCCCATGTAAGTTTTTCCCGTTCTGGTCACTTGCATGAATTTACGTCATCATTAGCTACACCCCCTCCGGAGAATATTGAGTCAGACATGGTAGTTCCGAATGACACCCCGATGCCTTTTACCTTCGCCATGTCACAAGTGAATGCAACGCAGGCACCTGGAGGTTCATACAAGGTCGTAGACTCGCGTACCTTCGAAGTGGCTACCACGGTCTGCACCGCCGAAGTAACCGTCGAGGTGGGCGGTATGAGGTTTGTGATTCTTACCTATCTTTGTTTAGAGCCCGAGTTAACCAGCCTGTGTTGTTAGGGAGCTTCACGTGAGGAAATCCTTCTGTCTTGAAAATACAGCATTCCTAAGCTTTGTTTGTGAAGTGGCACCCTACGGAACCTGAGTGGACTTACTTCATGTACGTATCAGGTTTACCTGAGGTTTAGTCCAACTAAACCTTTCCAGTTCGGGCCAGGCTCGCATTACCGTTTATGCATCCTCCGCTACGGCAACTACAGTGGACTTCCAAGTAAGTCTCCCAATCCCTGTCAATCGGCGGTTACAAACAGCAAGTGTTTTTCTGCTTTAGGCTGGCGATATCGCATACATCCCACCATCGTTTGGTATGGTTTAACGTAATTGTGTTTGACATTTCTTCTAAATATCTTTTAGGTCATTACGTTGAGAATACTGGCACTACCACTTTACTGTTTCTAGAAATCTTCAGATCAGGTTCTGTGTCTCAAACTATATGCCGCGTGTCAAACTCATTATCCTACAGCTTTGTTCCAGGATATTTCTCTCACTCAGTGGCTTGCGCTGACCCCCCACGAGCTTGTCAAAGCACATCTCGGCCTCAGTTATGAGGTCATTGACAGTTTTTCAAGAGTCAAGCAAGAGGTCGTCGGCCCCGCTCAATGATTAATCGGCTTCGGTGCTCATACTCTGGACTTATTTATCTCAACGATAACACAAATAATTTGTCACGTACCTGTACGAGTTTTTTTAGCGTTAGCATGACCTGTGAATTTTGTGATCGTACTGAATATGTTTTTATTCCATATCGATATCAATTAGACATGTATGATCCTTATGATCATGGTATTTTGATTTCCAAGTCGTACTTGTAGCCAATATATATCGAGTTGACTGATTTCAGAGTTTCCCCTGAAGCCTTGGCGTGATGAGTTTAGGTCGGAACTTCCGAAGTGTAAGTAAGTGTCTCACGTCTTTTATTCAGCTATACGTATGTACTTTATGATTAGTGAATATGGGCACTTTCAGAGTTTGAGGCTAACTGTAGTAACTAGTATGTATGCAATTGGATTTTTGCTGCGCTTACTATGTGATGATACGACGGCCTTGTGGTGCATGTGAATATTCAATGAACCTAAACTTAATTTTCATGGTAATCGTGATTAGAAACAACGGCGAGTTGAGCATGGGTCGCGAGCATCTCAGGAGAAATCCGTTTTTGGGCAGTAGTTTATATAACCCCAAAACGTAATTAAGCTTGTTGTTCCCTGCCAGAATAGGATTTTGCGCTGTGCCCGTAGAAAAGGACGATTGCACTGGAGATGGTGTTAAATTTAGGTTGATTGTTGTCGACGATGGGCAGCCTTGGGCTTTGCCATTGAACGTGGGCTAAGAGTTGCTCCCGTTCGAATTTGATGGCAACAATTCTTTGAAGTCCGGAAGGAACACAGTGAAGTTTTTTTGCTATTAAATAATGATAGGCACGCATCACTTCATATAGAGGGCTACTAGTACTAATCCTCCTCGTGTTTCCTGACTCCCATTAGTGGGAGAGGGCAGATTTGTCGAACACAAACGTATTCCCAAATGGCGTCAACCCGATGTGTGGAAAAGCTGTCACTGCCCATTCTCCCGGTTTTCTTCCCAACCTTAAGCGCACCCTTTTACCAAATTTCGACACTTTCGTGGTTAGTACTATATGTTGTCGGGATGCCCCACTAGTTGCAAACGCTTGTGCGTCTATGTGTACACTCGCTCGTGATTTACTTCTTGTTTCTTTACTCCTCTTCAGTTGTGTCAGTTGCTGGCTTACTGTTTCAGGGTATGAGACCTTCACATTCCTTTGTTCGCAGACCATCAAATAACTAGGCTCTAGATGGGTACATCGCCGTGCAATGTCCCTTAACTCGAACTTTGTTCATCTCGGTCATGCAATTAGGCTCAGATCGGCATGACCGGGGGACGGCCAGCGAAATGCAGTATGACATTTGGTTTCATTTGCGTGTCGGCGAAGTGGTCATTTCTTCATTCACAGAATTGTGCTATCGAAGGTGCGAATTACGGATCAGGTTTATCTTGAACGATTAAGGTCCTTACAGCCTGTTCCGCCTCGTAATGATTAATCCCCAGGGCTTTTCCCAATCTGTGAAAATTCTATTTCATCTTTCGCATCTCTTTCGGGACCGATTCTGCGAGCGCCATTGTTTGTGCTTGATGTCTTGGACTCATTTGTAGTCTCATGCCGTTCGTTCTGACTTATCTGCCCGAAGGCACTCATCGACGCGTTCGTCGTCTCGATGTCAAGACAGCCAGACAAATGTGACAGTACCCAGCTCCCTGTCCATTCCACCTTTCGTTCGAAGGAGGATGGAGTCCTCAGGTATGTGTATCAGAATCAGCCAACGCACTACGTTACAACAAAGCCTGAAGGACACTGAGTGGCTGACTAAGCTACGGTGCTACTCGGCTACTACTCCGCACCTCGCCTAGGGGACTCACCGAGTGCGATTGTGAAACCTGCTCGTCGTATGAACTAATGTTTTGCAGAATATCAGATACTAGTCAGATGATAGTCGCATTTTCCTCGATTGAGAATACATACAGGCCATCCCCTGATGCATTGTACTGAGGCTGGGTGCAGTCCCTTCCGTCGACATAATAAGGTACTTGTTCTTTCTTCCTGTCTTGTGGTATTTGTAATACTTCCACAGGATGCAGAGCTCATGAAAGGGGCGTTTCCTCTGCTCGTCGAGAAATGCGATCACTTCCAGGTAGGCCCTTTTTCATGCCATTTCCAGTCATCTGCTGAATCGCCCCCCACTACAGGGAATGCAAATGATGCACGATGTACCTACCTTTGGGGGCTTCCCGCATGTTTTCCTGACTTCCTTCTGCGACGAGTTTCTCAAGGCTTCTACACTAAAATTTAGTTTCATTTTGGGCGTGGGCCCGAATCATGCTGGCATTGACAATGTAAGTGAATGCGCTTTCACGTAGTGGCATATACACATTTAAAAATAGTTTCTCGACACGAAGAAAACTATCAATAACGCATCGTGCTTCCAAAGCTTCCATCAGCTTCCAGATATCACTTTCCCAATATTAAATTATCCCGGTGGTCTACGTTGAAAAGCTATATATATTGGGGACTTGCATATGATATTCGTTTCCTGCAACAGCTCAACCGCCGCTCTCAAGATCAAATTTCCTCACCGAAGTTTCCATTGTATTATCACGCAGCCGCTCCGTTCTCTATGGAGTTCATCCTTCTTTCGCGGTTAAATGTAAACCCTCGTCTATTTTCTTATCCAGAAGTAACGTATGAGGAGAATCTGACTGCCCTAGCTGCTCCGGTACTCCATGCTACTGCTGAAACTTTGCAATGTGCTCGTTCAGAGGTTTGCCTCAAGGGCGGTTGCGTCCAAGCTATTCTGGATCGTACGAAACCTGATGGATTTACCGACTTGGGCCAACAGTACTCCTCCAAAGACACGGGTGACGTTAACGGGTGAGTATGTCCGATCGTACGGACGGAAATGCTTATGCCATCAAATAGAAGGGAGCCAACGCATGCGCAAGGGCCGCATCGAAAATATGACCTGCTGTGAAACGAAAGAGTGGACTGTAACCGGGAACAGAAGCCTGATCCTCAGCTCAGCCGCCGCTATTTTCCTCACTGAAATTCCATTGTGCGGTCCCTACGTGTGGTTTCCTGATGGAACATTGCAGAACACAGCTTGTATCATACGTCCGCGGTCATCTCGATGAAGTATGCTATTCTCTTTGACAGGCGACAAGGATATCATCAACTGATTCCCCACAGACTTAAAGATAGTCGGGAGGACATCGTAATGATCGTTGGATATTTGAACTGGCGGAAATGTTCTCGATTGGGACAACCGGGAGGCATAGCCTTCCTGTGACAGAGGCAATGTCCACCGATCTGTACTGCAACTTCTCGATTGGTTCATCAGATAAAGTGAGGACCATGTTGACGCCTTGATCGCACGAACCATGACGAAGCAATATCTGATTCTAGGGAAAGCATACAGTTTTTACGAGGCGAAACGTAACTCGAGGGCTACTGGATCAAGACGAGGCAGTATTCGATGCATGATGTGACTTGCCATCACTACAGGAACCTCTGAACTCTGGGCATGTAACGGCTCGCTCAATTGCATGGTATGCATCCGGAACTCATCCACGTCATGGGGTCAGAATCCACACACCTGCTTATCCCGTGCCGACGTCTTTTCCATCCATATTATGGCATGCTGACTAAACTAACGTCGATGAGGATGACTTCACCTGCTTGTCACAGCACCTTCTACATCAATCCCCCTTACGGGCTATGCTAGATTTGTAGAATAAGCTGCAAGGACGCGGAAGAGTGATGGTGCGCTTATGAGCACGGACTTGGAGAGCGATAGCGGAAGAGCTTGCTAGTGCGTTGTGGGAGATCGTCGATGGGTAAGGGAATGACAGGTTCCGGGATGAACTTGGAAATGACCAAGGAACATTATCCTATTCGGAGACAGTAGTCCGCGGTAACCCGTTACCCGAGTAGCTTCTGCATTGTTTCGAAAAGCTAACCATAAAAACGCAAAGGGAAATCTATGTCTGGCATCAAACGATGTCAAGCATGAGTTACTTGGGCGTAACGGATCCTAACGGAAGCTGTCAGAGTCGGGGTCTCGGTGCTTGTGCACCATTACGATAAGAAACCCGAAGTTTCTTTCGAAGAACGTGTGTGACTGATGTAGTGATTGGCCACTACGGCCGCGCAAGTTCAGGTAACAATAATTAGTAACGGATAATGTATTACCTCTGTTCAAGAGAAAAGTGGAACTGACCAGGAAGCGCTCAGATCGCTGTGAATGATATCTCGAGACTATCATGTCTATCGGAGACTAGGCCATAAAGAAAATGACGGAAATCAGAGCGCTCAGCGGATCACATCTACGCGAGTATATGCACTGCATATTCCAGACTTGGTCGTCAATATCTGGTGTGATGACCAAGGGCGAAGTCGATGCGGCTGTAAATATTAACACTTTCGGCCACATAATCCATATGATAGTCCATACTTTGTAACAATTATTGAATCAATAGCAAGACAATGAATAAATAATTCATAGCCGAACATTGCGTCGATAATCCGAGCGTGTGCTTGGACTGCGCTTAGCACTAGCGGACAGTCTAACATGTAGCAGAACAAATGGCCATATTACTATCGGCATAGGCACCATGCCCCTGTGACTGCCATGGTGCGAAAGGATCCCACCAGACCTCGTGGTGATGCATGAGCCATGAGAATGGACACTGAACGGCGGACGTTCAGTGTCAAGACATTATTATGCTATGTTATTATCGCATCCTCGGATAGGCCATCAGTGAGATATGTGGGACGATGGACTAGGTAATGATGCGCTGACAGCCTGAGAAGCAACCAATCAGCAGCTAGACAAAAACCATAGCACTGAGCTCATTAGGAGGCCACAACTTTGTGGACCCCCTGGAATTACTAGAGGGATATCCATCAGACTTTCTGCCATTTCGTTGATGCGGTTCTGCCAGTGCCAGTTGTGCACGGTGTCCGCGTTTGGTGAAAGATTAATAACAGATAAACGAGTTGGCGGACATATTTCTGGCAGCGTAGTTATTATGGTGTGCCGTCTGTCTGTTGAAGTTGTTTCAGTAATACCACGGACCTGTCGCAAGGCTTGAGATATGCCTGCAGTGCGTATAAGGTTATAACTTACGACTGGGATCACGTCGGTCTGAGTAAATATCACCTCGGACTTCAGAAGTTCCGCATATATGGATCACGTAGTCTCCCGGATCATTGTAAACGAAGTAAGTTCCGCATTCACGAGTACTGGTATTCCGAGTCAACAGCTTGAGTACGGTCCAACTATAGGTTAATTATGATAAGGACCTAGCGGAGTCTGAAAAGCTAACTTGGCGCAGTGTTGCTGCCTCTCTGACTTACTCAAATCAATATTGTACCCGCCCTTACCCGCCTCTGACACTGCCAGTAACCGTTCAGTAGGTAAATGCACTACATCTAGCATGGTCTTGCAGGTCGCCATTTCCTGTCAACAGACAGGTCTTACAGAATATCACAATCACTTGCAGTTTTGCACTGGCAGCCGGCTGAGCCTTACGAGTTTTGTTTGGAATTGGCGATGCGTGTCACCGCACTTGAAACAGGCCTTCAATGAAGCTTGAAGTTTGAAGTACTGTCGTGTACGTCCGTCTTTATTCTCGTGCTTACCCTGCCAGATCCCGTGATATCTGATACTACTGATGTCCTTCAATCCGAAGGTCACGCAAATTTTAGTATGCAATAGTCTTGTGGCGATCGAAAAGACCGAGGCTTTTTCTACATAGGCTCTATAGAGTACTTTACAGATTTCGGTTGTCACACTGATAAATTCAACTTGATTCTCAGAATGCTCTTCATTGTCGCCCTAGTCGCTGTAATATTAGCTCTTACGCCTCGCAAATTTGTAAGTTGGTCGCCGCCAAACAAGTCTTGTGTGCTATAGTAGGTGCCGGTGATGCGCCTCATTCGATGTTTCCAAAGAGTCCCTCCAACTCAGGTCACGCGTGTTTCACGTGACCACGTAGCGTGTTGTTGAGACTTTTAGTTTTGTTGCCACTTGGCACTTATACAACCATCATTTCACTGGCTCTTAATCCGAGGCTTTCTCTCTCCGACACATGGAGAATACAGAAGACGACGTGTTCAAGCAAGCCCCTGTAATCGTGGACTGTGACGTCCTAGAGGCTGCTAAAGAGAATATCCAGCCACTTGCATCTGGTCGTCGGGTTACCACTCTTTCAGCTATCCTGCAAACTCCTCACGCACAGCGGGATGCCCAACTACTCGCAGCGCGTAAGCGCTTCCGTACGAACATCCAAATTGCACTCGAAGATGAGGATGATGATCCACTGGAAGCATACTCGCGTTTTGTTCAATGGACTCTCGAAAATTACCCCCAAGGACAAAGCGCAGAGTCTGGACTCTTAGAGCTTCTGGAAGAGGCGACAAGGGTATTAAAAGACAACCGAGAAGGACGATGGAAAGGGACGTCGATGTACCTGAAACTTTGGGTACTTTACGCGAGCTATGTGGAGAAACCGACTATCATCTACAAATTTTTGCTCGCAAATGATATTGGAACCGATCATGCTCTACTGTACGAGGAACACGCGGCTGCACTTGAGAGAGCCGGACGGTAAGCTCCAGCCTGATTTCGCGCAAGGCTCATTTTGAAGCGGGGTTTTCGTCGCAGGCGTAGCGAGGCAGATGCTGCATATCTGCTTGGAATTGCACGTCAGGCTTCCCCCCTTGATAAACTTGTAACCAAGCACAGGTGAATTTCAGAAACGAATGATGACTGCAGCCACAATACCTTCTCAGCCCGCCCCAAATGCTCTCCCACGTAGAACAGCGTTGGGCGTGACTTCCTCGTCTTCTACCGCGGTACCTTCGTTCGCATCTATTTCCCAAACCCCTTCCTCGTCATCACAAGCCGATGCCAGTGGGTCTAGACGTAGGCCACGGCTAGGCACAAACGCTCGTCTCCAGATTTTCGTGGACCCTTCTGGAGTAGAATCAGCCGACACAACGGATTCAGTCACACCTTATCCTGATATCGGAACACGTAAATCTCGGGTGAAAGAAAATGTACCTGAGGTTAGCAAAGCAGCTGGTAGCACCTTAAAGCAGGCAGGTCGCACTCGACGAATTGCGTCTGGGTCGAATTCGGGAACAATTGTATCAAAGATTGTGCCTTTCAGAGACCCCGGACCAGACATGGACGTGGAAGAGAAGGTTGTGATGGCTCCACCTCCCGTTCCCATGGCCAGGCAGAAGGACGCAGCACCGAAGACTCCCACGAGGATCAGCGCCATCATACCATTCCATGACGTCCCCGACGGCGGCATTCCGTCCACTCCTCAATTCACACCCTTTCGAGATGAGGTGAGTAAACTTTGCTATATGGCCGCACAAAAGTTGCTGACAGCTGCTTGATCGATTTAGCCTGAGATAAACACGTCAGCTGCAACGCTTGCACCTGAGACGGTCATGAAACCAAAAACTGTTGGGAGAGGACCTGTGATTGGATCTGAAGCAGAAGCGTTGAGAAAAGATCCTCTGAAGAACTATTCTACTGAAGAATGTCCACTAGATGAATGAATGATCTTTCCCCTGCTATTTAATCTCTCTTTTCCTCTAGGCTATCGTCGGTTATGCTACATTGTTGATCTACATTCATTTTCCACTCCTACTTGGGTTTTGTCTCGAGTTTTGTAAAAGTACTCTTAGCAGATCATGACCCTGCTAGCACATTCGTAAAACAAAGATAATTAATCTCTACCCCAGACCTAGCCGCTAGGCTGGCTAACTTGAAAGACTAGTTACTGATGAGTTGCTGGTTTCCCAATCTGTCTTTCCCCTGACAACCATCCGCAGCCCAGACTTTTGTTTCATTGATCAGTCTACCCTCGCTAGAGACACTTACTAAGTTACCCCCGCAATGTCATCTAAGCGAATCGCTTTATATCCTTGCTCTCCTAATACCGTACGTGGAACATCGACAAAGATCTCAGCTAGCAAAGATAAGGTTGTTTATGCCAATGGCAAAACTGTGATCGTGCGTCGTCGCCCTTCATACACCCTCATGATGTTTGCTCATGGGCTATCCACTTCAAGATCCGTGACCTTAAGGTGAGGGTTGATCTTGAGGCTCGTATTCAATATTTATTCAATGCTGGACCACCTAGAATACCGCCTTATCAACGACTTTCTCTGGTCACGCATACAACACGACTGTTGCACGTTTCTCACCATCTGGCTTCTACTGTGCATCTGCAGACATTACCGGAACAGGTGCGCATCTACCAGTATCATATGTGACAACAATCGCTAATCAAATCTGATCCCGCAGTCAAGATATGGGATACCATAGGCGAGGATCAATCTGTGAAGGGAGAATACAAAGTTCTTTCCGGGAAAGTGTAAGTAGTGTACTCTCACTGGGAGTTTACCTGAGTGACACTGCTCACAATCGGTAGCAACGACCTGGCCTGGGATGGCGAAAGCAAACGGATAGTTGCAGTTGGCGATGGCAGAGAGAAGTGAGCAGAATGTTTATGCAGAGCGGACAGAGACTGATAGTGGTTTTGAAGATTTGGTCACTGCTTTTCTTGCTGATTCCGGCGCTTCGACGGGTCAAATCAGTGGACACTCAAAGGTTTGTCGTCACCATCTTCATGAGCCAGCAAGCTCATCTCGAGTAGGTTATCAATGCTGTTTCTATTAGGTTTCAGCGCCCCTTCAGGGCGGCCACCGCCTCCGATGATAATTCCATCGTCTTTCATCAAGGTAATCAGCCTTTGAGGTCATCGAATGAACACTGAATTCTTGACATCCTGCAGGGGTCCCTTTCAAATATGACAAGGTCTGAAACTTCTTTGCGGTATCTGAGTGTTGACTATAAACTGTGTGAAGACCATCAGAACGCACACCAAATTCGTGCAAGACGTTCAATTTGGACCTTCAGGCAACCACTTTGCCAGCGTGGGCTCAGACTCGAAAATCTTTCTCTATGATGGGAAGACTGGTGATACGGTCGCAGAGCTTACCGATAACCCACACAAAGGGACCGTTGTGAGTTATGATGGAAGCGTGATTCGAGTTGGGAGATTCACATTGTCTTTACTAGATGTCCTGCTCTTGGAGCCCAGACAGCAAGTCATTCTTTACGACTTCTCTGGATTGCACTGTTAGACTATGTGCGCACTCAAAGGTACTGCACTTAACTGACTTGACTGAATTCGTCATATCCAGGGGATATCGAGGCCCGTAAGTCGTTGCAGACTTGGACGGTCGGAAGTGGGGTGCCCAACCAGCAAGTTGGCGGTGTCTGGAGTGGCACCAATGACCTTGTTTCACTCTCTATGTCTGGCGATTTGAACATCTTTGATCCGCGCACGGGAGATAAGCCAGCTCGCATCCTTCAAGTATGCAGTCCCTTGCTGAGTTCATAGTGCTTCGCATGACACTCCGTACAGGCTCCACAAAAAGCGATCACTGCAGCCTCGTCAGCGTCTTCGAGCACGTTCTTTGCTGGGTCAGCTGACGGGCGAGTGTTATCATACAACACGGACTCGACATCGCCTTCAGATGCTGTTCAGCTGGTGGGAGGCACGCTGCACACCAGTCTTGTATCTGGCATGGCGACCGCAAGCTCTGGGAAGGTATTCACCACAGGTTATGATGACCAAATCCGAGAGATCGAGGGATCCACCTACACGTTTGTTGTTTCCCATTCCATGTCGTTGTTTTATTGAAATGGGTGTGATAGGCCTGCTTCCATCCCTTCATTGTCACAGCCCAAGTCTGTTGCAGTGACATCAGACGAAACCGTGTTTGTCGCTGGCATCACATCGGTTGAAGCAATCCGTCACAATCAACGGGTTTTCGAGCTGAAACCACCATATGCACCAAATGTAGTGGGCGCTGGGGGAACTGTGGTTGCCGTCGGTGGAGAGGCGAGCATCTCCGTTTTAATAAACTGTGATTTTTTGATTTATCGTGCTCAAGGATAAGCGCGTGCACGTCCATACTTGGAACGGCAATACGTTAACGGAGACACGAGTACTTCCAGAAAGCGAGGGCACGATAACTGCGTTAGCTGTTTCAAGTGACGGAGCATTGATAGTGCAAGGAAATGTGAGTATTCAAGCACCAGTTCTGATTCATGTTCCCGTTACCGACATGGCATCTACAGTCTGCCGGAAAGATCGCGTTATATCACTCACAGACTGGCGAGGTAAGTTTTGGTAATCACTGCGTCGGGTACACTGAAATAATGATATGGATCGCCAGCCTATCCCGACTCGCTGGGACTGGCACACTGCGCGCATATCTTCTTTGGCGTTCTTGCCGGCCCTGTCGTCACCTCCTACCCATGTTGTCTCGGGATCTCTTGACACCAACCTCTATGTGTGGAGCTTGGAAAGCATCTCGAAACGCGTTCTCGTTAAAGGGGCGGGTCCAGGGGGCGTTAACTGTGTCATTTGGCTCGGTGATGTGCATGCCACCGATGGTAAAAAGACGGGACGTATTTTGAGCGCTGGCGCGGATGGATGTGCGCGTGTTTGGGAAGTTGAGTTGCCAGGGAAGTGAGGAACTAGATAATGTTCACTAGATAAGATAAGATATGGGTGCCGGCGACTACGCGTCCAAAACCCCTACTCACAGCAATTATTCAGGCATTCATCATACTTGTCTTTGAGTCAAAGTGTACAGTCTATATCTTCAATAGCTACTACTGACATTGGTGGAGCTCTGTTGGTGCACGTAGTTTGCGCCGCGACCACGGCATGTTGTCGGAGTGCGATGATTGGTGCACGAAGCTTCTATATATGATTGATTTCCCGCCGTCTCACTCTTCCCTCAGTTCGTTATATCAGACTGAGGGTGAGTTATATATGTCTCGCTGTATTTAATTACTCACGCACGTACTTAGGATACTGATATTGGTGTCTAGGTACTGCATAATATCAGTCCAGACTGAGGGATACTGATATTAGTGTCTAGGTTCTCAAAAGCTCCCCCACAACCCTCATCAGCTGCGCCTACCTCCAGTTACATGTCATCTATGAGTAACCCCAAGCCGGAGCTCAGGAAGGGCAAACACAAACACAGCGTGCTGGGTGATGGGAAATCGTCGCAGAAGTGCTCTTATCCCCCCTCCTCAGCTACCAAGGCTCAGCTGGAGGGCAGTGCAGCCCTTACCCTGATCGCACAGACTTTACCGCAGCTTATCGACTCCTTCACTTCGCTGTCATCCACCCAACCTGAACGCCCCCCTCCTACGTCCCTTGGCTGCGCAATTGCTGCTCTTTCCAATACTGAAGGTCTGGGGTTGGATGATGTCATGCTCCTCACCGACTATTTGGTGTCGAACCCAAATGAAGCAATAGTGTTTGCTAACTTAGGTGTGCCATTGTGGAGGACATCTTGGGCGCAAAGAAAGCTTGCAGCTCTGCGTGGAAACACCCAGCAGTAGTCTACTTTTCATTACTTCATTCATGTACAAATTTAACTCGTAATGTAAATCTATTTCCTCGCTCATTGTGCATGACATCTTTGTAATATAGTCGGAGATGTAGAACATTGCCGCTTTCGTTCCTTTGCCAGATAAAATGCACTTGATGTCGTGGTTGTGCCTACAAAACACGAGAATGTATGGGTTGAAATAATTGACATTGCTATCCTTGCACTGAAGAACGACCTCGCGTTTTTGGTGGATGGCGGCACAATATTGTGAGGCTCGAGGACTCAAGGGTCGTTGCTGAGACGACATGACTTCCACAGTGTTGATTCTGCTGTCTTCGAAGCCACCAACTCCATGAGGATATAGGGTAGGATACATGCCAGGAAACAATCATGGGTTCTTGTAATCAGGGATTGCATTGCCCACGTGGTGCACAACGAGGTCAGGACGCAGGGAGTTGTCAGTGTCAGGAGAGAGGTTCCCGGGCCGGGCCGTAATGCAGAGGCTGTGAACTGACGACCACTGACTTTGACACTTTCCGGGTCAGAGACTCCCATTTTCTCAACCATGGAGATAACTGAATGAGGTGCAGCTGTCGCATCGTCATTGCCCAAGAGATTGGCCGGATGGGGGGAGAATACGGTCGACACCTAAAAGGCGCGCTGGTACAGGTGTACTTCACACCGAGCCACAACATAGGCGGCAGAATGAACACATACAGCACAAATCACCGCCATAAGAGTGCTGGCACCGCCCCCATGAATCATGGAAGGGAAAACGCATATGTACAGTGTGAATGCACTGGAACGGCACAGGAGATCAGTGTTAATGCAAGAATTGGACTGAGGGAAGTAGAATTCGAGGTAAATACATAGAGGATGACAAGTAGCCAGGCAATGAAAAAATGATCGAAAGCGGGAGTCGGGGACTTGGTGCGCACGCACCGCTACGATCTGATGAACTCGAGAACCATTCGAACGCTTCCCGTCGGGACCAAAAGTCCAGCTGTGTACAGTCAGGTGAACCCTCCGCCTTTTGCACCTGCGCACACTCACAGTCATAGGTCAACATCAACAACCACTGGCACAGCTCCTGTGATCTTTTGGCTGTATTCTGACGGGTGGATGAGCACCCCCGCAGCGTCGCGAACATTGGGAACCATGACAGGTATGTCTTCAATTCCATAGAGTTCAATCACGGACTGATAAAGCCTATGCAGGTCCGGTATATCTTGCAGCGTCCAGTTCGTGATGCCTGTCGCACATTGGAGCCTGTGTCCTACCAAATTTGCCACTCACGTCACCCTTCCCTGTTGGACACCGTCCTGGGCGAGAACCGCTCTCGGATCACATCTGCATCAAGCAACAGTGAGGTGTGCGCTGCCATACAGCATCTCAATGTAGCCCGAGATGATGCCCAGACGGGATACAGAGGGCAACGGATGTTTAATAAAAGGAAGATAACGAGGAAACAAGGCCTCGTCAGGTGCAGAACCCAATCCGGCGCGTGGACGACAGAAGGAATTTGACAGAATCAGGACGGGCACACTTCTTCGGGTGTCATGACAGTCATACAGAGCGCTAATATCGACCATCTGAGAAAACCGATGGTTAACGATGAGGCACGCAGCACAGTGAAGAAAAACGCACCTTGACAAAGAAGGGAGGGGAAGGAAACACAGGTGGTGAGGCATCAAATACATGCGCGATTCGACAGGGAGCCGCTGGACGGATTGAACACAAGCTGTCGTCGGTTGTCACGTGAAAAAGCTGGCGTTGCGATATAAAGACGCTGCAAGGGTTATGGAACTGGTACTAGTGCAGGGTATGGATGAACTACTGGGAGGAGGTGGCCGGTTTGCGTGAGGTCTGTGCGGTCGACAAGTCACAGACTCCGTGTCAAAGTCTGCCAGTTGTTGTCCGGAAAGCGCCGGGAAGTCTGTCAACCCTGTCTGGGATAGGGGTGCAAACAATATGATATAGTTCAACAAATGGAAAAAAAAAACATGGTTATATTATTCCTGAACTAATAAGTTGATTCAATATTGATGGCAAATCTATGAACTGATTGTCGAAGTTGCCCTCTGGTGTTTTGCCACGGAAGTTCGCTGGCAATTGCCAAGTGGCAAAACTGGCGCGGCGTAATGGTGCAGTATTGCCAACAGCACTACCCCAGACTATGGCGCGCAGACTACATGTCCTCGATTTGTCACTATCTGCGGATCCACCCGTATACGAGTGCGGGCTTAGGTAGGCCTTCAAAGTTCACCTACCCGCAGATTGGGTAGTACGGGTGTCACCTGGGTCCACCCCATGATATGGCACCCTAAGTTGGAGGTGGTACTGCGCAGGCTTTGCCACGTCAGGTGCCCTACTGCTTATAAGATAAGATGGTTTGTATGACGACTTGTCATATACATTACTACGTACCTCCACCACTCACCTCCACATGCATCATATCACGCATCATCTGAAAGACCAATGTAATCTAAGCGCAGCCACTCAGCACGAATTTCTTACAGCTGCTGGTACATTGAGCCTATCTCCAGCCCGTCTTGCACTGTGGCTCTGTCAGGACCGCATTTATACGGCACACGCATATCCCCGTTTTATTGGTCTGCTCATATCAAAAATTCCCTTCGATGGACCTGCTGTTGAGGAGGAATTGAACAGAGAGACTCTCGCCCTGCTGACAGCAGGCTTGGAGGGAATGATTCGCGGGGTTGCTTTCCTTGAAGGGGTCGCAAAGGAATGGGGTTTGGATATCAACGGTCGGATCGAACGGAAAGCCACGCGAGATTACACAGCTGAGATGGCAAGGGTAGCTTCTGTTGGTTCGTTGGAAGAGGGGCTCGTATTTCTGTGGGCAATGGCACAGGTGCGTGAGCCTCGCAATTGACATTAAGCTGCTTGACACAGGCTCCCGGGGACCTAGGTGTTCCTCGACGCGTGGAAGCATGTAAAATCCCTATTTCCTCCTCAAAGTGACTCAGAAGACAATACTGCGAACGCGATCCGCCAACTAACAAACAACTGGACGACACCGGAGTTCGAAGAGTCTGTTCAGAAGATAGAGGCTCTGGCAAATAGGCACTTCGCGAGACATCACCATGGGCATTCGCACTCAGCTGTACGTGCGATGGAGAGTATTTGTGCGAGAGTTGTGGAACTTGAAAAGATATTTTGGCCCGAGGACAGAGAGGAGACCCGTTTGAGCTCTGGAGCTTTTTGAGGTCGAACGCATAGGTTATTTGGAAGATAACGGTGCTTAATTAACATAATAGTGTGTTGTCGGAGAGGAGTTCGTGTATCATAGTGTCCGCCGGACCAAAAGACGTCTCTCAGTTCGTACCGCATCGCCAGACTGCTCTATATCGCATACTATGTTACAAGCTCCCCCTGTCATGCCATGAAGGTCGCCGACTCAAACTCGAGAGTGACATGTGACATCTCGTCAGCCACTTTTACCGATTGGTAGATAATCATGATGCTCAGGTCCAGCTTCGTCTGGCTCGAAAGTCGCTGACATGATCTAATAGGTTGGGCTGGACCGAGCGTTAGCTCAAGGTGGGACGCAGGCAGGTGGAGCCGCTGGGAGGGCGGGAACCTGCATGCGAAATTGAATCATGCCAGATGACAATGGAGTAGAAGATAATAGAGTATGAATTGACACATTGAGCAGTACGGCTGTCTATATAACGTGAATTACGGAGTGCGAAATGCAGTGTGAAAATAAGGGAGTGGCAGGTGGGTATAAGGAAGGACTGTAAGTAGGAATCGGAGTGAGGATGTACGCGGTACGACGAACCCGATGTCGTGGAGGAAAAGGCGAACAGCGCGATCGATGCTCAGCTGGACGTATGGTGCCGAGAAATTCCGGCAGGCTCCATTACTCGGCACCTGTACATTACGAAAAACATTCTTCAAATGTGTGACGTATAGAGAATTGATGTAGCGGCACAGGAAGAAAATAAGAGTAGTCCGGATCAAGGGAACTTTACAGATCAGGCTGACGTGGGGGTTACGTAAAATACTCGGTTGCCCAGGACCCTTCACTTCTTCTTCTGGGCAGTGTCGGCGTGCTTCTCTCCTCCCTTGGAGTTGCTACCAGCCTTGGAGTTCGGCTCCGCTTCATCGTCGACCTGAATCCATGCGCGCGGGCGCGTTAGACTGGAATCATCAAAAATATCGCCGAATAAATAATTATCGCTAAAACGTCTGATAAACTTGAAGAGTCTATCATCTTATTTCCGATCAGCCCGGCATAGCAAGACCGCTCTATGGGCACTACTAGTACTACTGGGAATATCCAGATGCACGCGATCACATGCACAGGCCATGCGCACGCGCTTGGGTTCTATTTGTTCATTTCGTGGGACTTCATGCATTGATGCATTGCCTTGATGCACCTGGTACGTCATATACATGTCGCGCCGTTGACTGTAGTAAGCACTGGGGCCCTGGCAAATGTCGTCCATTCCATAATTTGCGTCCGATATGGGCAGAGACGATGAGCGACCCACGGCTCAATTGTGTCCTTGCACCGTGCTACTGTGCTAGTGCAAGCAAGTAGCACCCGAGCTGCCAGTGAGTCGTTAGCCGCTCTCAGGCTAGCACTGCCGTCAAGTGTTTGGCCCTGAATCTACCGGCTTATTATAAATAATAGATAGCAAGAAGAGTGGTACGCCGTTTGATATTCTTCCCCCCATGTCTCTCTATACACCAGCCGACTTCGTGATAGGGCGCACTCTTTTAAATCTAAACGTGAGTCATGCAAATGCTAACCTCACAGGTTCTGACTCCGGGTTTACTTAGTACGCTTATGGTGAGAGAAACACTTGTCGATCACCAGATATGACCCATCTGAATCAATCAACTCAGTGTCTACAACTGTAATTTGGGTCTGTGTTGTTGCCGAAGCCTCTATATGCTTCTCGATTGACATTCACAAAGGTCTACGACTATATCATTACATTCGATGATGAGGTGCACCATCTCCGTTTATTGGCATCTTTACAACTCTGAGCCCAATGATTTTGAAGCTGGCATTTATTCGGAAGTCGAAGTGGGGGAAGGCCAAAATGCTGTATCTGTTGTGTCGCTATCTGCCATTTGTGCTGTTGGCGGCGGATACCTACCGTGAGCCCCAGTTCGTATTTTTGTTCGCATGATTGAAAATGGCGTAGAGGTATTGCAACCCGCCTTGCCATTGAGTGTGAGGTACTTTCTTCAGAGTGTGTTATACGATGTCTGACGTGCCAAACAGCAATGTCAGACATACTTCACGATAAATTCATGTCAGTGCGTAACAAACTAAGATTAACAGATATCTCATTTATGTACAGGGCTTGAGGGAATCACGTTGGTAGCTGCGGAATGTGGGTTTTGACCTTCGTTCTGCACTATTTTCATGATGAAACTTCATATCCGTAGTTATGTTCATATTGAGAACGTACGCCATCTGGGGAAGAAGCAGGAAGGTATTGATCATTCTGTTGTGTTGCTTCACCGTACGCTTAGATCTCTCCCGAGCGTCCCTCTTGAGATGACAGTCATTTCACAGGCAATTTTAATCCCAGTCGTTTATATCTTGATTAGCTTTGGCAACTCAATAACAAGTATGTGTTCCCGTCCGACGCTGCCAAAGAGTGGCACCAACTGATACATTTACAAGTATCTGAACCTCCAATCCCCAACATCACCAGCTGTTATAATGTTGGCGAAAGTCGCATCATTGTTGCAGCTTATGTTTTGCTAGTAGTCGGCGAATTTGGTGAGTGAGCGCCGAATGAAAATATCTACCAGGTTTGACCAATTTCTTCACAGAAATTATATGTTTCACGCTATACCGCTCAATCACATATTACAAAAGTCTTGCAAGCGGCAATCCCTTGCTCAATACTCTCATTCAGCACAACATATTCTATTTCATCTGTGGAGTTTGTGCGTAGTAAAACAGTCTTGGCAAATCGCGCTTGCGGCTGAGGTCATTTGACCAGTCTTTTCGCTCCTTGTCATCCTGGCCATAGGGGTTCTCCCTGTACGTGCGCATCTCCAACAGCTACCCTTTATGCGACTTCCTGTGCTTACTAGACGGCATGACAGTCTGTGTACGGTGATATGGCTTCCAAGTACGTCGTTTGTGTCGGTGTCGACGGGAATGAGATGCTCACTAGGATGATACAAAAGCCTCCAGGTTACGATACATGCCCTTCTCGTTACACGGATGCATCTCGAGCTCTGGAAGTCGGATCGCGCACAGAGGTTCGGCCTTGTTGACGATACGATAGCCCTCAATCCATTGGCTCAGGCTTCTAGAAGTCGCGATAACGATTGGCGCGGAGATATTGGACCTGGTCTCCATTAGGAGACAGGAAGTTGCGCAACTATGTAGATATGTATTGTAGAGACACTTAGTTGCACACTAGTAGTAGTCACACTGGACATCACGTGGACATATCAGTTACGCGTCGGTGGCGTCACGACCCTATCAATGTCATCAGATTCGAAGTCCGATTCACGACTCACTGAGTGACTGCGAATATTGAGACTGCTGACAACTTCAAGTCTAATGAGATGAGTTCTTCCAGCACATCTCCATCCGCACAAGAGATCTGGAAGTGGACATTCACCAAGGAAGCGACCGCTCCATGCTTCATCAGAGACGCCCTCTCGATGAAGGAAAGCAATGCCAGAGGTCTGCCTCGTTTCATCAACCGCAACACCTATCTAACCAACCGTGAATCTAGATACCGACTTTTACTGGCTGGGACACATTCCTTGTCGAACAGTGAGCATTGTTGGCATAGTAATTGGAATCCAGGACTACGAGAAACGGACGTTGTACACAAGTGAGTGAACAGTTTTTGTGGCTAAGCTTTTGAGTAGTTACCAAGCTTAATCAACAGTCGACGACTCTACGGCTGTCATAGAATGCATGCTTCGTCATCGCTTGCCACCAAAAGCTCCAGTGAATACCGATGCAAGTCGCTCGGTTCAGAAATCGAAATGGGAGGCGACGTCACCTATTCCTCCTCCTCCTCCACCACCCACTCCTGTCACTGCTATCGGCTACCCAGTGCAAGTAATTGGCAAAGTTGTCCGGTTCTACGATACGAGGCAAATAGTAGTTGAATCCATTGGTAAGTGCTGCGTCACGTATCTTTCACTGCAAGCTGAGCGTATTCACATGGCTGTTCGCAACGCGGGAATGGACTTGAAGAGCCCTGCCAGTCAACTAATGACCAATGGAAACACTGGAAAACCGTCGTGGAGCTTCACAAGTCGAGATATTCCGTGCCGAAACCGTTTGAGATACCAGCGCCTCTCGCTGTTTCTTCATGCGAGACTGGCTCGGAAGAGCTTGGAAACTCGCACGAGAGACTACCAGCTGCGACATCCAACATTTTAACTTCTTCCAATAGACAAACTTGTGCGTTGGCATCGGGGACAGGTATCCCTGTGCCCCGCACGCCCTTGAAGCGTCCATTACACGACCATGTCCCATCCTCACCACTTACGGATAGCACAACCTCCGCCCCATCCAGTCCAATCAAACATGGATCTACAGTGAGTGTTCTGCACTGTATACAACCATCACCCAACCCTTCATTTTTCAGGACCCACCGAAACTTCGTCACCCTTCCCGATTACATACGCGAGACCTTACTGAGAACACATTTCGATTGTACCTCAAGCATTACATGGATCATGCTGCTGTGGCTCTCGATTGGGACGCAGATGATGATTTGTTCTCAACACCGACTAAGCGGCCACGTGTTCCATTGGACCAGACTCCCAAGGCACGAACGGTGTACACAACACATGACATGACGCCACGCGCATCTGCCCTGAATGATAGTGCTCCCCGTTGCCCTGCTTTCACGCTCTCGCACCTACGCCGCGTCCCAGAGCTCGCACTTCTGGCTTGCCGGGTGGTTCACACCGAGAGGAAGCGGCGTGCCCGAGCAGGGAAGGATGTAGAGAAAGACAAGGCTGTGCAGATGCAGAAGACCTCCTCGAAACATACCCTTGCGCATTCACAAACGAAGAACAAGCCCATGGATATGCCGCGCGTGAAGATGAAGCGCTTGTTTTCATGGGCGGTATTAAAGCTATATGAAGAGGGTAGCATCGTGCTCTGGGACAAACCACTGATGCCCGTCCCTGTCTCTGGTTTGCGTCCTTCTGGGTCTGGCGACACAAGCTGGTTGTGGAGGACTGCGAACAACACTGCTAGTTGCTCAAGTGCGAATAACTCTGTGTTTTCAACCGCCAATAGCACGATGTTTTCCTCTATTGGTGTTTCTTCGTCCAAGTTCGTCATGTCTGAAGAAGATGCCTATCTCTCAGATCCACCGATGTATGAGGAAGACGAGGCTTATATTTCTGTAACGCCGACATTGCTCGCTGCACCTGTACGCGAGATCATGCGTGCGAAGGGGATGCGAGGCAAGGTTGGAGCGGAGGAGATTACCAGGTATTTGAGAAGAGAGGATGCGCGCTGGGCGCGGATTGGGGCGTGGGCTGTGGAAGAGACTATGGAGATGATCCTTGGGGAGTGGAAGTAGGTTCGTCGCGTCGCGAGCGTATGTTTGGGGTCGAATGCGTCTGGGTTTGCAGCGGAGTAATATATGATATCTCAAACAGTAATATATGGTATACAAGCTAGTGAATGTATAAATTGCTGTCCATGCAAGTGAGCAATATTAATATTATATCCCCTAGTTCAATCATTTCACTCGATCCGCCGAACTCCCGCCACACCCTCGCATACTTACACTGGCTCGTCGCTGTCACCAGGATCCGACATCTATATTCACCGCGTCCGTACATCATGATTACCATCAGCATGTATCCTCCGACACACCCGCACCTAAATTCTTCGCATGTGGCACTGTGGCGCAGCCCTCGAGCAATATTTGTCCCTTCAGACTATCATTTTGTACGAGTGAACTGCGAGTTTGTCTGTGCTCGCTGCCGAGCATCAATATTGTGTACACATACCTCGAGTCTTGACGTGCCGTACGAGGCGAATCAATTCACAAGAGTTTTTAAAGGTTAAGAACTTGTACATAAATTAATTCATACTTATCAGACGCGACGCGTCTGTTTACATTTATTTATTTGGACGAGTGGCACGATTCGGTCACGACTGCCGTCTGAAAGCTTGTGTTTCAATATCTCGGACAGTACTCACGCATGTACTAGAACCCCAGTAAGCCAACGTGCTCACAGTTCTCAGCTTAATCCTGACCAACTTGTAGGCGCTCTCTTTTAAAGAGTGAACGAGGGAGGATGTGGGTTGTGTGTGGCGACTGGTTTGGATAAGTCAGGGCGTCCAGCAGAGCGTTGCGATGCAGACCACGTTCTTAGCACCCGCTGCAGGTACCCGTCTCCTAGGATAAGTATATGTTAGCTAAGGTAAGAGGAACGCTAGGATGGTGGGGATGGCAGCGGCCTCGAACCTGCGAAAGTTCACGTCAGGCTACTGCTACCCCAACCGCGCCGACCTTCTCGTTCTGTTTAGGATTACTACTAAGCTAGTGGGAGTAGAGGTTCCTTTGCACGGCTGCAACCGCGTCCGATGACCGGCCAGCTGCATACGGTAACCGTGAACCACTGGTAGGGTTGTTTATGGTTTGGGGAGGGCTAGTGGGGGTAAGAAGCTTCAGACCAATCGTGGCCTTTAGCACATCGGGACCCTCAGGCTAAACTCGCTCACCGAAATACCCTTTCGGCCGTTTCCGAACCGATTGAATATGGTGTCTCCGTGCAGAGATGATGTTCAGATGCTGGACCACAGGTGATTTCTTCACGGCAACGCCACTATCGCACTTGTAGTTTGTATGACTACAAGCCCAGGCGCTTCCCGTGTAGGAATTTTTTGATCAATTATGGTGAGTACTGCTATTAACGATATGTATGGCAAACCTTGAGCTTCGCCTAACTCGCAGATCTCTCCAGACATCCTGTAAATGCGGCGTGCTCGGTATGGGACATCCCAAGTCATCGAGATGCCCTCACCGGCTCTCACTGGTGCACCCTCGTATTACGCCCGCCAAAATACAAGGTACGAAGTCACTGATACGGTGACCCCATGGTACACGTATCGGTGCGCATAAATGAAATAGCCACGGCAACAGGTAATATCATAGAGGTTAGGCTACTCTTCATAGCCATATCCGAGTCACCGTGTCCAGTATAGGATCTTGATACTTACAAAGGAGTGCACACATGTTACTATGGGCTCCCTGATCAAGATTAGATCAACGCTATCTAATGTCAAGAGATCACGTTGAGGGACTTTTCCGGTATCAAGCCGCGCATCCAATCGCATGCTTGTCACTTGAAAGAATGACGGCCTCAGGTTAAAGTAGACGTTTATACTGCACCATATTTAACTTCCGTCACTTCATGTTTCCCATTTTACATGCCAACGAGGCACATGCACAAGCATCTCCAGACTTACTTTAATTTCCCTCGACATTGGGCGCAGGTCCGAGGAACGCCTTTTCAATTAATGAGTGGCTATCCGTAGGCTCGGAATAGAATAAAAGACCAGTTAGCAAGGCGCTTGAGTTGAATTGGTAAAACAATATCTGTCTTGACCTCGTTATAAACTCTAAATATACAAAGGGAGCCTTCCAGACCGTGGCTATTGGAATTGACAATTTGTAACAGCGCCAAGGAGCTAAACATAATCTTGTCATAGTCCGGCCGCATTTCCAGCCCCCTCGTTGCAGCGGGAAGCGCTAGTGGAGTCAAAGAAGACGTCAAAAGGGTCACGTTCTCTAACGCTGATAAGCAGTACGTCTAGTGACGCAAAAGATGGTCCCTGAGAAATACTAAATTGGCCAAGGACTTTAGGGGTATCGATCAGCCGACTGACCTCGCCCTGGTATCGATAGAGTTTGTGGCGATATAAATCATTTCGCTGGTAAAGAGCGGTGAATTAGACTGATTAAGGCGACTGAAGGGGCGTTGTGGTACACAAAGTTCATTTGCTGAAGGTGAAACGAAATGTAATTGCGCTGCTAAGCAATTTGAAAATTATCCTGTCAGAATGCTTCACGTCTTTGTTTCGCTTAGATGCGCACTAGTTAGGATCATTAGTTTCCGCACGATGGCTAAATGGGCTTACAGGGTATCATACACCCACTGGTTGCGTTCCTTAGAGGGATCACTATAGAATGGCGACATCAATCAGAATACAAATATGCAGTTACATACTCGTACGTACTGTCCATCAGAAGAGGAACGAGAATATGTAGTTAGTACAGGCTTCGAGTCGATGATCCGCTGTCGGTGCTGATATTCATATCTGTCTGTACTGCTCATAATGACGGACCTACACCGCATCAGACGACCATCATGACAACAAGCGCGCAATGAGTTGTCTGCGGAAGCTAGTGAAGGGCGAATGCCAGGGACCTAGCTCCACTGGAAGACTCCGATATAATTACAAGCATACAGTACATGTCAATATTATTATGACCATCTGTGCGCTACTATTCTACATAATCTGGTGGAGATGTAAGCAGGAAGTCACCTTCATTGGGTAGATTACTCACATAGTTATGGATGTCCGTCGGGAAGCTTGACGATGACTGTGCCATCATCTCACTGTATGTTGTCTCATGCGAGTCATGAAAATTGGTCATGAAGTCATCTAGGGGAAAGTTATCGAGGCTGCCATCCGATATGAATTGCTCGTCCAGCCTGCTTTGCGTGTTGTATTCGTGCGACTGAAGCCTCCCTTGTTCCGAGAAGTTCGGAGACACTGGGTAATTTGGGAAAGAGAGTGGACGTATGGGGTTAAGTAGATCGGAAGAAGCATGAGTAGTGTTTGCGAGAAGTCGTGAATTGTCTTGATATGCGAAGTGTGGTGATATGGAAGATGTGGGTGTGACAGAATATCGGAAGTGGTATGTAGCAGAGAAGATAGGAACTGGGCGTGGGCGACCTGAGGATCTTGCGGGAATTCCTGGGCCCAGAGTACGGTACACGTCCTGAATGATGGTGTATACGGTAGGATCTTTGTTGATAAATCAATCAAACACCTTTTTACACATCAAGGTCATAAAGTACAGACCTGGAGATTTGCACAGGGTCTCCCAATACTTGGGAACCAGAGCTGTGCTGTACAGCAATGGACCATCATCAGAAGAACCGGTAAAATATGGTCCGACGCATTCGAGTTTCGTGTCCTCGCTGTGTATAGGTGCGCCATCCAATAACACTATATAGGATGACTTGCCAATGACGGTAGAGGGTGAGACGAAGGTTACGGTGGAATCAATGTTCCTTATGGGACGCGGTGTGCCTGAGGAGGTGTGTGCAGCGACGCCTTGAAGGGACCTATATGGAGAAGACAGTGGTACACGCGAACGTGAGGAGGATGAGCTCGAGAATGAGCTAGACTCTGGCAAAATGTCAATGTATACTGGGGTACGGGTGTCAGGAAGGTGGGTTCGTTTAGACGATGACATGTCGCGGTATTGTCCAGAAGATATGGACGAGCCGGTGGATGAGCAGGTGGATGAGCTGTCGTTGCTTGGCGTTGAAGAGTTGGAATATAAAGAGGAAGTAGAAGGATTGAATTCATCCTCGAAACCATGGCTATGAGGAGAAAACCTCCGTGACAAGTCGACTTCACTCCGCGCATCATGAAATTGCAGGGAATCAATCACTTCCAAAAAGGGTAAACTAGTGACGCCGTGCACAGGACAACGGTTACTTACATTCCCGACCCTCCAATGTGTCCTTAAACTGTTGTAGGCGACTACCTATTTGTTTTGTTGATCTGTGCTTTCCCGTCTTGCGGTAAATGTAATCCGAGATGAACTGATTGCGCTGAGGGAATCGACTTAATGTATGTGCTTCCCGGGAGTGAACAGGTCCATATTCTTGAAGGCCTGAGGATTCGGAGTCACGTGAATTAATTGGGTTGTGATCAATGAATATGATCCGCACCTTTCAGCATCGTGGCCTCGAGATGAGGTGGCCATACAGGCTCGGTATTACCCTTCAAAGTTTTCCAGCTTTTTCTGATCTTCATGATCGTCTGAAGGATATCTTCTGTACTTTGACTCGGTGACATTGGCCGCGGAGGATCGGGACTGCCGTGTCGTAGGCTTGTTATACTACCAGCTGATGACATTGTGCAGCGTTCAAAACGCACTTGGCGAGCGTGGAGTGTGACAGAGTGTGAGCGATCAAATAATAGGTGCAGGGGAATACAACATGAGAGTAATATGATTACAGATTCAAAGCAGGTGAACTTGGTGAAGCATACCAATTGGAGGCTGGCTAATATAACTTAAGGGCACCCCACTGAGGGTGTGGGGTGTAGGTAACGGCAAACATGGCAGCAAGTTTCCCGGATGGCGGAATAGTTGTACCCTTAACAAAAAATAGCTTCAGTCTGACAGGCGGAAGGGACGATAATCCCCGTTGATCAAGCTACATGCATACAAGGTTCCGAAATTCGCAGGGACATGGTACTCTAGAGAAGCACAAGACGGTGTTGCCTCTATTGGTTCGCGCTGCCCGAAAAAAGGGCGGGGCCGCACAAATAAATACCTCCAGTAATTTGCAACCCATTTGGAGTATTCAAGAACGGAATGATGCCAAAAAAACATGCGGCGTAATTACTACATTTCGATAGTAAACCTTCGCAAGAAGCCGTTGATGTAGATGAGTTCCAGTATTTCAGCGATGTGGCGTATTGTCACTCGCGCTGATTTCATAATCAAGTAATAGATCTTCTTCACCCTCCGGCGATGTGATCGTCCCGAATACGGGGAATTTCTTTCATGTCCCTACCTTCCCAACTCGGGTTTGGCGTTGGATCCATCGTCTCGTAATCACATAAGCAAAGATCATTTACCACGTCCAATCGCACCTGTGCCAATCTCAGTTTGGATACTACGTATCACGTTGGACCAGGGTTTTGTCAATTGTCTTCTAATCAGTGGCTACAATTGTCGTACAAGAACGAGAGGTAAGAATATTTCAAACGAGCTTGCAAGTACCATGTGACACCGGAGGAAATTGACTACTACCGTTTCTCAGACCTTTAGACTCGACGTGGCGCTCTGTGCGTTAGCCTCGTGCTTCGTCGTTGCAGCATCTCTTTGTTCTATGCGCGCCGATCATGGGCCTGCCTTGCGCCAGAATTGCTGGTGAATACCCACTACTGGACTCGAGCCCTACATTTCTTGCCACAACTCAGCGTCACTTCGAGTTGAAGGCCTGAATGAAATTCGACCCTGACATCTGAAGAGTAAGAGATCCACGTAATAAATACTCCTGACTCATTTATTCCGGCAACTCCACAATTGCAAAGTATGTAATCGATCTGAAGCCTAACATGTCGCACTGTAACTTCGGAACCTGTAAGATACTGTTCGCCTCAGACCCTCGGCCACGTTGAGGGTCAGATTCTTAGAAGAGCTGCTCAATTGAGGTTTCAACGTTGCAACAGCAGAAGCCTTAATTTACTTGGCGGTCTGAGAAGATTTCATGCATCATGAACAAACTGGACCGCCGGTAGCTCAAAAAGGACGCACGACAACCATTATTCGTTTTAAATTCTGTATTATGCTCAATGAACCCCAAATCTCGCCAGGGCACCAGCTTCGTAGGGTTTAACCGAGACAACTTGGCGATAGTGTTTAATGGCAATGGCTTACATACATGAACCTGCCACAGCAGTTTGTAATAAGGAGTAATTCAAACAAGGATTCATCTCTAGAGTAGGCCGCCGCATTCGAGTACAAGAAGCTTAAACCCTTGAATTGAACATCTTCTAACTCGAATGCTAATCTTCAGATTCTACTGCGCTGTGGTGTGTGCCACTTTTTTTGAATTTATTGTCTGCTTGGGGCAACGCCCGGCGATGTCACGACAGTATATGCGATATAGTACTACTGTGTTCTAAGATCGTAAATAATGTATGAACCATTGGCTCCACCGTGACTGTACGTATTTTTGGCAGGAGCTAGCCCAGAGACTTTATTACGACCTTTAATACATGTTGGAGCTAGGTGGAAATCGGTCGTAAGATGGGGATCGAAGACGCGACAGCCCAGGACCCCCAGTCTGGTAGGCTTCATCAACCCCATCGAACTGTGGGCCAGCCACTCCAAACGTCACGCCAGCAGTGCAGGAATCAGTAGGTATCCATTTGTATTGGAGACCCAACTGAGACTACACGAGAGACTGAACGAGGTTGGACGAGGCGATCAGTCGTAGATGAGTTTCCGATCTGCAAGGGGCAATGTCAAAGCATCCTTACTCCTAGTAGCCAGCTTGAATCCATGAAACCTTTTACCGCGTTGTTCCACTGCAAAGAGTCTAAGAAGAGATCACGACTCTCCATAGCTTGCAGTGTTCTCAACATTTGTGAGGAATCACAATCATCACAACCACCACTCGATTCGCTTGCGATGGTCACACCAAATGCAATCTGACCAGGTAAGCTACGTGTAAATTCAGAACGTTGTCACTCCGTAGGTAATATGCATACCTTACCTGGTGTTCATAACGTCCCTTGTTGCACACACCTGCAGCCTCGACCCAGTACGACCATCGAATGAGAAGTAAGGGTCCGGGTCTTGAGAATAATTCGGTCAGAACCTTGTAAGGAATTCGGGTTGCCATCCCTAGCCTAGGCATCCATCATGAATTGCGATGAAATTGAATGAAAGGCGCACGCCCTTCTCCGTAACCGGCGATATTGCGGATCATGTCATGCTCAAGGAGAACCGACAAGATGGCGATTAGGACACACTAGCGCATGCAAGTAGATCAGGACGTACAATGCTATCAAGCAGTTCCGAAGGCTGCCAGAAGAGATCAGGCCTGGACCTCATTGACAAATGCTGAACACAGGGACGAGACTCAGGCTGGGATATGAACTCGGTAATAAATCAAATGCACGCTGAGCATAGAGTCCCATGACTCTATTCAAAAAAGTTAACCGAATCAAGTTTGCTCAAGTGATTGTGATAATGCTGATCTTGAGTTTGCACGGACACGAATAATATCGCATACCCTGTCACGTATCGTTCTGAGATCCAGGGGTGATATGGAGGTCGAGGTTCACTCTGATCCTGGACATCCGTGCCTATTGAATAATACGCGTGATATAGCTAACGTCACATTAGCAACATATGGAAAAAGTGATCATGCAATGATTCAGAGGCACCTCGCAGTGCTCACGGCTAACAGACTTCGAGAAACTTCCAAGAAAGGAACAGGTAAATAGACCTCCAGCTCGGAGCTCCAGCAATTCCCTAGAGTACAATCCAGGCATCATCAGCATTTTAAAAACGTACAAGTCGCTTACAATAAAGGCACTTCTAGCTGCTCGATCCAGCTGCCATATGTCATGTGCGTGCTCGGGTTCCACTCCTCAACTGCGTCGAATACTTCCGGTAAAAGGCGGGTATAATGAAGGGGTCCAGGACAAGAAGTCCGCCGATATTGATACCGTAGCATCTGGATGACATTAACCCGTAAGTCTTATCAACTCCCCGAGTCCAGGTGGTGTTAAGTGAAGGAGTCCATGAATTGGGGTAAGCATCATCGTTGAAAGTGTCATTTGAATTGGCCATCCCTGCAAAGAACCAAGATCGAAACGTTTAGCCAAGAAATGGTGGACGAAAACATGATAACGCCACCCCGGTCCCCGAGGCCAGTAGTATTTACTATAGACCAAAACGTGAACTTCATGGGTAGCAAACCCCGCTGCCGATTAAGTAAAGTGCAGTTTTAGTTCGTTATAAGCGCATGACCTCGCGAACGTTCGAACATGAAACTAATGAAGTCTGACTAAGCGGGTGACCTAACACTAGTCAACGTCTCCTGTGTGTTCTTCGACTTTCCCTTCATTGCCGCGCATGCAATGTTGCTCATACCTCTCGCATTCATGTCAAGTTGTGAGGCTCGTGTTGGGTGATGTTAGGAACGCTCGTAAGGAAAGTTTCCCGAACCGCAGGCCTCATTCGAGGTTAATCTCGTGTTGCGTGTGCCATCGCGCAGATTAAACCTTCCCCCCTAACGTTTTGTTTGCTTGTCTTTGACTGCGGTCATTCAGGAAGCCAGTTAAGCGGGTCACCACAAAACGACAAACGGATGATTGAACTTACAGATGGGCCTTCCAAAGGGGTTCAAGTTGATGTCCTACCATCACCCATTAACCATGGATCTAAGACTGTTGGACCTCGAAGACGGCATCATCCGATGGGCGGTAGAAGAGAAAAGAGAATATGCCTAAAGTGTCGACTCCCACGCTGGTCGCATCGTACTCGGGGCGTTTTTACCACGTTGTAAATTTCTCCATCTCCAGTTTAACAGACACAGTTTTTAAAATCTGCATACCCAGACCTTTACCCGGTGGGGCGCTGCTCCAGAGTCCCAGACTTATTAGGTGGATACAGGTGGGTACTGTGCAAATATGAGCACACCTAGTACTAGTAGTAGAGCCCAACAAAAAGTCGCGGAGAAATTCAAATGGTATGCGGTTGTATTTGGTGTATAACTCTCCGCTAAGCAACACTCTAGTATCAAGTTACTTGATGTAACATGAACCCACCTGTTGGCTCGTTTGGGGTCTCCCTTTTTACAAGTCTTGTCCTGGGCATAAATTTAGCGCTGCGAGTAATGCGCTCTCCATTGGCACTTCAAGTTCACTACACCAAACATTCCTCTATCACTATATCCATATGTTCCTTCTATTTGGTCTTGCCTAGGGAACACTACGTTTCTTCGCCATCAGCCAGTAGTACGAGTTTCAGTTTCAGACAGACCAATACCAACCGCTACGACGGCTGCAACGATGATCATAATATATATATCCCTTCATGAATGCAGGAGATATTTCGAAGGCGCAGTTTAATTTGTGCAATGAACCGGTGCTTCAGCACCCTCCGGAGGTGCAAGATCAAGTATCCGGTGCGTTTCACATCTTTTCTCATCACTTCGATCAATAAAAATAGCAACTCCCGATAAGAGGGTTGACTGACTGCTATTCGTATTCCAGTGTTCGATCGCTTTCCGCGTGGTTCTTGTTGTTTCCGTGGTTGAAGTTTCCGGTACTGCGGAGGACCGGCTGAGAACTGTTGCCGGGCTATGATATAAGCAAGTACTTACACCCAATCACCTCCTTGTCCCCCTGAACTTGGTTCTCACAGGTACCCTCGACATTTTCAAATTGCACACTGAAAATTCGGCCGTGTTATCTCACTAATGAAGATGAATCAGAAGGTTGGCAAAGGTTTTACTCAAGACCACAGCAGTGGGCCGGCTAGCACAAATGGCCTTGCCGTGATTTGTTGTATATTCGGGGATGTGTGGTTCTGAGCTTCGCACGACGCCACATCTTGGTATCCAAAACAATTTTACGACAAGCAGTTAGGTTGCACAGGTAACCTTTGATGAGTCTTCCAGTGGTTAGTGAACACCGTGCTTCTGAGCGGGGCAACTGCGCTCCGGATCATGTTGAATTGACACACATGATGGACTCCAAGGCGATTCAGGTTCTCATGGAGTTGGGTAGGGAAAAGGGGGCATGCGGCGGAAATCGCCAGATAATTATCAGGCGTTTGCAGAATCCGAGAGCTCCTTTTCGCCTCAGGGATTATTCAGTTTTTGTACTACATGTTGATTCGTCAACGAGACTTCACTAAGGCTGCGCATCACAAAACAATCACTACGTTTAGCCCTTGGTTAATGTTAGTGTTAGTAGGTCTGATTAGGTGAAGTCATCACGTGTAAAAAGACTTAGTCACACACTACAACTACGCCGGGTTTCTTCTTTATCGAACACTTGTCAGTACGCAGGCTCTCCGGATCGTCGAGTATGCTGCCTCGTTTCAGCATCATGTAGCCTCATGTAGCTGCTATCTACTGCAAATAGACCACCTTGCCCCCGTTCTACTTGGTGTGATAACTTAAGGGAACCACTAACCAACTTTAGGTCAGGTATGCACCAAGCTGACCAGATGACTTACCACGAGGCAAAAGGACTTAAGCTCGTTGCTCGCGGCCCAAGTCGCTTTAAGCACCTCCCTCTTTCTTACTACCATCTCCGTGATCCTGCAACATGTCGGTGAGTTGCACACTTTTTCTGTTTGATAGCTGTCATCTAATGCAAGTTCAAACTATTTAGACCGTAAATCCAAGCACGCTCTCAAGCCAACGCCTTGTTTGGTGCAATTGCACTGTTTGTAAGGGTACAACATCTGCTGAAGGTGGCCAGTACATCCCGAGTTATCTACGCGACAATCACCGCCGAACCCAGAACCTCAGCCAGTCTGCTATTGCACAGAGAGGCCGTGCTAGAGGTCCAGCTCCCCCCCCCTGTTGTTCAATGCGGACGTGCGATGCCACGATTGCCTCGTGGGGTGGTATCAACTGCTCGTACCCGTGTTGGCACTTCAACTCATGTCTCCTCATCCCGAATGAGTGGTTCACGCGGTGCTATTCTTCCTGGTAATGCACAGGTATCGCCTTTAGGATCAGCTACATCGCACAGTGAAGAGTCCGATATTCAGAAAAATTTCACCCGTACACCGTCGCCCTTGTGAGTTGTGATATATGTATATACCTGTAGCATCATACTAACTTCAATTTTTTAAGCATGGATAGCTACGAACCTATGGAGATCGACACTGAATATCCCCAGCGAGAATCACCTACACCAACACTGCCTTCTCATGACCCCATACCATCGTCATCCCAACATCTTCAGCGCTCGACCTCATCGGAAGCCACACAATCTCCACCATCCAAATATCTTCGGGTTGCCCCTGAAGCCCACACTGCGCCACTCTTAGCGACACGTACTACACCTGTTCTACTTGCCAGCGGTCACCAGATCCCTCTTGCACAATCTCGTCCTACCCTTGTCCCTTGCCAAACTCAGTTACCTGCCGCAAAGCGCCCGCGGCAGAAGGCCAGCAGTACGCATGTGATGGTTCAACGTGAAGAAGATGAAGCGATCCGTGATGCCCTACAGTCCGAGTCCCAGCCTCCCCAAGAAGACTCTCTTGGGTTATATGATGACCCCGACGCAGGTGATGAGGTCCACCGTGACCCACTTCTCCATACAGAACAACACGATGAAGATTCGGATGCAGAGATCATCCCCGATGTACAGGTTGCCCCCTCCAACAGTCAGCATGCACCTGTGGATCAGGTGCAGATCACGCCAAGAAGCGAGTTCGAAGCGCCCCTCAATCCACGTCAGGTATATCAAGATGCTCATCCGGACTGGTTCGGACGTATCATTATCATCATGGTGGCTATTCTACATGCGAAGCATCATGTTTCTTTTCGTGCTTGTGCTCTGATTCTTCATTGTGTTACCACCATTCTCCTCTCTCTAGGCATTCTTCATCCCACGCAGCCTCTTCCTACAACTCTCAACACTGTTATCCACCACCTCGATCTCCATGACCGTTTTACTATTTATCCAGTCTGCGGTCATTGTCACCGTATTTTCCCTACAGATATACCCACTAATGCACTGTGTTCCGACTGTGATAGCCGGCTATTCAAACCAGTCTCCAATAGGCTCTTCCGGATGGTAACAGGCCGCAAAGCTCAGCGCCCTCCTCCAGTGTGTGCAGCGCCTATCCAGGTACCATCTTCCTTACTTGCGAATTTTCTTGCACATGGAGATAATGAGGCGGCATGTGAATCCTGGCGATCACGCACGGTTAAACCAGGGGAGCTTCATGATATCTCAGATGGTGAGGTATGGCGCACCATCCAGGGCCCAGATCAAGCACCCTTCTTTTCTGGGACGGAAACCTCACAGGAGCTTCGCATTGGTGTCACCATGAGCCTCGACTGGTATGTAATTACCCACACAGTATTCTCGATGTGACAACTGATTAAATTTTATTCCAAGGTTTGGACGTAAGACCAGCGTCTATGGGCCAAGCCATTCCTCTGGTGTCTTATCATTATGTGTTTCAAACCTTCCTAGAGCACTAAGGTGAGTTGCCACTAACTTTTTTCGTATCTTGTATTCATGTCTTTAGGTATCGTGCCGAGAACCTTTTGGTATCGTTCATGACACCTGGACCTACTGAACCAACCGGTGCTCAGCTCCAAAACTATCTGCGACTTGTTGTCGACGATTTGCTCCAGCTCTACGAGGAAGGTGTTGTCTATCATACCCCAGGGCACCCAGAAGGTTAGTCCTAACAGTGTTTGACCATTTGGCGCACTAACATATATTTTATAGGTCGAAGAGTTCGTGTTGTACTCCTAGGTGTTGTATGCGACCATCCAGCCATGTGTAAGATGTGTGGCTTTGCCGATCACAGTCACAAGAATTCTCCGTGCCCTAAGTGCAAGGTAACCCAGGATGAACTTTTCTCTGATGAGTCTCTACGTAATGGTACGTGCCTTTGATTTTACTGGTAGCTTACAGTTTTGAACTAACCATAAAATAGAATTTGATCCACGCGACGGTGAAGAACATCGACGTCAATCTTTTCAAGAGAAAGCCCTCAAAACACAAGGTGAACATAACACCTTCTTTGACGAACATGGTGTCCGTTGGACCGAACTTGCACGGCTCCCATATTTTAATCTTGTGCGACAGACAATCATTGATCCGATGCACAATTTATTACTTGGTGTGTCGTCATATTTACTTTAACAATGAACGGGCTAATATGGACCTTGCAGGAATTATTAAGACTCAGTGGTACACGCAATGGATCTTGACTCCGGCCCTTCGTGCCTCTACTCAGACAAGAACTCGCGAGCTTGATTTAATGCACACCTTTCTCAGTACATTCGAAGCCCCACTCTGGGCTGGAAAGCTGCCGCTTCGTGTTGGAGAGCCTGCAGGTGGGTCCTTGACGGCTGATGAATACAAGTTTGCTGCGACGACAGCCTGGCCCATCACTGTAAGTCGTTTTATTCTATATTTTATTCATTGTATTCATCCCACAATCCAGATACCTATCATTTGGGACATGTTCGTGGAAGAAGCAGAGTCGGATCAAAAAACTTCAATTAAATCATTTGCTAAACGTCAGAATCAGTTTATCAAGGACTACGAGGCTTGGAAGGCGCACCGAGAAGCACCACAAGGGTCTGCTGGTGCGAAACGAGGCCGTGGAAAGAAGCCTGCAAAAGATGACAAGGAACCAAAGCCGCCAAAGCCACCAAAGGTTCGCATGCAACGTGACGAACCAATCAACTTTCTGCGCCTTTCAACTGCTCTCAAGATCTTCTGTGGTAGCTCTATCAAGCTGGATATGCTCCCTCGTGCGGAGACACTGCTTCAAGAGTACTTGCTTGAGTACAAAAGGGTATGGTCTTGCTTTGAATGCACGTTTCAATCTTATTGTATACTAAACAGTTGTATGGTGTTGACGCCCTGAAACCGAACTTTCATTGGGCAGTTCATCTTAGGCAACAGATCCTTGACTATGGACCAGTCTACAACTTTTGGGCCTTTCTCTCCAAGCGTCTCAACAAAGTCCTCAAGAGTTCAAACTCGAACAACTGGACTGGGGGGCAGATTGAGATTTCGATGATGAGGGAGTTTGCACATGGTGCTCAGATAGATTCTCTGGTGATTTCTTTGCCCGTTATCATGCTTTCACTCACTAGGATTTTCAGGCTCGTGATGCGATAGCAAATGCTGAAAGTCCGATTGTCAAGATGCTTCTAGAACGCATGCTCGGTGATGGCCACAAGGCCTCTGGAACGATCCAGGATGCTGCTGCTGGGACAGGCTTTGACGGTACGTTTCATATCATCCATTTTCTTACAAACTCGCTGATTTTTGACTTCTCATTAGAATTGAGTCCATATTTGCATGTCCAACCTGGTCCATCGATACCAAACCCACAACGACTCAGCGATGCAGCTCGTGTTGCATTATATACTCACTATAACTCACAACAACCCCACAGCGTTCATTATGCACTTGAAGCAAATCCCCATCCAGGTTCATCTCAACTCAACGACTTTGCGTTGTACTATCAGTTCGCACTTCTAGATGGACGTAGGATCTCACCGTTGGCAAGAAGCACTCAAGAGTCTGCCGGATCATCTCTCGTCAAGGTCGCATACATGGATAAGTCATGGTACGGTGAAGTAATCAACATCTTCAGCCACATACAGTTGGGGATAGCGAACGGAACTCGGCTTCTCACTGAACTCAGGTGGATGATAGAGTTACCGCTGGTGCCTGTTGAAGATGATCCATGGAGCAAGTTGTATGTGTCTCGTTTGTGGTTCTATCCCTCCTACTCATTTTGTCAAGTCCCGAGCTCGATGTTATGTGTTTTAAACTAAATGAATACTGGAGCCCAGGCGAAGATGGAGCTCCCCCTACCGTTCTTCCATTTGATCAAATCACCAGCCAGATCGCTCGTGGAATCATCAAGACCAGTAATCCAGAATTGTGGATAACAACAACGCTTGACCGTGTACGTGCAAAATTTTCTCTATCATACAATGATTAATGACTCTTCTCTACTACTTAGCATCCTACTGTTTAGTTTCCGGCCCTCAAGAAAACATCATCCGTCCAACCACCCTTCCCTTTCTTGCTGGTCCAGCCCTCAAGAAAATATCATCCATGCAACCACCCTTCCTTTGTCCGGCCCTCAAGAAAACATCATCTGCGGAATCATCCTTCTCTTCCTCTAGTGTTGTCCTGGTCAACTTCATCATTTGGAGTGCCTTGATCATCCTGATGCTCCCTTTTTTTCGAACCAAAACCTTCTGGGTCCTCCCATGCACCCCATTCCTTGAGTAAGTCTTGATACTCTAGTCTATCTTTGTTGGCCTTGAGCCATTCCGTGTTGATGCCGAAGGTATAGGGAGTGAAATCGGGGATACGCTGTGATTGACGATCTGTGCTGGTGACTCGGATCATGTGGAAACGCTTCTTTTGCTTGGAGGTCAGCGACGCTCGCCAAAGATCATGCAGGGTATGAAAGATCTGACCAAGCTAATGATTTCTGTAAGCTTCTACTCATATTTGAGGACCGCATAACACTTACTTCGTCAGATCTCCAGGGACTCTTGTAACCTCCAGGAATGACAAGTTTTTGACTTGTGAGTTGGCAGGCATTCCCATTTTCTCCGCCATCCTTTGCTTCCAACCATCCTCCAACTCATCATCGTCTGGTCCAGATGCTTCATCCGACATATGATCTGCATGCACAAGGTCCACTGGATCAACACTGAATTTCTCAATGTAAGCCTGACGTGCTGTCATAAGCCAATCTGCTTTCTAATTCGTCATAGTAAGTCTTCATATTGATGAAAAATAGCTTTAACACTTACTTCTTTGCGACGTTAAGCACGTCTATTGTTTCGCTGGTTCACACCTTTGGCAGCTTTCTTCTCGGCGTCGTTCTGGGCCCGCCAGTCTTCTTTGAATCCATGGTACGTCTCCTTCGCAAATGTGAAAAGTGATTGCTTATTCCATTTTACCTTGCGATTCACAAGGCAGTCGCTGTTGGCCATGTTCTGCAAAAGGTGAAGTGGCAATTACATATCATGTTGCATATGACTTACCTGAAGGTCTTGCCAGACCAAACTTGCGACCTTGGCAAAGATCGTGCGGTTGTGGTCGTCGTTTACTGTTTTGGTGAACTCCGGCATGAGGTAACGTTCACCTGTCATTTCATTGATGCACTCTTCATCTGCTGATGCTGGCCAGCTTTTCCCTTCAGAAACATTGCAAACGTGACGGAATTTCATGGTGATCAAAACGCTAGATAAGATTGTTGAGTTTGCGCTATATTTGATGCTACTCAAAGCACTTGCCTTTAGCTCGCTTCGTGCCTCTTTGCCGATTGCAGATAGTTTACCTCCGACTTTGAGTCACATCCTCCGCATCATCGTCATATTCGCCAACACGCAGTTCGACATGACTTGCTCTGTCAGGTTCTGCAACAGCCCTTGCTCTTCGTCTCCTAGCTGACTTACCCCCCCTTGGCACAGTTGAACGACCACGTGCAGAGGTATGATTATTTCCCATTTCATGCTCTGCGCCGTCATTAGTGGAAGCTGGTGTTGTATGACGTGTGAGAGTCGAAGAGGCACGTCCTGAGCGCCATCGATCCCTGAATGCTGACCTTTCTCGACTTGTAGATGGGGATGAGTCATTGTGACGATGACTGGGAGACCTATGCCTTCGGCTCCGTCCACGATGATTACGAGGCGAGCGGGAACGCGAAAAAGACACACTCCGGTACCTGTGAGAAGCTCTGGTACCGCCCCGGTCACTTCTACGAGATTCCCGTGGTCTGGTACTTGTGGTAGCACTTGCTACAGGACTTAATGTGCCTTATGGTGAGTTCTGGATGCATATATGCACCTATATGCACTTACTTGTTGGTGTTTCCCCTTTGGTATGGATGAGGGGATGTGGGCCCATCACGATACACGTCATGAGCGCGACGCGGCGCTGGCGCTAGACCGCTGGTGAGTCCAGGATCAATATTTGGATCAGGCCTATTTGGCTGATTATTTCCGGTGTTAGCACAGACAGCTTGCTTAAGGTGGTCAGGCCAAGCATTCCACACATCGACGGGGATATTTTCTGGACGATGAACCATGGTTTACAAGAGTTACGAGAGTGCTAGGGGGTGGGCAAAGGAGGGGGAACGCGATGCTGGATGTAGTCGATATAATTGCCACGTGATGTAGATCACATATTGATAGATAATTTAAATTTGGTTATCCATCTACTTGAAGCTTGTATGTGCAATTAGACGAGAATTTGAGCCACCAGATTGAAGCCATTTTTTTACTCTAAGACAGATGGCCTAGTTGGAAGGTAGGATAGGTCACCTAGTTAGACGGTTGGTAGTTCATGTCCTCGAAACTACTCAGGCCTACTCATGTACTCAGTAGATGTTCTAATTTTGATGTATTTATATTGTCAAATATTAGCTAACTAGGTACAAAGTATATGGGGTCTTCACGTAGTGAATCCGCGGATGACAAGCGGAGGACTGCAGTGCTCAGCCTTTTGACATTTACCGCTGATTCATAGACCCATGTTTTCAGATTTCGCATCTGAAAGGCAGACATTTCCTGGCCCAGTTTTCCGAGTCAAAGTACTTACCTCGCTTGCTATATACTAGCTGGTTGTCATGCGGCCCAGATCAGTCTAGATCTCACCGTGATCGTCACTTTGCACACGCCTGTTGTTAACTGCTGTAGCGTTGCCATTAGCATCGGCAAGGTTCCTTCGAATTCCCAATGCCTGAATACACTGGCTTGTTGAAGGTAAATGTAGTAGAAATCTGTTGGAAGGAGCGCGGGTAGCTTGGGGCGGCATTTGGAAGACGTGACGCAGCTGTAACATGGCACTGATGGGGAACACGGACGGTGGAAGAGGCTATGGAAATTGTGCTTTGAGGAATGGAAGTGGGTTTGTCGCATCCCGAGCGATGGCTGCGGTAAGTTGCATCTAGGGTTGCAGCGAGGTAGTCTATGATACAGGTATCTCTAGCGGTATGCCATATAAATTAATAAATGGTATGAATTACTCTATGCCTTGGATGGGGGAGGCGGCATGCCCTCGCTGAGGAGCACGGGAGTTGATTTAGCAGGTTCGGGGTCGCCCATCATTTGTTGGACAGCTTTGCTCTTGAGCAGGTGAGCATATTTAGGTTGAACGAAAGTTGCGCTGTATAACGCAGGATGGGTAAGGAGAGCTAAGTTCGAAAGATCAGAGACTGACTGCGCTTCGACAAGTACGTTGCCTTTGAGGTCCTCTACTTTACCGATGACCTTGGATTTGCGACCTGCCTTGTCGACTAAACTGATTCGGACGACAATGAACTAGTATCTGGTCAAGCACGTAAGTATGTGAAATGAAGAGGTACTTGCCTGGTCTGCAAAGGTCGGGGCGCGATAATTTATGGACAAGTTGGCAGTGACGCCAATCTTTTCTGGTAAATTGGTAATCGCCTTTTACGATACATCAAGACATACTCAATGCTCGGGACAAAAACTCACGGTTCGCGCCAGACTCTCATCCAAAATAGTAGCCAGTAGCCCACCATGAATAATCCCATCATGGCCACACACGCCCCGACCTACATGCACGATGACAATAGCCTCATTCTCGTCCTTCCTGGCGCGTACGAGGGGTGGAAGCGCTAGTTTTCCGGGGCCGCGGAGTGCGCCTGCAGTGAGGCTGTTTACGCGGAGCTGCTCTGGGTAATTAACATAAGGACGGGTCTCGTACCACTCGTGGGCGTCGGGCTGAGCGCGGTGGGACGTGAGGAGTGGGAGGGTCTGTAGGGTTTGTTCGAGAGCTGCGGTGTATACGATTGATTGTGGGGAATCGGGATCGGGGGGTGCTGGGGCTGGCCGAGGGGAGATGAAAGTAATGTAAGGATGCGGGTAGACGGCGCCAAGGGCGTAACCAGTGACGGCGACGGAACCACCGAGGGCTAGTGTTCGGAGGTGACGGTATGGTGAACGGGCAGCGGGCGGGGGCCCGGTCGAGAAACCTCGTGCATTTGTGAGGATGCGTCTCAAAATATTAGAAGACATATTATATGCGGTCCCGTTACTGACGACTGCTTGAGTCAGTCAGTGCCGGGCGGTGCCGAAGCGGAGTATAAACGTTCAAATACCCAACTTTGACATACAGAAATCGACTATCGACGACTTTAACCTCAAGACCTACTCCTCAAGACCATCAAAAATGGTGAGTTACCAGCAAGCGTCGTTTTCTGCGTGCATCGGAGCACCCTAGCACTGTTCAATCCATGCTCTCTATCCCTCAACGCAATGGATGGCAAGTCCTTCATCCAGATAACATCATGGGACATCATTCTCATATTCATGTAGAATCGGTTCAGCACAAATCTTGATCCTTGTTATCAAGTCAAGTGGAGTCGTCACGTACGATGATGATACTTTATATTGCTGGGCTTGTTGGATGCATAGTAATCCACGAGCGCTAGAGCTCCGAGACATGCAGCTTACGTTGCTGGCACTTTTGTGCTCTGCTTCGCATGCTAATTCATTCTCGTCTCAATGACCAGCCCCCCAAAGCCAAGGCCGGTTCTCGCAAGAAGCCCGCACCCGCACCAGGCGCTGCTGGCAAATCCGCAAAAATCACAAAAAACCCTCTCTTCGAGGCCAAGCCCAAGAACTTTGGCATTGGTTCGCTTCATCTCTGTTTGGCGAAATCATCAACTGATAGATTTTATTAGGTCAACACATTCGTCCTAAGACTGATCTCACTCGCTTCGTCAAGTGGCCCGAGTACATCCGCCTTCAACGCCAGAAGGTCATCCTTTCTCAGCGCTTGAAGGTTCCTCCCGCTATTGCCCAGTTCTCCCACACTCTGGACAAGAATACTGCTTCACAGCTTTTCAAGCTCCTCAACAAGTACCGCCCAGAGAGCAAGGTCGAGAAGAAGGAGCGTCTCGAGGCTCTAGCAAAAGCTGCCACTGAAGGAAAGGAGCCTGTCAAGGTTTGTATTCGCCACATCGTGAACGCAGGTTATTGATTTAGATGATCTACAGGACAAGAAGCCTCTTTTTGTCAAGTACGGTTTGAACCACTGTGTCGCCCTCATCGAGGCAAAGAAGGCGTCCCTCGTCGTCATTGCCCATGACGTCGACCCCATTGAGTTGGTCGTCTTCCTCCCCGCTCTTTGCCGCAAGATGGGTGTTCCCTATGTCATCGTCAAGGGCAAAGCCCGTCTCGGCACCGTCGTCCACAAGAAGACCGCCGCCGTCCTTACTCTCCAAGATGTCAACAGCGAGGATCAGCGCGAGCTTGCAAACCTAGTCAGCGCCGCCAAGGCCAACTTGTGAGTTTTTTTATTTTCATATCATATCTACGCTTCGATGCTAATGCAAATTTATAGCGCTGACAAGTACGAGGAGCAGCGCCGTCACTGGGGTGGCGGTCTCCGTGGAAACAAGTCCACTCAAATGATGCGCAAGCGCGCAAAGGCTGCTGGTCAGGACTCCAAGGCTGCTGCTCTTGGCAAGCTGTAAGTTTTGTGCTAGTTCGTGATCATACCACCGGTCTTGGTCCTTGTCGTTCATCGTCATTATGTCATGCCTATTATATGAGTATGGTATGCATCGTACTACGCATGGGTTATCCCAAGTTACTACTGTGTGGAGGCCAGGGCATATCATGCCAGATTGTATACTCTGATGAATGTTGCGCCATCAGCTATAACATGATAACTGCATGTTGTATTCGAGTCGTTTGAGAGTATGTTTCCAAATGTCCAAACCCATACGGGAGTCTAGATGGTTGATGCATCGATGTTGAGTAATGGCTGTGACTGCATCCAAAGAGCTGCCAGTACTAGTAGGGGTGAATTATGCATGGGGACAGGGAATGAGTGTGAGAAGTACGCAGTCTAGACAAAACTCCTGATGAATGTAATGGAAATTTAAGCCTTGATCCCCATCTGCTCCACTGAAAGTCATGCAACGATCCTGTTATGAATCCACATCTGGAACCTCCTCGACTCGTGCTGAGCGACTCCCTGGACGCGATTGCTCTGGGGACTCATCACCAACCTCCTCAATAAAAGCCCCACCATTATTAGCAAGCTGCTCTTCAGGACTCGCACCAGAGGGAGCCTTTGCCTTCTTCTTCTTCCCAGCTTTCTTCTTTGGAACATCCCACTCCCAAAACGGAACAAACGACTCGATCTACACCCAACGCCTAAGAACCAAAAATACAAAACACAAAAATATCAGGACTCACAACACCAACGTCTGCGAATAATTGAGGGAAGATCCAAATTCCAGGGCTTGCTATGACTACGGTGATTATGTAGAATATCAACCGTATGATCGCGAGCCCAAAGAATGCACCGAGTAAACCCAACATGGCAATACTCAGGTACCACACACCCAAACGCATCACCGGGGGCCACAACGGGAACATGACGGCAGCAAGCATAAGCGCGACCATCAAGAGTCCGCCAGCATACGTAGTCCATTGAGAACCTTCGTAGAGCCACACAAAGTACGCGTCCTGGGCAAATTGTTGTTGCGGAACGACAGTGACGTGGCGCGGGGATATGGATGAGCCTGTGGGTGCGCCGCGATCTACACGGAGGTAGAAAGCGTACTGTATGGATAATTGGAGGAGGGCCTCGGCTTCGGCTTCCGTGGTGATTTTGGGTACGTTTTTTACTTTTGCATAGGCGGGCGAGAGGAGGGCTTTCACTGCAGATTTGCCTAGTAGTGGTGGTGATGATGATGGTCAAGGTTAGAGCGGCGGCACAAAAAAAAACCAAAGCAATAAGATACCTTTGAAGTAATCGACGCGCTTTCCATTCAACGCGCCGACACGTATTTTCATGCCAGATTTACTGCTACGAAGGAATTGGACGACATTGCGGGTTTCTGGAGGCGCTTTGGCCTGCGTGTCATCCTTCGAAGCCATTTGAGACGGATGACAGCTAAAAATTCAGTCTGGTAGGGACTTTGATGCCTGGGATTGAGGTAGGCGTAGGTGACCGTAGTATGCGAATAGATGAGTGAGTCTAACAAAGGACAGGTGTGATTATGTCAGCAACGAAGTCAGTCAAAAATTTGGGTTGACGAGACTCAGCATCAACTCAACAGACCTCCGCCGTGAGTTCTTCTGGACTTGTCCCTGCATTTGCTTTCAACTCGAGTTACTCGACGAATTGGAAAATACAGCGCGTCGACATCCCCGCAGCGTTCAATCTCCCAGCATTACTACATCGACCGGTGCAGCATTAATTTGGGTACTACCTAGTGACTTACAGTGCGATGTGCTATGGTCAAGTTGATCTTCGCGGGGTTGCGTGACCCAACTTTACCATAGTATCGTAACCTGTGGGAGTTTCCTTAGCCCACGAAGTCATATTTTCCTTTATAACGGCGCTTTCATGAACACTCCTTGTCTTAGACTCGGAAGTTCAGCCTCAAATTTTCCTGTGACATCCATATCGCAATGGTATGGGTTACTACTCGCAAAGCTGGAAGACTGGATTCAACAGGTATATTATACTTTAATCAGCGGCCGTGTTGCTCATCTTTCACCAGAAGTGAGTCCCCTCTAAATCCCCCACTTAGTACAGTAATTTCGATAAGGTTCGATGGTTGCTGCGTTGCATCCAGGAATACTATCGAATTGCAAGTGACCAAGTCGTCTCAGGCTGGTGTCAGATAACAGAAACTGATTACACGTAGCCTCACCACTGGCATGCGAATTTCATTAATAGCGGCACAAACGCCATGATGCTTGCCGTCTGTCATCTTTCTAACAGCGTTGTACTTTCATTGAACGACCCTCCAGATATTCCTAGTCATTACAAAATCGAAACGGATACTTGCAGAAGTGTTTCTTCTTCGTAGGCCTACAGTAAGGATGGTGTTCTTCACAAGGTAAATTCTCAGATCCAATAGATGCTTAGCCTTAGACAGTCGGATCTTCACCTGACTAGAACAGATTACGAGACTTCTGTACATCTTAGGCTAATGCCGTGGTTTCCACTAGTGGCAAGAGGATCACAGCCTGATCGCAGACCAGAACAATGAGAATGGGCGTCCGCAGCACCGTGCGTCTCCTGCCTTAACATTGCCTCCACCTTGGCCATCCCCTTTGGGAACACTTGACCATCTCACATGGCAGTCCGGTGAAGTACCATATCGACCACTTCAGTTTAGCCAGTGCACCTGAAAATTTTGACGTGATGTACCGTTCTCGCTCTGACAAAGACATCGAAGCAGTGAGGAGTCGTACAGCAATCCAGGATGTATCAGATTATTCAGGTAGTGCAAATAATTTATCCACTCATATTCAGTGGACGTTCTAAAGTTTTCTGGTGCACGTTCTAGCTAAAAGTGGCTCATCTGCATGACAGAATTGGTAAAATATTGGCGCTACAGCCCACTAGTTGTGTTCGCTACAGGACGACAGATCTTGCCAAGACTGTACATGGTCATCAAACCTGCTGGCGTTTGTGAGACGAGTCGGGGACTGGCGCGCTGAGGGCCGCTACGATGTTGTAAGATGCTCCGTCAGGGTACCTTCATCAAGTAACTTATGTACATACCACTCCCTGGTGACCCACAGTTCTCTACAGTCCTCCGCACGAGTGATCTAAGCATACTTGCATGATCATTACCGGTATAGTTTCGTCACCAGGCGATAAATGTCAAACTGTCCTCGCTCAGGGATATTGCCTCCAGACACCTGATCGGATCATCTATGAATTCTATTTCACAGCCTAGTCTAGACTCTATCAATGGGGATGGAGGAAAAAACATGCTCACAGTCTGGTCACGGACCAGTACAATAACGGGTAACGTTCGTCGCCTCCCTCACCTGCGGATACTTCCTTGAGCTGTGCATCCACCTTGACCGTCCCCTTCTCAAATACTTCGCCATCCCACATGGCAGTCCAGCTCTCGGCGCTGTGGGCGAACATGTCAGCCTCAACGCCCCTATATACTTGATTCATGACACCCTTCTCTTGAGCACCCGTGTGCGCTCCGAGAATGATGGAGCCTGGCTCAGCAGAGAGTAGACCAGCGAGAGCACGGGCCAGGTGCAGCTGCTTATCTTCTTTGAACAAGTGGAAGAATGATGTTGTGTGAATTACGGAAACACATCCGCGTAACGGATTCAACGAAGTGAGGTTGCTGAGGTTGGGGGTTGGAACTCCTACTGTCTCCTTGGACGCAGGCGGAGCCACAGCGAGGATTTCAGGGTTGAAAGCATCCCCGCCTACGAAGTGAGCTGGAAAGGTCTCCGGAGTCGACTTGAAGAGTTCATGCCCCAGATCCCAGAGTTCTGAACTACTTCGTTAGTCAGGTACGAGGTTTTATGCTATGCTCACCTTGACGAAGGTCAGTTCCAATTGCCCGAGCTGCAGGAAACCCATCAAGAATCACTTCCCTGATGTCGTTGCCAACTATAAAACGTCCATCGGCATCTTATGGAAATGATGGAGGGGGCACATACAGCCGCAGCCGACGTCAAGGAAAATTGGGTTCTTCCGTTCACGTCCGATCCGCACAACTTGCTGATAAGCAGGTAGCACCGACAGCCTGCGTCTGAAGAGTTCGATGTTTGTGTATTAGCTCGGCACAAACTTACAAACAAGGTACCTGATAAAAAGGAAAAGATAGATGAACGCGTAAGGGGCAACCTAGCCGTGAACAAGTAAGTTTCGCTACGGCAGAACGATGTGTTCAAGGGTCTAGACACCTTGTACGCTTCTGCTTGAACATCCAATATATGCTGCTTCAGAGCTTCATCATCTTCAATTCCAGTCAGCTCCTTGTAAAATGTAGCGTCTTCGGGGTGCAAGTTATAAAGACTTTGGTCAAGAAGAGGGAAAGTGCGCTGAACCTCGATCCTTGGAGGTTCTCTGTTCGTCATGTCGCGTTCTTTGTTGGCACCAGGATCCAAGAAGTTGGAGGATTCTTTGGCGACGTGACTGTACTTAAACCCCAGAAAAGTTGGCTGCGCAATACTAATTAGTGCAAAACTAGGACTACTTGCTAGAGCAATCAATTACCAAACGTACTAGTGGTCAATAACACTGCCCGAAGAACCAACGGTTAGTTAACCTCCTACTCATAGGGGATCTTGAAGCTGCCAATATGGACATCAACATTAGCGTAACGCCCGCGGCGACCATGCGAATCACCGCGAGACGCTTGCGATCTTTAGTATTGCAATCAGAGACTCTTATGATAGGTCCTTGGCAACCTACTTTAAGTTAGTAACGCATGAACTTACAGGAACGTACATAACGAAATGCTTTCAATGATTCGCTCTACCCAGATTCTGGCCTAGCTCGTGCACTCTCATGCACTAGTGTGGTGTTGAAGTTGGAAAGTCAAGTATCTAGTGTTCTTTCTCTGAATAAGATCGAACGCTTACTTCACCAAGTGACAGGCTATTAGAAACTAAAATTGGCAAGGCCGGTGACCACCATGCTAACCATTAAGTTTCAGTTGGTGCACGTATACACGAACGATATGGTGGTCAGCAGGTGCCAGAGGTCAGAGTCAGACCGCAGTGGCACTAAAAAAAGTCAATTTATCTGATATCGCCTGGCTCGATCTTGCAAGGGCATCTCAGAATTCCATATCACAGTCTGATCACAGACTATCACGATACATCCTTCGTACGTATCTATTTTACATACGCATTCACCTTATCATACACGTTCCATTCACGTTAACGTTCACGTTTCGTTCTGCGTTTCAACGATCCTTTGATATTCAGCGCTCACAATATTCCCTTCCCTCAGTCTTTCCAACTAAGACTGAGGTGAGCTACTTACTATGACTCCTCGGCATACTTAGTGCTAACGACACATAGTTTTCTCTTCCTCGTTTCTAGTCCGAGCCTCTCGATTCGTCAGACAGACCAGGGTAGGTTTCATCATTTCCCACACGAACGGGCATCGCCTCAACTCTGCCTCCACCTTGACTGTCCCCTTCGCGAAATTTCGCCATCCCACATGGCAGCCCAGCTTTCGGCACTGTGGGCAAACATGTCAACCTCGAGGCCCCTGACTACTTAATTTATCGGACACCCTTCTCCCGGGCATGCGTGTGCTCCCCTACGATATTGTAAGATGCTCCTTCAGGGCGCCTTGCTAATCAAGTAACTTACAAACATACCACTCCCCGGTGACCCACAGTTCTCCATAGGGCTCTACCTGAGTGATCTAAACATGCTTGCATGATCATTACCTGTTATTAGTTTCGTCACCAGGCGGCAAACGTCAAACTGTTCTCGCTCAGGGATACTGCCTAAACGGATCACCCGAGAACTCTACTTCAGTCTGGTCACAGACCAGAACAATACCGGGTAACGTTCATCGCCTCCCACACCTTCAATCTCCCTGAACTGTGCATCCACCTTGACCGTCCCCTTTTCAAATGTTTCGCCATCCCACATGGCAGTCCAGCTCTCGGCGCTGTGAGAAAACATGTCAATCTCGATGCCCTTATATGCTTGATTCACGACACCCTTCTTCTGAGCACCCGTGTGCGCTCCGAGAATGATGGAGCCTGGCTCAGCGGAGAGTAGACCAGCGAGAGCACGGGCCATGTGCAGCTGCTTATCTTCTTTGAACAGGTGGAAGAATGCGGTTGCGTGAATTGCGGAAACACATCCGCGTAACGGATTCAACGAAGTGAGGTTGCTGAGGTTGGGAGTTGAAACTCCTACTGTCTGCATGGAGGCAGGTGGTGCCACAGCGAGGATTTCAGGGTTGAAAGCGTCCCCGCCTACGAAGTGAGCTGAAAAGGTCTCCGGAGCCGACTTGAAGAGTTCATGCCCCAGATTGAAGTTTCCCGAATATCGACGTGACTTGCATTCGCATACCCTCGCAGTGATTGTCGGTTTCTCTGGTCATGCAGTGACACCATCCAAGTCGAATATGATTATCATGAGTGAGCATCACCTGTGTCTTCCTGTATTACTAGGAAGCATGCTTCAGTAGGAGACTTGGGACCTGACCCGGAGTGTGATTTGCCGAGGCTGACTCAGACTTGGTTGTCGCCACCTATCTCTAGCGCGTGTAAAGTTTGGTGGTAATGTCTGCTAAGATCTGACAACGTTCAGAAACATGTTCCTAATAGAAACATAGCATAAGTACTTCCTTCAACCCACCTTCTTCATTTTCTCAACCCTCCGTAGTGCTTCTTGCGCTTCAACAACGCCCTCCCTAATGCCCACCTTGCTACATTGCTCGGCGCTCTTCTCGAACAGCTCTTTTGCACCATCCAAGTCGGATGACATCTGCAAGAATAATGAATAAGCATTTTTGATGGTTGAAAAGAACTTACTTCTCTAAAGCTCCCCAAATTGAAGAGCACCACGCCGAGCGCCTGTTCACAAACTTCCCTTCCGTCATCAGCGGGCTGTCCCCATCCGAACCATTGTGAGCTTCTTGGCTGCGCTTGTGCTCGCTCAATAATTCCCAAGGCTTGACGCGCCCACGCCTCAGCTTGCCCACGTACTTCCGGTGTGGGAGGACGACGCATTATCAATTCAGAAAGATTATTCATGAGTTGAGCGGCTTGTTGGTGGTCTGTGCATGAGAGAAAGTGGAACCAGCCGCAGTACTATTGCTCACCTCGACATCGGTCTTCAATGGATACGTTATTCGCTTTGGGTGGTAAGAGTAAGGAGATCGCCTGAAGGTACAGTGGCATCGCATACCTGTCAGTAGAAGCGTTAGTTTTCAATGAAAGGCCGATGTTAACATGGGAAGGATATCCACATCCCTAACTGGACGAGTGCTACTCACTCGATTCTACCTTTCTTCGCATAAAGGGCACCAAGAGCCTCCAGTGGAGCACCAAGATCTGTCTTTGATATCCATGACGGAAGTTCGAGATCTTCGAGTGCACTAGACCCTGAATTTTCGTGCGCTTTTGTGTTCGCATCTGAGTTGGCGTTTGTCATCCCAAGTCCAGATAGCCTCAAAACCTCCTCTACAGCCCATATAAGCCATTTCTCCTCCTCAATCAGGTCCCGCTCACTTGCCAATTGGCCCAATTTATACGCAAGAGCCACGCGTCGAAGGCGTTCCTCGTTGCTCAATGTGTAGCTTGACCATCCAGGCGCTCCTTCTACTACAGCACTCGACGTCTTCTCTGCGTCTGGCAAGGGAGAATGTTGTTCGCTCGGACCGGCACCTAGCTCCCAAACAATATGCAGGGCCTCTCGGGAGCGACGATCTGAAGCGACTTCGGAAAGGAGAGAGGCTATGCCTGATAGCTTTAGATACGGATCTGGCGCGAATGTCTGATATGGAAGAGACAGTGCTGTTTGGAATGCGCTAAAATAAAGGGTCAGGACTCCATAGATATAAGGAATGCAGCAATACAGACCGGGTGATGTATCTCTCGCTCAGAGATAAATCTCCTTGGTTCCTCGCTTTTATTCCTGCGCGGAGGTCTCCGCGAACCTGCTCCGGCCAGAGGGTAAAGGATGTGTAGAACTCGTATCTTTAGAGAGCAACTTGAAGATTATTACGGTTGAACGAAAAGTTCGAGGGCAGGACTCACAGTCCAAGACCGGTCGCTCCAATCCCAAGTGCTAGTAACGCTGCGAAAAGTTTGGAAACGCGTACCCCGCCGATTGTACTTTGTGGGGGTGCAGCTGAAGAGAAACCCCTACATGCCACTGGACGGGTAACAACTTGGCGCCACACTGGTCGAGAGTTGAGACGTCGAACTAGTCTACATTGGCCATCCCTAATTGCGGACATTGTGGTTGATTTTTGAAAACAAGTCAAATCACAAAAGCAAGTACTAGTAGTAAGCTTCAGTATATGCGTTTGGTAATGATTCATTGATATCCACGGTGAAGGCAGCCAAGATTAGATCATTATGCTCAAATCTAAGCCTCCATTTCTGCCTCTTCTATATCATCGCTCTCCAACCACCAGTCCTTTCCTTCCTTTTCATCTCTCAAAGCTCCCAAAACCCTGATATCACCCTCGTCATCAACGTTATCTGCCTCCCCATACTCATCTTCTCCGAGGACATCCCCACCAACACCTCCTGCACCCCACGGAAGGCACGAAAAAAGTCTGTGTGTTCGCGGCACCTGCAGTTGAGGAATACCAGTGCGATCAACCGCGCGCAACCAGCCACCTAGCTCAACCGCAACGTCAGCATGGGTCCATTTTCCCGATGTATGCTCATCGCTTGCCCCTCCGTGTCCCAACCAGGTCGTGACATCGCCTACGCCTTCCATTGCATCCTGCTCCTTGTTACGCACATCAAACCATGAGGGCTTGCACACTTTCTGTCCTTTTCGTGGAACCGGTGTCGGGAGAGCATGAAGCGTGGACAATACAAGTGTTGGAAAGGCGTGTGGGGTGGTGGACGGGAGGTACTGTGTTGAGGGGAGATTACAAGGGGGAGAGATATGAATGATGTTTGTACTCACACCACCGACACAGTCAACCCAACTAAGCCCCTCACAGACCCCATCACATTGATCAACATCCGTACAAAACATAGTATAATTTTGGTGGATGTACAATCCCAGGAGTGACGAGTCAATGGGCGAATCCGATGCAATCGTCTGCCAGCCGAGCAAAAGTACCTCAGCAAACATTAGTATCACACTCAATGGAAGTCGTACCTCTAGGCAGACTCGACTCGCCTTCCGATCATGTTCCGAAAGCCAGTTTGGCAGAGGTGACGGGTCTAGGAGCGTTCCGTCCAACTCACGCTCCTTTGCAGCATCTCTGGCGGAGAGATGTGTAGCAGGAGGGTCTCCCTTGCCTGCATCTCGTCAGGCTTAACCAAAATGGCGACAAAGCGAGCACTCACGTTTGTTATATAATATCTTTCCCATCAGATGAAATAGCACTAGACTCTGCTCTCTTCGCGTAACAGCCTCTAGTACAGCCCGTGCACCCCCACTTCCAGCCGTATTCCGTCGGGTCTTTCCCTTCCCACCGCCCTTGGTCAACGTTACTACACATGCAAACTCCAGCGCCATCACCGCACTCCTGATATCCCCATTCGATGACTCAACGATCATTTCGACAACATCTTTGGCTGGTAGCTTTCCAGAAGTAGACGCAAAATGGGTGGTGAGCATTGCTTGCAGGGCCTTGGTCATTAGCGTCGGTGCAATAGGGTTGAAAGCGATGCGCGTGACATATGGGCTGGTGGAAAGATCAGCTCCGAGAAGATTTCTTATGTCTATAGTCTCTTTCTTGGACCAGCGCGCACCGCCCGCGCCATCCCACGCATCATCATTATAAGCATTCTCGCCGCGGAGACCTGAGTCGGATATGATGATCACAACCGGGGGCCCGGACTCAGAAGAGCTGCAGAGCGACCCCAAAGCATCGTGAAATCGCGCTTGCGTAGGAAGGTGCAGAATATTAGGCAGATCCTCCAGAAGGATCAAGTGGCGGTTAGAAGGCTGGCTCGAGGAAGTGGAGGGTATAAATGGCGTGGATGGTTGTGATGGGGATTTGGATTGGCTGTGAGATTTTGACTGCGTTGACGGGACTGTAGAATTTGCTGCGAAAATATTACAACATGAGGAAGCTCTTGTGAGGAATGCCTGAAATTTGTCGAACAATGCTTCCGTATTCATCCAAGAGTCATCTGGAAGGGAGGAGTCAACGATTTCATACAAACAGCGCATCACGATGGTCCTGACCGCCAAGGTCCTTGGAATCGTCGATAAAAGCACTCGGGGCGCGTTCGCTCATGCTGTTGCGCCATTCGACGATTTCGAAACCCATCTCTCGAGCTAACACACGTAGTGTGGTGGTCTTTGCAGTACCAGCAGGCCCAGAGAGGACCAGAATCCGCTGTTAAGAAATGCGCGGGATATGATTGAGTCATGAATAAATGAACAGAACAGGACATACGCGATATTTTCGAAGCTTCCCAGTCGGCCCTCCTTCAAAGGCCTCCGAGATCCATCGCCGCACGTCCTCGACCTTGCGCTTGTGCACTGCTAAATCGGCCTATGGGTGATACCAATCGCATCGACGTTGAGCTAGGTATAACCAAATACAAACTGAGACAGACCTCGATCGTTGGCTCATACTTGTCCACCCAAAGCCTATCATCGTCCTGATAGACTGGAGACGAAATCGTCTTTCCCTTCCCCTTCGGGTCCTTCCTTTGGGTCTGCGGCTGCAGAAGTGAGGGTAGTTGCGATGACACCGGCGGCCCTTGTGATTGCGGCTGAGGTACAGACCCTATCAGATCAAACACGGGTGGCTTTGCAGACTGATATGACAGTGAGTGCAAGGATGATTTAGCTTGTTTTTGACGCGTAGCATAAGACCGGGCAAAGACGCGTCCCCAAATGATGGCAAACTTACAGTTCTCAGTTTCTTGTTCGGAGGCTCAGAGTCTAAGGACGCGTCGAGTTTCACGGTCTTGAGTCTTGTTTTCTTTCTGGACGCCTTGAAAGTAGAGCCAGAAGACGAGTTGACAACAGGCATTTTCAAAGGAACGGCTTGTATGGTGGTAGGCCCCGCTCTTCTTAGTAGTAAAAGCAAGTCGAAGGCTTTAGGATTCAATAGGCACAAACAACCATCATGCATCATGATCGCTGAACTTTACTAAAATTTATTTATTGCAACTCAAGCGGCGTGAATAATAGTCTGCCAAAGGCACGGATATGCTCGATCCATATACACTGGCCGAGTCTGTCGAAATCCACTTTCATTCGTGATCATACATCATTCGGACGCGAAGGGTCCGGAAGGGAAAGGGAAAGACGATTTCGCCTCCAGTCCATCAGGACGATGATAGTCTTTGGGTGGACAAGTATGAGCCAACCATCGAGGTCTACCTCAGTTTGTATGTGGTTGTACCTAGCTGAACGTCGGTGCGATTGGTATCACCCATAGGCCGATTTAGCAGTGCACAAGCGCAAAGTCGAGGACGTGCGGCGATGGATCTCGGAGGCCTTTGAAGGCGGGCCGACTGGGAAGCTTCGAAAATATCGCGTATGTCCTGTTCTGTTCATTTATTCACGCCTCAATCATATCCCGCGCATTTCTTAACAGCGGATTCTGGTCCTCTCTGGGCCTGCTGGTACCGCAAAGACCACCACACTACGTGTGTTAGCTCGAGAGATGGGTTTCGAAATCGTCGAGTGGCGCAACAGCATGAGCGAACGCGCCCCGAGTGCTTTTATCGACGATTCCAAGGACCTTGGCGGTCAGGACCATCGTGATGCGCTGTTTGTATGAAATCGTTGACTCCTCCCTTCCAGATGACTCTTGGATGAATACGGAAGCATTGTTCGACAAATTTCAGGCATTCCTCACGAGAGCTTCCTCATGTTATTATATTTTCGCTGCAAGTTCTGCAATCGCATCGACGCAGTTGCGATCTCGCAGCCATCCACACCGTCCCGTCCCTCCACTTCCCCGAGCTAGCTTTCTAACCGCCACTTGATCCTTCTAGAGGGTCTGCCTAATATTCTGCACGCGATTTCACGATGCCTTGCAGTCGCTCTGCGGCTCTTCATTATATCTGACTCAGATCTCCGCGGCGAGAATGCTTATGATGATGCGTGGGACGGCGTGGGCGATGCGCGTTGGTCCAAGAAAGAGACTATAGAAGTCTTCTCAGGGCTGATCTTTCCACCAGCCCATACGTCACGCGCATCGCTTTCAACCATATTGCACCGACGCTGATGACCAAGGCCCTGCAGGCGATACTCACTTCTCTCCCCTTGTAATCTCTCGTCGACACAGCCCTCCCGTCCACCACCCCACACACCTTTCTGACACTTGTATTGTCCACGCTTCATGCTCTCCCGACGACTCATCCACGAAAAGAACAGAACGTGTGCAAGCCTTCATGGTTTGATGTGCGTAACAAGGAGCAGGATGCAATGGAAGGCGTAGGCGATGTTGCGACACGGAGGGGCAAGCGTGCACCGGGAAGATGAACACATGCGGACGTTCAACGCCGTGCCCACACCTGCACTGACTGACAATAGCTGGGAAAGAGCTTTCAGTGTAATGAAAACTGCTATACGTTCTTGCCCATAGTGGCGTAATGACTTACAGCATCAGATGTATCAGAGCCTGCCATATACAGTATCCCCGTCATACCGAGTTCATTTGATCCTTAGCTTCGACCTTACCACTCCACCGCAGTCGCTCAGTAGTGGGTTCATGCCATGAATCCAACTTATCAGCGGGTCTGTTTCAGGCTAAGGGGATCGCTGACAGTCTGTCTAGGCCAACACAACATGTCATTGCTATTCGTTGTAGATCCGTGTCTTCAACTGTGAGGAGACGATCAACGCAAACGTGGATAATGCGAAGCCATACATCGACAGTGATGGCAGTCACATTCTTCAAGAACCCGGGTCGATGGATTGTCCTTCAAATGATAAACCATATGCAGCATTCATAGTCTCCCCTAGTCAACCATCATGGCGAAGAGTACTACGATCACTGGTCACGGTGTGCTTCCCTGATTTCATCGACCGAGTCGAGGCTGATCAAGTTGATGAGCAGCCTAGATGGCCCAAAATTAGACTACTGATCTCGGACCGTAAGTACTGCTGCGGATGACCAAGGTGAGTCATGCCATATTAGTCACACTAGTCTTCCGACTCATTCGGCTCCGACAACTCTATTGATCAAACAAAGTGACCATGTGGAATCTTCTCATGAACGCGCTAGTTTGACATTCTTATCCTATGGTGGCTGTGTGCGTGTACTAGTACTACTACTTAGTTGACTCCGAATTTTACATTTCCCTTCCATACCACCAATTGGAAGTTGGAAGGCGTGGAACATCATGCCTCCATACCAGTTACTTCTAGCAGAAGTACTCTTCGGGGCGACAGTAATCAGTGGCTTCGCGCTTTTTCTCGTCCGGCAGTCTCAACAGCAGAAGATAAGCTTGCCGACTACCCAAGACGCTAGTTTGACCGGTGATCTGAACCAGGATGATCCTTTTAATGTGACCAAACCGGAAGATTTTATCAATGGAGAACCAATCGACGAAGATGCGTTCTGGCTCAAAGTGAGCATCATAATAATTATGGGCCACGTATGATGAAAGGTCTTATCTTAGTTCAGATGCGCAACAGGAAATCACTGCTTGTCTTGCTTTCAGCCTTGATCCTTGTGCTCGAGGGCGTTTCCCTGGGCTGGTCGGCCTACCCAGATGATCAAAATACGCTTCCAGAACATATATTTCGGACTATGTTTGGACTCTACGTCGGCGTTCTAGTTATTCGTTCTGTTACTCCGGATCGTCATTCCGAGTCGGTGATACATATCACTGCCTTGACCTTCCTCTCCTCGGTCCTTCACTTCGTCGTAGCAATCCTTCCTTCATCTGACTCTATCTCGGCACACAATCCACAAGCTTTTCCTCCCTTACTCGCTTTCTGGTATAGCAAGACCGCATTGTATATCTTGACTTGTGCGATAATTGCGACAACACCCCGTGGTCCACCGTTGCACCTTCCTCCTTCACTCATCTACTCTAAAAAAAACCATCGATGACACGACCAATCCATCATACGAGAACGTCTGCGGCCTTCCGGGCGCCTCTGTGATCGATTATCTGTTTTTCCGTTACGTGACGCGTGTCATTCAGCTTGGAACTTCCGTTTCGGTCGAAATTGGCGACTTGCCAATCCTTCCGGCTAATATGCGAGCGACTTATCAGTTCTATAGGATGCGCATGAATCTTCGTGCAAATCCTCTCAAGCCAGGATGGGACCTCGCTTGGCGCCTCATCAGTATCAACAAGCTCGCATTTACTGCAGAAGTAATCTTGGCTGCCGCAGCTGCTCCTATGTGGTTTGGGTCCCCGTTCTTCGTTCGCAAGCTCATCGCATACCTGGAAGACGATCCTGACCGCCTTAATAAAGGATGGGGATGGGTATATGCTTTCGGACAGTTTGCTTCCCTTATTATTGTCGCGCAGCGTAAGTTTTTTTTAGTGCAACACCGTCTAATTCGACACTAACCTGCTGTAGTCAACTCTCAAATGTGGTACTATGCAACTTCCGTTCTCCAAATTCGCTTGCGGGCGCAGCTCAATACCATGCTTTTCGCAAAAACCCTCGTTCGGAAGGATGTTGTGTCTTCTGGTACCTCCGCGTCCGACGAGAAAACTGATAAAAAATCAAAAACTGCGGACGGAGAAAACAAAGACAAGGAAGAGGAAGAGAATGAATTTTCGAGCAAAGCCCAGGTCATGACTTTGATGACTACTGATGTTGATCGAGTCTCCGAGTTTTCTTACCATCTTTTCGCCATTACGGGTGAGATTCTTTGATTACGCCATCGTTCTAGTCCTGATTTCTTTCAGATTCCCCGATCGAGATTATTGTAGGGACGACGTTGCTCTACAGCATGCTTGGTGTCTCGTGCTTCATTGGTCTTGCGGTGATCTGTCTCTTCTTGCCATTGAATCATCTGGCAGGTAAAATAGTGATCACTACACAGGACAATCTGATGAAAGCCAGGGACGAACGGGTCTCACTCATGAACGAGGTAATTACTTTGTGAAACACTTCTTGACCTGACTTCAATGACACCTTTGACAGATACTGGGTGGCATCCGCATGCTAAAGGTAATAATTCCCTGCACGTCATTTTATGGAACCCTCCCTCATAGATTTGCAGTTCATGGCATGGGAGCGCAGCTTCGAAAAGCGCGTGATGAAAATTCGTGAGAGAGAACTGAAATACCAAAAGTTGACCTACAGGATTGAGGCATGTAATTTTCCTTCTCGTGTCGTCCGATTCCTAATCTGTCCACCCGTTAGGTCGTGTTCTCTGCTATCTGGTATGTTTTCATGCAGGTTTCCTCTGCCTCATCTAACGGAGGGCTCAGGGAGGCGTCTCCTCTCATTGTCACCCTAGTTTCTTTCTGGCACTTTGCAGTGTGGCGTCAGCAGACATTGACTCCCTCTATCGCCTTCACATCCGTAAGCCTTTCCTTATCAGTTCACTCTATGTTCACAGATTGAACGCATATGCTTAGATGATGGGTAGGCACTTATAATCTGCACGGTACTTGAGCTAAACAACGTGGCGTAGTTTTCAACGAAATGCGTTTTGCGATGAACGCACTCCCAGAAACTTTCATTAATATGCTTCAGGTCCACGTTTCCCTCAAGCGGATTGGGAAGTACCTCCAACTAACCGAGGTGGCGCCTATACCTCCACTCTCGGCTGCACCAGTCATTAACACCATTACTGTTCAATCTGCTAACATCACATGGCCTCATGATCGTTCTGCGGACTCATCGGCAGCTTCTACGCCCCGGCATAAATTTATGCTCATTGATCTTGCTCTGAAATTCCCTGAAGGACAGCTTTCATTGGTTTGTGGTAAGCTGGGCAGTGGAAAGACTCTGTTGTTGTTGGGTACGTATTATAGAGCGAATTCTGGAATACTGCTCAATGTCACGGCAATGCAGCTTTACTCGGCGAGGCGGACGTCCTCACCGGCCAGGTCATTTGTCCGCGTTCACCACCAGACGCGCTTGCTTCCTTCGCCGTTCAGAAGGTCACACAGGAAGAATGGATAGTGCCTGGCGTTTGCGCCTACGTACCACAGGTGAGCGGGAGTGGTGGTAGGTTATGTCATGAATTAAAGAACTTGACACTTCAAGGCTGCCTGGCTGCGAAATGCTTCTATTCAAGGTGAGCCACGGACGTTGAACCATTCCAAGTACGCTTATCGCAATCTTCAGACAATATCCTGTTCGGTCTACCGCTTGACGAAGAGCGATATCATAAGACATTAGAGGTCGGCCGCACTTCATGGACAATAAACGCTCGACTGACTGCATCCTTAGGTCTGCGCGCTCATAAGCGATCTCAAGATCCTTGAAGACGGAGACCAGTCCGAAATTGGAGAGCGTGGCGTATGTTGCGTTTTACCACTCAGCATCATGCATACTGATCGTGGTTGCACTGGCAGGTGAACTTGTCAGGTGGACAAAAAGCTCGAGGTCAGTGAACTTCATGTCGACTTGCCACACATATTGAATTTCTCATAAGTTTCCTTGGCTCGGGCTGTTTACTCCCGAGCATCCATACTGTTGCTTGATGACGTTCTTTCTGCTGGTGCGTCCGTTCTAAGCGCTGTGCTTCTAAATGCCAACCTTTGAGTGCAGTTGACGCTCACACGGCTCATCACATCTACTTCGAGTGCATTAAGGGAGAGCTGATGCATGGGCGAACGGTGATCCTTGTATCACACCATGTCCAACTTTGCTTGACTGGCGCTTCGTATGTTGTCGCTCTTGATAACGGGCATCTTCTATTCGCTGGTGAACGTGAAGCCTTTGAAGCATCTCCTGTGAAGGGGACATTGGTGCAGACCATGGGTGGCGCTGGCAAGGGTCGGGGCACGGCAAGCACTTCGAAGAGTCCATCAGTATCTGCAGGCGATTCTCCCGTTGCCACGCTCGTGCAAGACGATGTGGAACCTGACCCAATATCTGAGACGGGCTCCACCGTGGTCAATGAGCCGCAAGCAAATGTTGAACGGAAAGCACCTAGGAAAGTTGTGGAAGACGAGAAACGCGCTGTAGGGCGCGTTAGTCGTGATGTCTGGGAACTCTATGTGAAGTCGTTTGGCGCCCAAGGGTACTGGGCATGGTTCTTGTTCGTTCTCGTGTTGGGTGCTCTCTGTCCTGTTGCCGAGAACTGGTGGCTTAAGTATGTTCATAATGTTAGCAGTTTACTGTCGCATGACTAATATTGGCATCCGTAGGATATGGTCGGGATCGAGCATAGAAGAGACCGAGGCTAAAGGACCGGTGTATTACATTGTCATTTATGCTGCAGTAAGCACGGCTCTACAGTATTATCCCTCATGATGACTCATGTCCTTGCAGGTCACTCTCACAGGTTTGAATCAGTTAACTTGCACCACACGGTGCTAATAATTTTTCAGGTGTCTTGTTTTCGACCTATAGATTCTTCGTACTATGTATGCAAACTTCATCCACTCTCCTGAACCTCTATTGAAACATTTCTCACTCAGATAACGGTTCTATCCACGCGTCGACCGTTTTATACCAACGTAGGTCGAAGTGGAGACATTACTTTTGACCACTTACTTACATCATTCGTGATAGAACTTCTGGAAACTGTGTTGTTTGCGCAAATCCGGTTCCATGATACCGTGTCGCGGGGGAGACTCCTGAATCGATTCGGGAAAGACTTTGAAGGTCCGTTTTCCAAGACAGCGCTTTCTTCGCTTACACAATGACACAACATTATAGGCATTGACAGTCGACTCGCGGATCATTTTGGTCGAAGTCTCGTCTTTGCATTGTCTTTCATAGTAACGGTTGCGTCTGTTAGTTTCGCAGGCGGTGTTCCATCCGTCATTGCTATTATTCTCTTGGGCTTCGTTTACTACGATGGTCTGCAACTTTTTTCTCGATCCATCACATCAGCGCTGATTGTTGAATTTGTTTAGTTGCAAAGGTACTTTTCTGTCATGTTCTTATAGGAGGAGATGCTCAAGTGCCTAGAACTACGGACAAGCTGCTAGAGATATGCGGCGCCTGGGTAAGTGCTCTTCATATTCACTAGCGGTCGATTGACTTTGGTAACCTTAAGACTCCGTGGCACGGTCTCCCCTTTATTCGATCTTTGGTGAAACCATTGCCGGAGCACCTATCCTTCGAGCTTTCGGTGCTTCATCAAAGTTCTTGCGAGACATGCTTCGCTGCGTCGATACGGTGAGTCAAGCAAAGCTCGCTTTCACTTAATCTGATCGATGGCTATTAGAATATAAACCCGTACTATTGGCAATGGGGTGGTACGTCGAACGGTTGTTTGATTGTCGACAGTAGTTGACTCTGACTGATGTTTTTAGTGAATCGCTGGCTTTCCACCCGGTTCGACGTGTTGTCCGCTTCGACCGTTGGTGTGATAGGTCTTATCGCTGTTTCCACCCCAACCATCTCAGCTGCGCTCGCTGGATTCGCTCTCTCATTTGCTGGAGGCATGACGTGGACAGTAAGTGCCGGCTTATCATGGACTACGGAACGATACTGACACTGCCTGCAGTTGTTGGTCCTGGTAGGTGAAACTGGTGTCTGTCTAGATTTCTTATTAATCTTGAACTTAGGTGCGACGGTTCGTCGGCCTTGAGCAATCTATGGCTAGTACCTTAGCATACTGTGTGACATGCGGTGTTATTGATGGACATTTAACAGGTCGCCCTGGAGCGTGTCAAGGAGTATTCGGAGCTTAAGCGCGAGCCTCCTGAATACATCGAGCCACGTCCGCCGGCTTCTTGGCCAGACCGAGGTACTATCAAGTGCGAAAACTTGATAGTCCGTTATGCGGTAAGCCGGTTTCAGTGGGAACCTCGTCAGTTCATAATATTTGCCATAGCCTGAGTTGCCCGATGTTCTTCACAACTTGAACTTCGAGATCCACCCTGGAGAGAAGGTACTAGATATTTGAGGACTTCCTTCGTCAGCAATTGAGTTTTGTTTTTAGGTCGGCATCTTAGGCCGCACGGGTTCCGGCAAGAGCACGCTTGCACTCTCGTTCTTCCGCTTCGTGGAGGCAACAGAGGGTTCCATCATCATCGACGATCAAGACATCTCCAAAATGGGACTTTCGGACCTTCGCAGCAAGCTTACCATCATTCCTCGTGCGTGTCCTGCCAAGTGATGATTATTATGCTTACACCGAACAGAGGACCCTACCATCCTTAGTGGCAGTTTGCGATCCACGCTGGACGTATTCGACGAATACGAAGACGCGGAAATTGTCGGTTTACATTTATATTACTTGACCACAAAGGTATACTGACTGTTCTTTAGTTCGAGGCTCTTCGACGCGTGCATTTGATTCCGTCTGATACTGCCAATGATACTGTCGAAATTGAAGGTGTCGAGGTCAATGTTAATGTTTTCCGAAACCTAGAGTCGCCAGTATCGGAAGGAGGGGATAACTTTTCTACGGGGTTAGCGCTCTGTCAACGCCACCAAATAACCTTGCTCACAATTTTCTAGCGAGAAGCAGCTTCTATGTATGGCTCGAGCAATCCTGAAGCGGACGAAAGTTTTGGTCATGGACGAGGTACGTTTTCTTGTCTTTAACTTGTGCTTCATTTCTCAAGGCTATGTCGCAGGCGACAGCAAGGTAATGTCGATCGTGTGATGCAAGTCGTGATTTCAAGTAACATAACTTTAGCGTTGACTACGCGACTGACGAGCTCATTGGAAAGACGATCAGAGAGTTCGTTTTGCGACGCTGATAACCCTCACGAGAAATTGACCATGCCCAACAGAGAATTTGCAAATAGCACCATCCTTACTATCGCGCACCGACTGCGCACTGTCATCGATTATGATAGGGTAAATAATTTCAGTTTATGTGGTTTGTGCATTACTCATAGATTACCAGGTGATGCTCCTCGACCAAGGCAAAATCGTCGAGTTTGACCAGTAAGTCATTGCGAAGTATAATATGGTATAGAAGTTTAACTAAGATCTCCAGTCCTGCTGTCCTGCTTTCTGACCCCTCGTCGCAATTCCATGGGTTGTGCGAGGCAACGGGTGAGAATGAATTTGCGATGTTGAAGAATCTGGCTGGGGTATGATTACAAAAGTGAACCACTGGGCAGTATCCATACCGCACGATACCAGAAGATGACATTGTGGTCGATACGCATTAGAATGTACTTATTTTATGTTTGGAACGGGTGCATTCAGAGGAATGACAGCGGTAGGGTACCGCTGGTGACGTGACGATCCTAGTATTCGATACCCTCACATCTTGAATCATCTCAAATGTCAAATTGTATGTCGTTTCTGATGAAACCGAATATGTCGATTCATTTGCAGTGATATCTGATTGCGTCGCGTGGGATGAGACAAAGGGCAAGTAACATGTGACACTATTCAGCAACAGTGTATACCGTCAAATTCCGCTAAACTAATAGGGAGCAGCGGCAGCTTGGCACTGAAAGCACAATCAGTCATAGAACTACATGTAATTAAATGGATGCCTACAGCCTTCAACTGGTCAAGGTACCATGAGCAACTTTGGAGATCTGCCTTATCCAAGCACTTGGTAAACTCCTTAGCTTGAACTTCACAAGCAGCGCCAGTTGTCTGGTATGCTTGTTGTTGCTGTACAGGCGCTGCTGACTCCGCGGGTGCTGCAGATGAGCTGGAGCCAAACAACATAGAGGAGATACCATGACCGATGGTAGATCCAACAGCGACGGAACCAGCAGTTGCGGCCATCTGCGCCATCAACCCGGGACCGCTGGATGTCTGAGCGGGGACAGGTGGTGCAGGAGCGTGTGCTGGGTTACCGTGGGCTGCAGCAGGAGGCATTGCGGCAGTATGAGCACCGCGGGACTGCTGAGGAGCTGCAGGCTTAGCAGCTGGACGAGAGGAACGCGAAGAACGCTGTGAAGAGAAAAACCAATTAAACTCGCAGCAAAAGACAATTAGTTGAGATGTCTTACAGGCATGATGATTGAGATGGCGGTTCAGAGCAAAGGTGCGTCGGGTAGAACTGGATGGAATTTTTAACCGGCGAAGCGAACCTTTTATATCTGTCTTCCCCGGCTTGAGCACACGCGTCCCCGGCTGCCGGGTTCGTTCGCACGCATAGATTCCGAATTTCTGGTGACATCCTTTTTGAGAAATTGACATCGAAATTCAAAGTCTTTGCTCGAGCTCGCTGTGTTGCACGACAAGTTCCAGCTACAGGGGCGACGGTGATGGCGATGGCGAAGGTGGCGCGTGTCTCCTTCGGGTCTCAACTGAAGAAAACCTGTTTGCTCTCTCCACAACGCTCGTTCTCGGCCTTAAAATCCGCTACCCGAACGGCTCCTCCCCCTTCGACGTCCAAGGCTTCTGCCACGAGTGGGCAAGCGTCTGCTACAACCTCGTCCGGTGTCTCAAGAAAATCTGCGACCAAGAATGAGAAGAAAGTGAAAAAGGCTCCCCCTGCTCCAGACAGTACGGAGGCACATCTCAAACAAATAGAAGGCATGATGAACATGGCAAACACGTCGAATCTGTTTCCAACCATGGATATGTGGGGTACTAAGTTAGTGACTCTCGGTGTGTACATTCCCTGTAGAAATGTCACCCAAGCTCAGTTTGTTATCCATTCAGACATAGAAATACCACGCGATGCTTCACTGCGTATGCTTTTCACAAACCCTGGCGCATTTTGGCATGCGAAACAGCACAATTTCTCCAATTGGTTGAAAAACACGTTCAGGTTCGCGTCAAATAGTTTCATGCATTTTTTTTGCCCCTCTAAGCCTCCTTTGCACCTTATGCAGCATGTATACCATCGCCAAAGCTCGAGCTTTTACTGGAGTAGATTGTGGTTTTCGATTTAGTCACTTATTCCTACCACGTACATGGCGTCAACTGGGCAACGTAACCTCACATTCTTCAACATCCTGGCTAGCACCAATGCGACGCACTGCAATGGATAACTATCTGGCCATAGGCCGTGCCATGGCTGAGTGCGTATATTTTCCCCTGACCACCATTATATTAATTATATCAATAGCAAGGATGAAGCTACCCTGAAAACACTGACAACAGCCGACTATGCCACTAAGGTGAACAAGATTGTTCGCACTCGTAAACCTGGCCAGGTTTGGCAATGGAATGTTCTAAGTGATGTCTCAGACAAAGCCCTCTTCCAAGAGAAAAGCTGTGAGTATCGACGTCACGCTCTCCGAATTTTTTTGGATTCACGATAATTTAGTATTCCGTCCACTTACGATATCGCCAGGAGCTACCATCGTATCTATCCGTTCTGGTGAGGTTTATATTGCGAAGGAACCTCCGAAGCGCGGCAACCGGCTGGTGATACATGCACTAGTCAAGTTTGAGACCACGCAAGTGAGTGTCCTTCCAGCATGCATAAATCGTATACAAACCGACGCTGCTCCAGGAATTCGAGGTGTTCACCAAGCAGGGCCAGCCTGTAGAGGCTCAATCTGCGAAGCCCCATCATGTCGTGGAATATCTTGTGCTCGAGAAAGTGGGTTGGTATGACAATACATGGCAGGTGCGGGACCAGATCTACAAGTAAAGGGGTGCTGGATGGCGGATATAATGGGAGTTTGTGATTAGATCTCTGTCAAGTTTCATTTTGCAGAAATGCGGGATACAAGCGGTTGCCTGCGGTCGTGCGATGGGCTAAGAAAAGTGCACATTCAATACAGTAGTCGTTTTCAGTAAGGCGAAAATAATTGTACCATAGACCCAAGTATTTTAGTCGTGGACCAGGAGATGGTGGACAAGGGGCGAGAGTAAGGGCCTGTCGGCCCTTGCCGCATTAGTCAGCATGTAGGCTAGGTTTCACCATGTTTCGAGTCGCAGCTAGCATCATCATCACACCTTGTAAGTTGTCTGCCTTGCTCTGAGCTTAGGCCGCTGCCCCCTGCTCCATCGGTATTGTATACCGGGGTGCTTGTTAATCGCATGAGCGGCACTCAGTACTCAGCGCTCGGTCCGTTTTGATGAACGCGATGACAATCAACTTTCAACAACTCCTCTCTCAAGTTCGCAACCTTTGCGGACAGTTGCAGTGTGGACTTCCCAGGAACGCTGGTACGATCTACTGCTTCAAATTCTCTGTCAAAGCTATGCATAACCGTACATCGACCTCGTTATTGGTCAATGTAATATTCCTGTAAGCTAACACAAATGACCGGGGCTGGCTCTCGCCACTCACACACGCCTTATAAACGAACACTTTGCAGGTGGTTTACCACGATCATTCATTGTCCAGGCGACTTGTTACAACTGTTACATTTCAGAACACTACCAGAGACTTCTCTATATCCCATCCCATATTCTGCAGTCCGGGTTTGACGACATGCGTTATCATAGCATCAGGACCACACGCTAGGATGAGTCCATGCTCAGAGTGCCGAGGTATGTGTTCAGACAGTAACACATCATTGATCCACCCAACGCTGTACGGCCACTCCTCAGGAGCGACGCTAAGCGTATAGTGCAGCTTGAAACGCTCCCTGCCATGCAGTACGAAGAGTCTGTCAAGTTCTTTCTTACAGAGGATATCGTGCTCTGTTTTGTTCGCACTGATCACCCACACCCGGGTCTTGCTGTCCGCGTTTTGGAGGATACTGCGAAGCACCTGAAGGATCGGTGTTATCCCTGCACATCTTTATTTAGCATCGCACATTGACGATGCGATGTCGCATTCGAAATCGTACCGCTTCCACCACAAATCATGCCGACTTCCTTGATGGTTTTCCTTATCCCTTTCCACAATGCAGTGCTTGGCCCATCCCAAATGAAGGACCCTAACGGCCCTTTGAGTTCCACGCTATCTCCGATACGTAGTTGATGGAAGCCGGTGGTCATCTTCCCTCCAGTAGGGATTGACTTGGAAGGAAGATACAATCTAATGAAGAAGTCAGTCAAGCTGCGAAGAGCATGTCCTGATGGAGAATATGCACTTGATGAGAAGGTCGATGAAGCCTGCTGTGCCTTGTTGTGATACCGGAGTATATGCTCTCTGTACCATTTCCCCGGTATCCTGCCGGCGTAAGCGGACGAAAACATGTTGTCCGACTGGCAGACCGAGCGGCTGGTCTTCTTTTGGCAAGGCAAAACGATACAGGTAAGAATCGTGGTTGACCTGCTTGATGGCACACAATTTGACGTCCTTCCACCGGCTGCGCTCTAGAAAGGTTTCATCCGATTGCGTTGTAATGGGCCTTTCTTTAGTTAAACTGGTTATGAGGGTGCCAATATGGTACTGTGGAAGAGTCATAAACCGACATTCCGCAGGCAAGTCACGAGAACTCACCTCAGCCAATTTACGTTTGCCTTCGGCAGAATGTATGGCGAAGAAGTCTTCAGACGCGTCTTCGCCAGCCACAAGCAATATAGAGTCGCCGCCTCCCGGATGGTCCTTTAGAAATGGAGTTCCATCGTAAACCTCGCCGTTGACGACAAACCATGGTCGCTGTCGATCTTGCGCCTTGAACTCTTCCAGGGTGATTTCCCGGTTTATGCCAGGCTTGGTCAAGCAGATCTCATCCGATTCATGCTTTGGAGCACGTGGTACGAGATCCCGTCCCTTTTCGCCGAAGACAGGCTTTGTAATATCCTCGCCGGCCACTTTCATGCGCTGATTTGCCACCATCAGCATTTTTTTTGGGACCAGAAATTAACCATCACCTCCATCCATCCTCCATGCGCTGTCCCTGCGAGCGTTGGATGCTCAAATTGCAAGACAATTTTCCCGTCATCGTTGACGATTCTATGAACGACAACGCGAAACCACCTGCCAGCAGCTCGCAGCGAGCCAGAATATTATTTTATCAAAACGTACCAGTTGTTCATCATGCCAAGTGCATGCCAATACCTGTTGACAATTGATGTTAATGGACCCACACGGTACGATCTGATCCTGCCTTACATGTCTCTTTGTTGGAGCGCGAGGCCTTCATCCATAGCTCTAACCACCAGCGCATCACAGCTCGCTAGAATGTCATGAGAGACATCAAAAGACCAAAAGCACCAACAGCTACACAGGATTTGAACATTTTCCATTGCTGCGGTAATGCTTGCTGCTCACAAGGAAGTATCGCGTTCTGTCGCATCAAGAGTTCCATAAAATTGGTCTTGGAGACGTACTTCTCTGAATCGGTCCTCGGGATACTCACTTTTCGACACGGTATTAATGAGGTATCGATTCTGAAGTATGTGGACGTACATGTTTCCCAATGTCCATGTCTCCCCTTGGTCAAGCGAAACCTCGACACGGGTTACCCTACGGCCTCCACCTGCATACGCATATCCTCGGATGGGATATGACGCTATTGTGTCATTTTCATCCGGTGTTTTATCGATATAGAGCTTCTCATTATGATCCGGTTTCGCTATCACACTATTGACGTTGAGCTCGCTGAAGACTCTTGTTCAACATGTGCTACATAAATGAACAAAATTAAACCAACGTGATGATATATCTGGGACATCCCCGGTCTGGTGAGTACACTTGCTAAGGAACGTCAGAGCACTGAGACTAACCTTGGGTCATACCACCAATGCTTTTCAGCGCGGGCTTGGTCAGGCATAACCTGCGTTGGTAGCATTTTGTTGTCCTATGCAACGTTGGTGCGATTCATTCTCGAGGATAAAGTGATCCACACATACCCAAAAGTGCAGCTGCGAAAATTATCAGTTAATACTGATTTGAGTTGTACAAGAACTGGCATACGTGGTGCTGGCTTTCACGATCACTTATTTCGATGCGTCTCAGCCACTAAGGGAGTATCTTATAGCTCACGGGATCCTTGTCATTGGACAACACCTTACCTTAACAGACCGTCCACCAATCTGACCTGGCACAATGACGCGCACAGGAAAACCATGGTCTGGCTCCAACGGTAAACCGTTCATTGCCCAGGCTAATGTAGGAGGTCAGGAGGAATTGTAACACTGTAAGTGGTTTGAATTACAAATGAGCATGCCCTTGTCCTTATTGGAAGCCCATGACAGTCGCTGTGATGTTCCATAGGGTCCATTCGGAAGGTTGTCTTCGCCTTCAAAGATGACATATTTGGCTTGTCTACGAATTGGTCTTACGTGATCCAACACATCGGCCAGATACACGCCCGTCCAAAGGGCTGTTGATACTTGATATTGATATTGGTGAGGACTTCCAATCAGCACGAGCCGAAACCTCACCTCCCGCTGCTCCCCAACTGAAGCCAAGTGTCTTGTGGACGACATTCTGTTCTTTCCGCCTGTTGCCGGCGCATACCAGAGTCACAGGAAGGGTAACAACGGGGAACTTTTCTTGCAGCTCTTGCAGAGTAAATGTAACAGTTCGTTCCACCAGACCATGTACACGGATTGTCCAGTTAGTAGCCATCTCGTGGTTGACCTGTGGCACTGCACCGTGATTCCGCACGAAATGCAAGTGAGCTGGAGTCAGGAATCCCTGCAAAGACGCTCTCAGTCCCGTGCATGTCAATGTAAACAAGATACCTACACACTCGAATAGAACACCGAGTCGCGCTTCGGAGTTAAACGGATGTTTCCCTGTCAACCGTACGAGTTCTGGGTTCTGAGTGCAGAGGATCTTGTCAAAAATCACGCAAATTATCATTGATTTGCGGTCCTTACACGATTGACCCAGTTATCTGGCGTCTCGAGATCCTGGTGAATGCAGATGTCAAATTAACGCTGTGCGCTGAAATCTCAAGCACAACCTGCTCAGCTACTTCCTTTGGGGTAGCATTGATCGGCAGCTGTGGGAGGCACTGGGGAAGTTGGGGACCATTCCTTTCGGGTCCGTCCAGAGATGGGGGAAAGAGCGGTATAGGTAGACCATCCTGAAGTCTTTGGTAGGTGGGACCTGGTGAGCCTGCTAAGGGAGCAGTAGGCGGAGTGGTAGCAACGTGACTGAATGCGCCAGGTGAGTTGTTGGTTGAGTTGGGGGACGAACTTGAAGTTGAGAATTGTTGGGTAGCAGCCGGATATTGGGTCATCATTGTCACCTCAATAATATTAGCCACCTCCCAAGTGTAGGAGGGGAATGAGTATCATGATCCTTTCAAATAAAACCAGTTACATATCACCTGGACACTTGATTTAGTTCACACACTTATGGAGGACATCAGATGATTCAGATCTAGAAGAGCGTGGAGTGGGTCCTTACCTGATTGAGCAGGTGCTTGGGTCCTACCAAGGGAACGAAAGTTCTGTCGGACCGGCCTGTCCGTCCGCTCTAGTTCCGGATAGCCAAATCAGGGTCCGACGGTACGAACTGGAGTTACTGGACGGACAGTCATCATTAATCATTTCCAAATTTCCGGTGTATACGGATCCTTGTTATGTACATTCTTATCGTACGGGTGCATGCCACTCGAAGTAATTCAGTCAAGATGCCATGACGCCAACCTGAGTACATAAGCCTTTTTGACTGACATGTTTTACTCAAAGCTAGTAGGCTGTGAGTCGATACTCCCCTGCTCGAGCTCACTGTTACAAATATTGACGTAGCCTTCCTCTGATTTATGGGAGTTTTGGAGCACTCATGAGCTATCATTCTTACTATCATATAGGACAGAAAATTTTCATATCAGCCGAGACCCAATTTGTGACAGACTCATGTAGTTGGACCATACGAACAGACTGCACTTTCCTTAAAGAAACGTACTGTCAGAAGAGAACCATTTAGCTACAAGAAATCACCCCACCTTGTCTTGTTCAAACCTGAGGTACACGGATCATACAGAGTAAGAGGTTCACGCTCTGAAGCGTCATCTCAGTACTCATTGCACAAGATAGACAAGCATTTTCACTTACAACCGCGATAACACCAGAAATCCAAAATGCCTTTCCAGAAGGAGATGGTTCAAAGCGGAAGATAATCGCGAAGAGTATCCCTCCAATATTTCCCATGCCGCCTACAATTCCGGTCTAGACAAGTTTGAATCTTTCTGCCATCACCGCACTCTAAGCGATGTAACACTGACCATAAACCCATTGGAGTCTTGTGACAGAACAGGGTCAGTCATGAAAATAGGCAATTCGGTACATTGAACACGGACTGGGGTTGCAATGTGGAACAAGGGAGAAGTTGACTCCATTGGCGACTTCATTGAAGATTGCGAGGATGACAAAAATCACAATAATGACCGCGACTGATATTGTTGTTGTCAGACCATCAGTGATAAATTGGGGTCCGAACTCACGAGATGGATGAGAGTGGTTATCAATGTAAAGGCCAAGACCAAACGATAAAAACCCTTGGGCGACTCCACAAGCGATGGTCAGGTACTTCTTGCCAGGCACCTGCAGAGCCTCTTCAAACCAATTTCACGCATAATATCAATGGCACTCACACCAAATTTGACATATATAAGGTCTCCAAAATATCCGCCTGCAATGAGGCGGTGGATATGAGAAGACAGCTTAGCTTGCGAAGAAAGTGGCTAACCAAGCGGCCGGGAGAACACGTTGAGGAGACCGTAGATGCCTGCAATCTGATTAATCTGTCATCACATAGGTCGCAACGACTGTTCAAGGAGATTCACATAGCCAGCTTTGGTCTGCCCAAAAGTGGGGGACTTGAGTAGCGTATACAGAACGGTAGCTAGGTTAGCATCAATGGCAAGCTCGTAGCCGAAAGTAGTCATGTAAGCCAATGAGGGCAGCCAGGTCAGCGGGTTTAACATGATTTCGTACGCCATGTCCAGGGAAAGTGGGTTATTGACAGCAGTGTCCAATTCTGAAACCAAGTCTACAACATTCGGTTGAGCGAACAAGTAAAATCTAGAAGGATAATAAGCACTGACTTATAGTAGTGATAGTGACCTCAATGTTCTTCTCGCCCCCAGTCTCGATATCATCACCAGACTTTGTATTTGTATTTTTGGCACTATTGATGATGATCGTTTGATCGTCTGACGCAGGAAGTGCAGGAGCAACAGCCTTATAGCGATCACTCCATTTGCCCGCGGGGTGGTCAGTGCCAAACATTAGAGTGGCAGCGGCAACAGAAAGGAGAACGGGGACAGGAACAATTGCAAATGCCACCCGCCAGGCAACGTGCGGGCTCATGCCGTCAGTAAGCAATTGATTGAAGAGAGCGATCATGATGATGAACGTGAAACCGCCGCCCGCATTTCCCCAGCCTCCGCCCAAGGCATTCGCTGTGAATTCGGCTGTATCAGAATACTCAACACATAAGATTTTTGAACAGGATTTCACCTCTACCAACGACATTCTTGTCGAAGAAAACAGTGTTCCAAGCTTGACAAGAGACAAATGTGGCACCGAGAATTCCAATGAAGAAGCGGACAATGTAGAGACCGTTCGCAGTTGATACTGTTCCAGCAAGGCCAGAAGGAATCGCCCCGATAATGAGAAGACCGGCCATCACTTTGCGAGGTCCATATCCTGCAATATGAATGGTATCAGACATATGAAGTGCTAGGGTGTGGAGGTGTACGCACGATCGACGAGCGGACCTGATATGACTCGTACAATGAGGGTAGAGCACAGCGAAACAATATTCGAATTCCCTGAACAACATTTCAGATTATAACTGACAGCGCATGGGCTCAGAGTTCGAATGTACCAACTTCCTCAGATGTCAGGTTCAAATCAGTCTTGATGACATCTGGAATGAGAGGGGAGAACGCGAACCACGATAAGCTGTATAAACAAATCACATTCAGCGACTAACGTGCACGAAACATCTGATAGTAAATCTCATTCACAAGGCAACAAAAAATCCAAGCCACGACCTGCATGGCTACTAGTAAGATATGACGCTGCATACACTGTCTAGAGAAACGTACAGATGGAAATTGCGGGAGTACTGATTGTTCAGCGAGAAAATAGGGACCGTGGAGCATTTGCGGTTGGCGGGGTTGATCACTGGGTAACGCAGGCTGGCATACCAAGCACTGCTAGTTTCAGAAAGTGTCAGAGCAGGCATGAATGTAGTCAACCAAATACAGTGTTGAAGGGCGAATTCCAAGAATCATGAACGGAGTGCGAGCCTCTTGAATGGGTTTATTTCAACTACTGGCAGCAAGCTAAGACATTGGTCCAACAGTGAATGATAGACAAGTGACGAACATACTTACAGCAAACACCAGGAACTTCTGATAATGATGAAACAAGATGAGAACAAATTGCAACATGACAATTTACCGCCGCCGATCATCAAGGATGCCATATGCATGCTGCGCAGTGCGGCCACCAGCCTGTGCTGGCCGCAGTAGCGCGTGAACCGGAAATTGTCGTGGCTCGAGGAAGGTGCCCTGAATATTTCACCGAGTTCACGGTACCTTGCGGCTTGGTATCACTTGAATCTTACTACTTGATTCCTTGAGACCTCGAAAACTGCAATAAACATATCATCCCACACGCATTGGCGAGTTTTAGAGGTTTTTAGTAGCCGCTCATAATCCCACGTGACATAGGCGCCACCCGACTCAACCAGACACGAGCAGGCTTCGCGGTTATATCTCGTTTGATTGCCCATATTTTTTACTTGTCTAGACTCTAGAGTATCTCCCTCCAAGCTCTCGCATTTTATCGCATACACACTTCACCACAATAAAATCCACTCATCCGTCACTTTCGTTGCTCTCGTCCTTCTCCAGCGATTGACTCTGAAGGCATGCCTTCCCACCGCTCGGGGATCTTGGGGTCACCGATTTTTCGTATCCGCCCAGCCCAACTTCAGTCAACTCGTTTTAAGGCCACAATATGACACTCTGACCTGTTTAATTTTACACCTACGAGCAGTTTTTGTTGTTGCGCGCGGCCGTGGACACCCGAAGTTCCACAGTCGATGGGGCCAAATACTTATTGTCCCACCAGCACATGCACCAACTATATAGATTTGTGTATTTTCATCCAAGCTCTAGAACTGTTCATGACATTTTTACATTGACAATTGAATGTATACATTGATTGTAAGGTTTGTAACACGTACGACATCCGGAGATTAATTGCCATATCAACAAGGAAAGTGGTAATGAAAACAGTAACGAAGGAAAGACAGCGACAAAAGCAAGACATAAATTAACATGATAAAGAGGCAATGAGAGGCAGGGGAAGAAAGACGAAACCTGAATGATCATGCGGGTGGTGGGGAGTTGAGGTACCGTGGTGATGGCGACTGGATGTTAAGTGGAACCAAACACCTAGTAGTAGGGAAGAGTCTAGGGTCTTTTCGAAAGGGTGTGAATGACGGGGGGACTTGTTTGCTCAGGAGATAACAGGGTACCACAAACCGGATTTCACCATATGGCTAGTAATCGTGATGATCTAGTACTTACACGGTAGTAGGGTCAGAATTCGAAAGATAAGAGCAAAGGCTCCACAGCCTGGGTGACCATGCCAACTGAGGTGATTAACAAATTGCCATATGGCCCAAGCTTCATGCATGCACATGTACAGAAGGCGATACAATGTCTTTCAAGGACGCTGTCAGTCGCCATTGTTCTCTTCTTGGGGAACGACTTCAAACCCTCACGTTGTTCACAATCAAAAGACTCCGAACGTTTACTCTACTCCACATCCTCGCTTCAAGTTTATGTTGCAGTCATCGCCGAACAGTATATAATCCTCAACAGTGTATCCCCATTGCCCGCACGCTGGATCCCCTCCCCGCCACTTCGTTACTTGACATGGCGCTTCCTGTTGCTGACGTGGCAGTTAAACTTCGTTCGGACGTTGTGTTATTGGTATCCTAGCGTGTAGCACATCAATGAATACAATAATATGATGGATAGTCTTATACAAGGGCGCACACTGCACAACCGCGAGTGACTGACGACCGTAAAATAGAGCACACCTTGAGTCCCTGGAGCAGGACGAGAACAGTAAAGGTCACAGAAGAATGGGGTTTGGTGCGATGAAGTGCATATGTGATAAAATAGGGGAACTTTGCTTGAGAGTTAGAAGAAGGGGACACTCTGGACAAGCAAAAAGGTGGGCGACTGAGCACATAACCGCGAAGCCTGCTCAAGGCCGTAAAATGGGTCTTGTAACTTGTTATAGGTTGAGTAGACTGAGGTTTGGGCGGCGCCTGGGCTATCGTCATCCACAGTGCACTATCGAAAGTACTGAACTGCGAGATGGGAACACGGGCAAGATGGAGTGGAACGAGTGAGTTATCAAACTCGCCAGTCACGAGTGCAGCGATATAATTGTGTATAGTATGTCGTGGCCACATACACGGCTCCGGTACTCCTGGTCGAAGGACATTAACAAGTGTGCAGGATGGCACTGGCGGAAATGGTATGGTTATTCAGGACGCTGGCCACTGCAGTGCATCACAATGCGTAGCGTGATGTTGGGAATCGCAGTGCTGGTGTCCGTTGCCTTCAAGTTGTTCCGCTGAATTTTGATTGACATAGCGGCGCTGTGATCATAAGGCTAAATCACTCTTAAAAATCGACTGGCGTGAGTAAAAATGCAATTGCATACCTTGGCGAGTGATACTTCTCGATGGTGCACGGTAGGTACTACTATGAGTGGAATCACGATCACGAGTGGCGATACCCAGTGACGCGTGAACATCAATGCTCTGCACCGCTCGGTCGTCAAAAGCTCGTCCTCTCATGACGCCACCTAGAAGTGTCAAGTTCACGCCGTCACAGTTGACATTTCGGTAAACCTGTTCATTGTCGTTCGTGGTGACCGGATACTATACAAGCCATATATCTTCAGGCATAAAGCTTGCAGAACGGTATAGGGCCGGCAGTGCGAATTTACTAGTGTCCAGTTGGTATCACTCACTACTATGATAGTATTGGGTTGCTGGAGTCATGCAGAAGCTGTCAACGGATGTTTGCAGCGAGCGCGTAGTGAGTCCACATCCTAACCGAGCTAATACACTAAAAATGCGTGAAGTTATCAGGTCGAAGACGCGACGAGGAAAATATCGAACTGACAAAGCTGAAGTTAATCATTAAAGGAAGGAAAGTAGTATGCAGGGGAATGCTACGACATTACATAAGCTGAACGAGAACAGTCTGGCCCAGACTGTTCTTGGGGTCTTTTTGATCATTGTCGCGGACTTGCGGAGGGTGACTGGACTTTTCTCTCAGGGAAATTTGAAGTCGTTCGAAGGAACTGAGCTCAGGTCCGAACTTTGATAACGATTAGTTATAACAGGAACAACGATTACAGGTTACCATGCTCCTCAACCTGCTTTTTGTGGTCTTTCCGAGCAGATCAATAGGCTCCTTATATTTTGTGTGTGTCATTTTCACTCGGTTTTCTTGCAGCGATTGTCACAAGCTTAATATCATGATGCGGCATGGGAATAGTTTCCTAGCCAAGTCACCATTTATAGACGAGGGAAGATAGTCTATGCTCTCCACAGATCTGACGTACGAGACCTAGCGGCTATTAGCTCAACGACACCAAACTTCTGAGTTCACTTGTCCTGGCGCTGAACTCCTTGCCAACACCGTGATCTTTTGTCATCAGAGTGTGTCGTCAGTCTGCGGAATTACCACCAAGATGGCCACCCCAGAAAAGCGAGTCATACATCAGGATAGTATTTCCGTGAGCCAGAGTGCACGAAGTACAATTTTTGTGGTCGGTCTGGGGATGGTGGGGATAGGTAAGTTGAAACCAGAGATAGGATAAGGTTGACTGTTACTTACACTTTGTGTAAAGCGTTTATCGAAAAGATGCTCCTCTTGGATGAAGCTAAACGGTACCGCTTGGTGACATGCGGCGAAGGTAAGCGAAATTATCTTATCTACTGTGGAAACCTATCGTTTCATAGTGAAATGAAATATGAACTAACCTGTCGCTTATTAGAGTCCCATTTGGCGTACAATCGTGTCGCACTCACGGACTATTTTCAACACCGCTCTGTCGAGAAACTCTATCTAAACCAAGGTGGCGTATTTGATAGTACATTCATGCCCTGACGTGTATTCGCTTACCGTGACTGTTTTCACATTGTTTACTTCCAACAGTGGAGTGGTATGCGCAACAAGATCCGGAGCGCTTTCTTTTCCACACTGGAGAACAAGCTACCTCCTTAGACACCGTCGCGCATTCTGTTATAACCAGCAAAGGGCGCAAGATAAGTTATGATTACTGCGTTCTTGCTACTGGTTCCGAAAGCACTCTCCCGCCATATGTTTCCCCAGTTAGGGCTGAGCGAGCTCGAGGATTATTTGTTTATAGAAACATCTCTGATCTCGACGAAATATTGTCGTATTCTGAACAAGAACACGTTAAAGGTGGCCGAGTACGTATCATACAAATCAAGACATGCCCACGCAGTGGGCTCATTTTCTTCACACAGGCTGTTGTCGTTGGAGGCGGTCTTATCGGACTGGAGGTCGCGAAAGCAGTGTTTGATCTGTAAGTGACCCTCTTCCGTCCACTAATTCTTTTCTCACTGAAAATTCGTGAGACAGTGAGACCATATCAGAAGTCGTGATCATCAACCGTCAAGTCTTCCCGCTGTCGCGCCAACTCGACGATGAAGGTGGAGAAATTGTCCTTCGACGGATTGAAGCTATGGGTGTGCGAGTCCTCACTAGGACGACTGTCAAAGATATCATCACTTCAGATGGAGTCCTAACTGGCCTCAATCTGTCGGATGATCAATATCTTAAAGCTGAGATGGTCATTCATGCTATTGGCATCACCCCTCGAGACAACTTGGCCCGCCAGGCGGGCCTGAAATGCGCTGAGAAGGGAGGCATAGTTATCAACGATTTGTTGCAGACCAGTGCCCAAGACGTCTATGCAATCGGCGAGTGCGCGAGTTGGAAGGGCAACACTTATGGTCTCATTGCTCCTGGGGGTGAGAGCACCTGCATTCACCTATCGGATGCTACTGATAGTATCATCAGTGGAGATGGCTGACATACTGTCATTCAATTTCACCCAAGTTGAGACTGATCTCGGTGGCTTCAAACCAAGGGTGATGGTAGGTAACTATTCCTGCATTTGTGCCATTTGTTCACAACTAAAATTGACAGAATATGCCCGACCTCTCAACAAAGCTGAAACTGATGGGAGTCGATGTAAGTTATGACACTCCGCACCTATCGCTACTCTACATCACTCGATATTAGGTTGCCTCCTTCGGTGATTACTTTGCCGACAAGCGCAGTGCACGGGGTGTCCTCACCAGTAAGGTGGCAGTGGCAGAGTCTCTTACTCGAGACAAAGCCGAGAAAGCCATCGACGCGAAACCTATTGCATGGCAGATAAGTCCTTTGGAAAGCAATTGCAGCAACACGGTGAAGGAAGGCGAAGTTGCAATCAACACTGTCACTACGGGGATGAAGCACGGAAGCCGCCAGACCGCACTCGATGGTCCTACTGAGTGCTTGACTTATCGTGATCCGTTCTCGTATGTCTATAAGAAGTGAGTTGCAAAGACAGAAGGTTGTTATATAATGCTCACGGACGTGTAGGTACATCTTCACCGCCGACGGCAAATACCTATTGGGTGGCATGATGGTCGGTGATACATCCGACTATGTGAAACTCGTGTCCTTGGTCAAGAAGAAGGTGAACCTAACAAAAAAATTCTTCCTAGCAGCCTTGCTGATGCTAAAAGGTAGAAAGAGCTGGAAGAGCCACCTTCCAAGTTCATTATGGGATCGGGCTCCAAAGGCCCGGACGACGGCGCTGACCTCGACGACTGACACCCAGATCTGTAGTTGCCACGCAAGTATCCTCTCTTCTGTATCACAAAGCTCACGCATCCTAATTTGATTGTAGAATGTGGCAAAGGGTGCGATCGGCGCATCCGTGAAAGCAGGCGTCACCACTCTGTCAGACCTCAAGGCAAAGACAAAAATTGGTACTGGATGTGGTGGGTGTGTGCCTTTAGCCACAAACATATTCAAGGTACATTAATTTTCCCTTCATCGCAAACATCCTCAATGACCTGAGAACTTGTAGGCGGAGATGAAGAAAACAGGACATGCCGTGTCGAACCACCTTTGTCCCCACTTTGGTATGTCTCGGCAAGAGCTCTTCAGCGTCGTGAAGTGTGTCTACGGCTTTGTATCCCGAAAATCTAATTTATCGTGTCCGCTAGGATACGCAAGTTGAAAACATTCCCAGAGATTATGGAGGTTGCCGGTGTCAAGAAAGATTCACTCGGATGCGAGATATGCAAGCCAGCTATCGGTAGGGAATGATATGGTGTTTATCCGTACAATGCTCAGCCTGCCTAGGTTCCATCCTGTCGTCATTGTATAACGAGCTCGTGCTCGCACCTGTACACCACGCCAACCAAGACACCAATGATAAATACCTTGCTAACATTCAAAGGAATGGTGAGTCGTTGTTTATTCACGAATGTCCTTACGTTATATCTCCTTTTTAAATGAAATTTTAATTTTACTGTCAGGCACATTTTCTGTCGTTCCTCGAGTTCCTGGAGGAGAAGTCGGTGCAATTTTTTCTGTTTGTGGGTAGAAACTCCTGACCTTCCAGATCACGCCGGATAAACTCATTGTTCTCGGACGAGTCGCAAATAAATGTGGGTGTGGTTGCTGCATGTTTTCCACGCACTCACGCTATACTGGCAGACAAGTTGTACACCAAGATCACAGGAGGGTGAGTGTATCATATTGTGTAGGCGTTACATGTGAAAATTTGAGATTTACGGTACCAGGCAGCGCATCGACCTTTTCGGGGCTCATAAGCAAGATCTCCCGGACATTTGGGAAGAACTCGTCGCTGCAGGATTCGAAAGTGGACATGCTTATGGTGCGATAGAACCTACTAGTCGATTCAAGTTTGTCATGTTGATCATCCATAATTCAGGAAAGGCCTTGCGCACTGTAAAGTCCTGCGTTGGTACTTCATGGTGCCGCTACGGAATCGGCGATTCTGTTGGAAGTTCGTGTAATGCTGCATATGTTGAGCTTCATCAACTGAATGAGATGTACAGTGGCTATTCACCTTGAAGAACGGTATAAGGGCATTCGTTCGCCTCACAAGTTTAAGGGCGGTGTGAGCGGTTGCGTTCGAGAGTGTGCCGAAGCACAGTCCAAGGACTTCGGCTTGATCGCAACTGACAAAGGATGGAATAGTACGTACTCTCCACTACATTGTAAACCCATGAACCTAAATCTACATCAGTTTTCCTCGCCGGAAATGGTGGATCAAATCCGAGACATGCAACGCTGTTTGCTAAAGATGTTCCTCCGTCAAAGGTTGTCCAGATCCTTGATCGTTTTCTAATGTACTATATCCACACTGCGGACAAGCTCATGAGGACTGCAAGATGGGTAGAACAGTTTGATGGTGGCATTGAGGTCTGTCATAGAGTATCGTGTAATCTTTTCTATGCTTGCTGATATCATCTTACGCAGCGACTCAAAACAATTCTTCTTGATGACGAGCTCGGCATCTGTGTGGATCTGGAGAGGGAAATGGGCGAACTTATCGGATCTTATGCAGATGAATGGAAAGCTGTGGTCAATGATCCTGCAAGGAGGCGTCAGTTCCGTCAGTTCGTCAACACTGTTAGTAGAGCCGCATGTCTGGGGAGCGCATGCCATGGTACTAATGGCCCACGTACAGGATGAACATCGCCCTCAAACGGAAGTCATCATAGAGCGAGGGCAGGAACGTCCAGCAGACTGGCCGAAACAGTTCCCTCCCGCTAAACTTGGTGAATCAGTCATCGTTACTCCTAAATCTGAGTGGGAGTGGCGAAAGTTGGCCACTATCCACGATCTTATACCAACTGATGACGCCACCACGTGAGTTCCTACACACATTCCTTCCCCTGATACTAAGACCTCCGCCTTCTCAGGTCTGCTGCTGTCAAGTATGGTGACTCGCAATTGGCTGTTTTTCACATTCCCAGGCGGGGCTACTTTGCCACGCAACAGGTGCTGTCCATTTCATTCCCTTTCTGAACATATTTCGAAATTGATTTTGTAGATGTGCCCACACAAGCGGGCTTTCGTGCTCGATCACGGAATTGTTGGCGATGACCTGGATGGCAATCTCTACGTCTCATGCAAGTGCCATGTCTTACCCGCTTCCTGCTAGTCTTCTGAAGTGTCCGTTCCTAAGGTCCTTTGCACAAACGGAACTTTCGCCTTACAGACGGTAAATGTTTGAACGATGAAAATTTTTTCATCATTCCGTTTGACGTGAAGCAAGAAGGCGACGATCTCTTCGTGCTCCTCCCTGATTCAGACAAGTTGGATGCAGCCATTGGAACAAGTAAATGGATGGTCAAACAAGCTTCGGCTGAGCTTTCTTCACGTGGTGGTGGAGAAGGGATCGAAATTGCCAGTGTTGGAATCGGTCTATCTGAAAGTGGGCCTGCGTGCGCTGAGGGGCAAAGTTCGTGCAGTGGAAATGCGTCGTTGGATTGGTAATCCGATGGTTACTGTTGTCATTTATATTCGTGCACAAAAACAGCTGTAACGTTTTCGAAATTCTAATGGTTGATTGTCACCAAGACTAATCAGTGGGCCAGGGGGCAGGCACCAAACTTTGGGCATTTCCACAGCTTAGTCAGTATGTAGACTCCATGTCCGTAGCTAGCATCATCATCATCATCATCATAGCTTGTCTGCCTTGCTCTGGGCTTAGGCTGCTGGCCCTGCTCCATTGGCATCACTGACACGTACAACACGTACAGACTAACGCTTTAAAGTATTACATGTCTGCCATAGAGTAGTATTGATGTTAGCCCATAATCAGCTTTCGATATCGCGACCAACTCGATTAATAATAATATCAGTAGATCATACGCATCTAAATCGATTGGTGCCTAAAGAATAACGTCTTCGCTCAGCTTTCTTGCATATTATTTCAGGTCCAGCCTAAGCTTTGTCCTCCTCGTCATCATCGTCCTCGAGCTGAGGGTTGTCGAACGGATATGGCAATGGAACCTCGCGCGTAATTCGGTATTGATCCATATTCCCAAGATGCTCATTCTCGAGACGGTCTGTCAGGCATTGAGGATTAGCGAGTTGCATAGAAAGAATATTAAATGAAGACACTGACAGAAATTCCACACGACTCTTCTTACCATCTCCATTAGGGCAGATATGAATGACCGAGTATTAAAGTATGGCCAATTGGGTATGTAGAAGACCCAGAGAAAACGAATAAAAAAGTTCGTGACCTATAGTAGATTGTCTAGAATGAAGGGAGTCACAAGTATATATTCTGCTCACCATAGCAACATAGTACAGCTGAATAGGATAAAAATTTGGAACGTTTGATTTAGTAAAAGGTAGAGCGCACCGGAATCTGGGATGTGTACACCAACTCTCTCCTGAGGAGGGGGTATTTAGCATGGGGTCTGCAGATAGACCAGTCCATCGCAAAGTCCTGAGTGAAGTTGACAGTGTATCCACCCTTAACTGTAAGTCGACTCACCCATGCACACCCATATAGCGAATAGATGACTGCCGACAAACACCAGAGAATGAAAGAAGCACCGTTGTCAGTTTCTCCTGAAGAAGATCAGATGAGAGTTGGAACACAAGAAGGCAGCCTACCGTCGCGTTTCCAAAGGTAATAACAGAAGTAGTACACCATGCCCATCCCATACTTCCCGGCCTGCACATTCAACCAAGACGTAAGCTATTTTCGAGTGCTTCCATTCGATAGTGAAGACCTACGTTGATGAGATGACTAGGTAACTTTGAATCCCTATAACGTCTGACGCTCTGCACGAAGCGCACTAGGAACGGTAACATAGCAAGTACGAAGTAAGGACCCCAATGTGATTCCGCTCCACAAGTCGACCACGCTTCTTGAACTGCAGAGTCGTACGCAGACGAGAGGACATTGTCTCTTGGCACCAAACTAGACATCTGAGAGGAGGAAAAGAAGCGCGGGACAATAGCCATGGAGGTGTTTTGTTGCGATGACGACGCATTGACGTAGGAAGGAACATAAGGAAAGTATTGGGAGTAGAAACATCCAACAAAGTAGAAGTTCGACAAACTATAGACAAGACTACAAAACTGATCGCTGTGAAGGTTGAGATGAAGGATACAATCGCGCGGAATTGTAGTCACTAACCCAAGCCAGAAATCCGTGAACTGTCAATCGCGTCAATTACATTATATGCGTCACTTAATACGAACGTACTTCAACGGTCCACAAACCGCTAACACCTAGTCTTGCAACGCTCTTGATAAGCCACCATCGCGAATGACCCCGGAAGATGATCTATACATTTTCAAAAACGTGTCAGTTCGAATCATAGGCACAGGTAATGTGACCTTGCCGGAATGGGATTGAACACGACAATGACCACAAGGGCAAGCCACACAAGCGGCCAGATGAGTGGAGGACCGACTTGAATGAAAGAAAGCATAAAGCAGTATGCTAGTGCACATAATAGGAAAGCAGGAAGCTAATGTGGAATTGTATCAATGAACCTCATAGAATACCAAGGCGTCAAACCTCAAAATATTCACGATGATCAAGTCGAGATCGTACATTGAATTCTTCGAAAGAAGGTCAGCATGTGGGATATAAACAAGACAGGTCATGCGCACCAAATATGAACACATAGTTGATCCTTTCTCTGGCCCATACGACGAGGTTCAGACCGACGAGCAACGCGAGTAACGCAGGGATTAACAAAATGGAGTAGATGAAAAGTATGATATTCCATGAAGGTAATGAGGTAGCGGTACTGTGACGCAGACCTGTAGGTAATATGAGAATTCTTATAGACGTCAGCATCAGGAAAACACAACGTACATGTTATGAAGCCGATAATCGTCGCTGGTATAGATAACCCAAGCCACATGCCCGTGCGAAACGTGCTGAAATGATGGGATTTCTGGATCGTACCAACACGAAGACGAGTGATCGCTTTCTTCTTGTCACCACGTTCTGCGATAACATGTAGAAAGAGAAAAGCCGGGACCTTTGAGCGACATACCGAATCTTGCGGCAAACAGTTCTTCCATCTCTTTAAGCATTGAGCTGACCATTGCGCCAGAAGCGAAAGCTGAGGGCTCAACCTGACCATGGTGTAATTTTAAGATGTTATAAAAGGTATCAGAAAAGTCTTACCCTCTCCTTCATATAAGCTGCTTGAGCAGGCACTTGTGTAATCTTCTCATACTTCTTGACAGCTTTGCGGAAACCAGTGAGGTTCAGTATCTATTTGATTTGAGATCATCGATGATCAATACGCAGCGCGATAAGTGAGTGAGAGGCGTGCAGTCCCGCAGTGGTTTAGTGGTGATGATGGATGTAGTATGCAGGCAACATGAATGATTGAGATAATCAGGATGATGGGATCAGTCACGTACGCGGTAATTATTCAGCGCCTCGAGCCCACTGCACAAGGGAAGAAGTCAGTTTCTGCTGGCATGTGATTATTGGAAGAATAAAAGAGAAACAGGTTGGCATGAGGAGATCCACGTTGCCAACACAGTGAATCTAGCGTCGATCTTTCCTAGTGGTCCCGAAAACCGGCGACGTGAACGGGACATACCGGTAGTACTCCACAACAGCTTTCTTGAGGCGTTTCTTCGCATTCTGGTACTCCTGTGGGCTTGTGAAGTGCATAATGTTGTTTCTCAGCGGGATATTGCCATTCGCTTTTGTAGGCGGGGCTGGACGGTTGCTCTTGAGTGATGCAACTTGAGTTGAATCACCTGCGGTAGACGCAGGAAGCGGCGACATGATTTTACGTTCGGAAGTTCCTCCATCTCCAGTGGTGGTCGAATGACCTGTTTCCGCATGCACTAAGATCAGCGGTCCACTTTGTTACCCCTTTCGAGTGCAATAATGATAAATGCATACCTCCGCGATACGACTCAGAAGCTACTAGCTCTGGTGGATCATCACTCTTATCTGTATGACATTGGGTTAGGGCAAGTAAAGCCGCTGCCAGGTATAGGCGAGCTCGTGCAGCCCAGCTCGGCGTTGTGGTATCTGGATTAGATTCCTGTATAGGCGTGGAGTTAGAATGTTTCAAAAAACAACAGGAGGAAGCGCATATATGCTGAACGATAGACTGACATAGTACTTCTTGCGATGAAGCCCAAGTTCATTAAGTTGCTCTTTGAGCAGCTTGCCGCGGTCTCGCATTTCCTTCTCTCGTTCGGCATAAAAAGAATCGACTTTCTCCAATTCAGAATCTAATAGCTCGAAAAAATTTGCATGAAGTGGTGGTAGTAGAGGAAGAATCGTGTGTAAGGCAGCAGGAGCTGGAGAACCTGCTGGTCAAGTGAGGTTTCTACGCAACAAACTGAAAGCGTCTGAACTGACCTGCATCACGGAAAAAGGGAAATATGGGCGGCAAGTGCGCAGTCTTCGGAGGTAAGGGAGTTTCTTGCGAAGGGGCTTGTGACGACGAGCCTGTGAGATGAGGTGGAGGCGGAAAACTATGCATTGAAATTCTGAGCGAAGGACCTGTCAAAACGCTCCGTTAAATAGAACTTAACAGACGATGCCGAAACTGCTCACGCATCTGGTTATTCCTCCGTTGAATTTGAGTTGCGGAAAGAGTTGAATTTTCTTCAACTGGAGCATCAGGTTGTGGAAGGAGCGACAGCTCTAAAGAGTAAGTTGAAGTGAAATGAATCAGTGAGAGTTTATTCGGAATAGCTAACATACCGTTGTGCCCTTCATAATCTCTGGCTTGCTTATGAACGTGATCAATATCAGTGGTTCCAGTGGAATTCTGCCTGGCAATATGTTCTGCACGAATTGCACCGATGCACTTCTTTAGGCAACGATAATCACTGAAAGAAAACCGTAGTGAGAGTAAACGGTAGTGAAGGGGATCAATCAGCACATGCAAAACATATCGGCATGGGCAGAGCTGGGACGCACATGTATGCCCTTTTCCACTCGGGAGTCTGCAACAAGATATCATTCAGAACACGCATCACCAATACAAGGTTGGTTAGTCTGAATTAGCGGACTGACTTGTGTGTCGTTGAGGTAACTGGGGTCAAAAGGAGTTGCACGAAATGAGCACAGGCAGGAGGATAGAAATCGGGGGTGTCGACTAACCGTGCAAACTTCATCACTGTCCCGCAACTTGTGGGCTGTCAGGTTATGCTGGACGTACTGGGAGCGCGTATAGGGTATGATCCACACAGGATAGTGGAACTTTTCGACTGACACGCAAGTGAAAACGAGTCGTTAAAAAAGCTCCAGGAACGTGAATTCAAGGTGTCAGGTTTCAATCTGAAGGATCTTATGGACACCGAAATCCTGGCAAAAAGCCAAAAATGGATGTAATCCAAATGACATAGGCAAAATATTGATTAGTTTACGTTGCTAAAACTGCCATGGTCGACAGTGGTAAGTAGATGACGAGATCGTGGCGACAGAGGTCGACAGGTTGATCACGGTGTTTGTACTCACGGCAAAAATATACAACCGCCTGAAAATGTAATCGTATGGCAAGCCTAGCTTGACCCCAATTTCCAAACTTTGACTATCTCGCTTCTGACGGGTCCCATTTCCAGCACACGACCTCCGAGTCATGCAAACGTGGCGGAAGTTGGTTTAGTCTTCTGTTGATGACCAGACGCCCCTGTATGAGAGAGAACTTCTGTATTTGTCGCTGTACCGCTACAAACAAAGGAAATTGTTAAGATGCGGCGCCCTATGTGTTGGCCAAGGGATAATGGTAACGAATACAAGTTGGATGTATAGTACGAATAGCCGAGGGGTCCGCGATTGAGATGGATGCGTTGATGCGTGAATAATTTACAGTGTGTTGCATATGAAACTGCAGTGCGAATTTTTGAAAAATTCGGCCCTTTACTGGGACTTTTGCATCCAAATTAGGAAAAGTAGTGTGATACTTTCCGCGTTGACCACATTTAGATACAAAAGTCCCGGCAAAGGCAGCGGGGCCGAATTGTTCAAAAATTCGCACTGTAGTTTCATATGCAACACACTGTAGTTCGTTCGGCCACCCCTTTGCATTTGGAGAAAACTGTGAGAAACTACTAGACCGTCCAGTCATATTAACGGCACGCGACTCACCCCTTTCTGCGTCAGATGCCTAAGCTCGAATTGACGTCTCACAAAGTCTTGGTCTTTGACGTTTATGGGACCCTCATCGACTGGGAATCTGGAATATACAAAAGTCTCAAGCCGCTCTTCCCAAAGGACACTCCGAGGGAGGAGGTGTTGGAGAAATATGCTGCTGCGGAGCTAGATCTTCAGATGAAAGATCCGAGTGTAGCATACTCGAAGATCCTCGATCTCGCTTGGGTGCGGCTCAGTGGTCAAGCTAACACGAGTCTTGGTCACGGCGGACCAGCTGCAGTCACGGATGAAGGGGAGGGGGTTGGAGCATCCAGTTCAGCGATCACTCAACAAGACTTGGATCTACCTTCCTCGACACTACCAACAAGCGATGCTGAGTGCTTCGGAGCTTCCATACCCACGTGGCAGCCATTTGAAGACACCGTCCAAGCCCTCCACAGACTGAAGGAGCACTTTGCGCTAGTGGTTCTATCCAACGTGGATAATAAAAGTTTCAGCGGCACACACGAGTTGCTGAAATCTGAAACACATGAAGCTTGCAAGAGCAGATACCCGACAGATACCTCCGATTCCCCTTTCTCACTCATCCTCACCGCTCAGCAACTTAATGCGTATAAACCAGACTTGAGGGTGCTGGGAACTGCACTCCAGCAATTCTCGTCTGCGCCCCACTCCGTCTTACCGCATCCCAGCCCACCCTGGGCTGTGGAGGCGCATGAGGTGCTTGTAGTAGCAAACTCGCTTCTGCATGATATAGAGCCCGCAAATCTTCACAATCTTGACAGTGTGTGGATTTCACGCCATGAGAAGAATATTATCGGGACCAAACCCGATTTGAAGGAGCGAGGCATGTGGACATGGAGGTTCGAAACTTTAGGTGATCTGGCAGATGCGGTGGACCAGGAGGTTAAAGAAGCGCGTGGCGCTACATGAACTTCAGGTGCGTAGCAGTTATACATTCCGCGTACGAGAAATGCATTCCTTTCTCAGATAGGACAAGTTGTTATCGTTGAACTCCTTGGCTCCCATGTCAAGTATGAGGGAAGGGACACTGGGGGTCCCGTAGATTAGAAAGTATTGTCCTACATATGATACCATCCTCAATGGACACAAATTGGATTTAAATAAATAAATAAAAAGTATGAGGTCGGGTATAGCTGTGCCATAATTCTAGTAGTGTATGAGCGAACACCAACTGGAAAGAAGTTGAAAGATATTCTTGATGCAGTGATCCAGCGGGCTGATTCGACGTCAAAGGTTCTTCTATATAGTCTTCCGTTTGGAAGGATGATGAGTAGTGGGTCAAGCGAGATTCGGAGCCGAGGAATAGATGATCCCCTTTCTCATTATTGGCACTTGAGCAGTGCCAAATTTTGAATAAGCTGATACTCGAACTCAGGCTGCTGTAACTTGTTTCAACAAATCAGACAGTCCCGAGCTCACCCGGGCCCCGCTTTTGACCCTCGGGCCTCGATACCTATTCAAATAATTCAATGGGTCTATTATATTGAGTCGGCTACCTATGTCACTTGAGTGAGAGATCAATACTCGGTAATTGAAAAGAAAATTCCCCAGCTATTTTCTGTTATTGTCCGCTGTTCGGTTTTTGTTGCATTTAAATTCATTCCTATCACGAGTACACAATGAAGGGTCAGGGCCAAAAAATTGTTTCTCAACTATAGGAATAAGATGGTTCTTCGTAGCGCTTAGAATCATAGTTTATACGGGGATTAGCCTGCATAAGCCAGCAAGATGATTCCCACCTATGTTCGGGTGAACTAAAAAACCACCAGATCGGTATCAGTGGGGAACCGGGACGAAAATTGCGTGAATACGTGTGGTAGAAGCCAGGCAGTAACAGACGGGAGAGAAACAGGGTGGGCGACGATGTCATACGGGACACGGCCGCTGGCCGAGTAAAACTCCAATAAAACTCGCTTGGCATCGAGATTTGGAAAGTCACACAAACAACCGGGTATCGCCCGACGCTCGTCTCGTGTTAATACTGAGTGGGCATAGTAACTATTTATTCACTCGGCGTTAATATTTATGGATTTTCAGCCTGGTGAACGTGGGACGAGAATAGGAGAAAGCTCGCTTATGCACCTCAGGCTAGAACGACGACGACGACTCCTGACTCAGTGATCTCGTGCATAGAATAGAATCTCCGTCATCCGGGACGGTGACTGCTCAGCGTGTGTCACAACGGATAAAGGGTGTCTCCATAGGCCCGCGAAACTCGGACGCATCGACCAATTGGACGTTGTGTAAAAGGCAATTTACAGCTCGATTATTTCAAACTTGAAGGCGGCTTCACATACCTAGAAACGTTTTTTCAAACCGCACAAAATCTACCTTCTTACTGGTGGGACCTTTAGCCGGCTTCGTACTAAGCACAAGCGTTCGTGTCGCACCAATACGGGCAAGGATGTCGCGGGCATCAGATGTATAATGCTAAGGTATCGTGGAGAAATTCCACAGCTCTTACACGAGAATGACCGCCAACAACAAAGCAACCAGCACAATTATAAGGATAGTTATACACCATCCCGACTTCGTTTCTACTCCTAGAACGTCAGTATGTCATAACGACCACATAGCCGGCTCAAGCTTGCCTTCTGTGTCTCGTACAAATTTCTTCATTCTTCGCATCGCATTTGATAGCTTGGAATCTGTCCGGTCAACATTTGCCTCAAGATCGTCAAGCATTCTGGTCAAAAATCTTAGCATGAACTAGGGGCAGCGAATAACATAACCCACTCAACATGCTCGCTAATCTCATGTCCCATCAGGCCTGCTTGTTGAGCTAGAGTATTTAAAGTTCCTGATATTGAATCTATGGCACGATCTTGCTCCTGAAGCAATAACTTTCGCACGTTTTGGTTGGTCTCCCCTCTTATGAAATGAACGCATGAAAACATACTTGTTGTTCTTCATGAGCCCATTTTGCCTGCTCATCATCGGGCTCTCCTGACTGCGAGCCAGGTACTGATTGCAACGGAGACCGTGAACCACTAGGTAACGATGATTGCGACTGAGGAAGGGGAGTGGACGGTGATTTCCCTCCAGACGGCAACTAATGAACTGTCAGAAACCGCATACCTGGCAGAAATAAATACCGACATTTCGACCTTCGACGTCCGCCCTCATACCCTGTCCTTAGGTTGGTCATCTTGGTTAGGGTGTGCATGCTTCAAGCAACTTGTGACGAACCTCGATTTCACGACGTACGTGACTCACATATTTCCGCCGTTCAGAGACCTCTGCATCATCCAGTCCGAAATATCTAGGACCCGTGTCCTCCACCATCCTGAAAGAAATAAGTCCCTTGAACTGCGGATTATCATCTCAGCTTACTTGACGCTCTCTTCTAAATCCTCCAAATCTGTGTACAGAGTAGCAAGCGTAACTTTCAACTGCACTCTCATGTCAGCTTTTCGCTCGAAGAGTATGTCAAGGATAACCTCACTTCGTTTCGGGCCAACATAAGCTCTTCACTCCCATCCCAAGCGAGGCTGCGGATTCGCAGGAACGAAGAGCGTAATGACGACGCTGTCTGGAGTGAAGATTGGATCTCCCGCTGGACTTCATGATATGGGTCGGTCGACATGGTGCGAATGAATGTAACAGATCTGGTATTCGATTGGCACTCGGAGATATACAAATTGACATACAATCCGTAGTCGATGAACCAAGAATGTTGAACACGTCATTCCGATCCGCCGGATTAGTATGTACTACCGGCCCGATTTAGTCCCTGAACCCAAAAGGTGGGCTCTGTAGACTGTCGAACACAAAAAAAATTCCCATCACCGAAAAGTTGCCGAAAAGTTTGTGCAAAGTTGTTTATCTATGGTGTGCTGATGCAAGTTTACCGGGTCCATGTGTACCTGTGTACGCTGACGAACAAGTCCATGGTCCGTATTTCTAATCCCGACTGTTGTTGATCCATAGCTATCCATACTCATTCTGCCTGCCCTCGAACTAGTTCATGTACCGCGTTCAATCCAACAATTACAGCTCGCCACTCCGAAAAAAACCACCGTGCGCAAATTCATAACGACACGGACCTCTTCGATGAATCGATGATCATCGACCTCTACCCTGCCCAGCATCTTCAATAGTTGGCTGTCTTTTTTGTCCCGCATACATCGCGTTTCAACATAGCTGTATATTATGCAATATCCAACTGGTCCCATTTCCAGCCCATACTTGAGCAATCCTTCCGTCCAGCGTGTCCTCCTGCTGGCTAAATCTTGATGGGCTTTGGCACATCATCCATATGGTCTAGCCCCAAGTCACCGTGCTCATTCCACCCCCAGCCCAAAACTTACACGTCTGACGAGCCAGATGGAGAGATCGCTGCCATCACATGTTCGCTGCTACAAGCAAAGGATCTCAATGAAGGTAATTTGCCATCGTGGGATAAGGTAAATTCGACAGGCCCGACAGTGACCCCGTTCTCCTCAACTTACGACTCCCGACCCAGTTGACCATGGGCATTACTTCCCGTTGATAGAAGGGTATTTTCATCGTCGTCCCTGAGAAGGTATCTCCCATTCCACGTGCACCCAAATTGTTGAACATGCCCCAAAGAATCCGTCCTATGGAGTTGTCCTTTGATCCAAAGGCTGTTGTCTGTGAGGGCGGTCATAGTTCACGATCTTCGTGTCCCCTAGTTGGTCATGTCTGGCCAAAGAGCATATGTTTATTATTGAGAATGGCTCGCACATAAAGTACGACATGACGAGGTCCTGCAACAATGGAGTCGACAACAAGTTCACTGGGATTGATGGTGCGTCCCTCGATAGTGAGGTAATCAAACGAAACAACTGCCGGAGGTGCCGTAGCTTGTTTTGTGCCCGCACCGAGCGCCCCAAAGTCATCGAGATGACCACGTCTGGTCGGGAAGGCAAATTCAAAACAAGGTATGATGTTTCCAAAGCGGCAGCGATGAGATAACAGGTATATCCTTGGGAAGTATAAGTTTTGTACAAGGGCATGCTGATCGGGGTGAATTCTGTCAACGGTCCCATGTATTCAGGACTCAGCTGTGCTTTGCGTCCGTCTCCACACTTCAAAGGCTGCCATCTGCCGTACCCAGACTCCAACAATGCGAGAGTGTGGTCTGCTCCAGTCGCAAGCTGTGAGATCCCGAGGCTATTGGGAGAAAGCGTGCCCTCTTTGAAAGTATGTGGGTCGTCATCAGGAGCATTGGCTAGCTGACTGCGAGCGTTGGAGCCAGCAGCTAGGAGACGTAGATATGGAGTTGAGCTTCCATGAATGGGCACGATGTAAGACTTGATCGTGATCACTGAAAGAGACTGATTAATTCGGATTGTGCACGTATATGGATATGTTTTTTGTTAACCAGTCCTTTGCTGTCCGGACTCCTGTAGGTAAAACAAATGTTGTGGATGTCAAATACAAATGTCATGAGGCAGGTGAGCGGTGTCGGGGAGTTGGGGCGCAAGCGCCGTTACGATAAGTTGGTTTGCACCATCTAACGCATGAAATAAGCAGTAGGGCCAGCTGAGGTGGCCCTACCTCCCAACTTTGCTTGCGGGAACTCCAGTTTTCATGCTTGTCCTTGCCAGATACGAGTCATACCGGTCCTATACCATAGAGGCGCTCAGTTTATGTATCATAATAATAATGTTACTGACCATAGTCTGTATCCAATATCTTGCTCAGATGGAGCGGAGGAGGCTGGGGCATATCAGCTCGGCCTCGTACCTCGGCCAGCCGACATGTTCCCCCTGCAGTCATTTGCACAACCTATTCACCGTCTTGAATTCGACATCATATTTTACACATAGTACGAGACAGGTGTCTGATCCAGTTCATGCCAATAATTTAGCACACTCAATAGGTGGGGCAGAAGGGAAAGGAGTATGATCATGTACAAGACCATTAGACTTTGAAATCGACGGCCAAGAACAATCATGATGGTTGCGCCCCAGAACTCCGTCTGCGAGATGATAAACCGCCCCAGTGAGAGATGAAGACTGAGGTAAATCTGGTAAATCACCACCATCGGTGAGCTCAATATGTTTGTTGTTACCACAAAGTATACACGAAGTTTCTGGAACAGCAGAGGAAAATCAGTAGATATACTAGAAAAGAGGACAAAAAGATGCTGTCAGGGCCAGACATAGATCGAGAATGTTCAATGGTAGGGATTACAGACAAGACTCTTATCATCTTATCCAACCGTTAACGCCACGCAGAGATCCAGTCTATCCCAATCAAAACATCGGAATCGAGACTATCATAGCAAACTCGACTCGGACGTCTGTGAGCGCCATCATAAGAGGCTGTTAGAATTTCGGTGAACCGGAATCCTGGACCCGAATGGCCAAGTGAGAAGTGAGGCGTGGCTGTGCAATCGCTCAGCTGGACGTTATAGATGCCGGTTCCTTCCGCAGCCGGCACCAAGACTTGCTAGATCAAATTCAAACGCGACAGATACAGGAAGACGGCTGAAGACGACCGATAAACGAAGCCATGGTGGTAGATAAAGACACATGAGCGACAGCGCTCTAATAATCGAGAAATCTAACCACTGCCTCAGGCGGACCGATCGACTCTCAACATCAACATCATGATAGCCGGTTACTATCTGAGCTAGGCCCTCGAAAAACACAGGGGCGATATATAAAATCTGACTCGGAACTACATACCGCAAAAACCTGATACTAAGACCTTGATAAGACCCAGTGACTTCATTGCGGTACTGGGAATATCGACCATCTATTTAGGGATTCTAGGCCTGCGGCAATGAACTCACAGGTACCAAGCTTAAGGTTCAGCACGGTTCAAGCTCCAGGCTTGTCTGGGCGTGATCCAACTAGCTAGAACAGTGTCATATGACTCCAATGATGATATATAAATGCTATTAGCCTAGGGCCCGTACAATCACCATTCATACAACCTTCATCGATCATCATCCATGTCGAACATTCCAAAGACACAAACCGCTGCAGTCGTGCCGCATCATGGAGCTGCTCTCGAAATAAAGAGGGATCACCCGGTCAAGCAACCTTCTGAGCTTGCCCCAGGCGAATGCCTCATCAAATTGTCCTGCACTGGAGTCTGCCATACGGACTTGCACGCCAGCAAAGATGATTGGCCACTTCACGCCAATACACCTCTTGTTGGCGGGCATGAAGGTGTAGGGGAGGTTGTTGCCATTGGGGAAAACACTGGCGAATGTCCTGTGAAGATTGGTGATCGAGTCGGCATCAAGTGGCTTGCGTACTCTTGCCTGAACTGCGAGCAATGCCGCAATGGACGAGAGCAAAGTGAGTTAAACGTTTGAACGTTGAATATGATACTCAATTTTACATTCAGACTGTCCTAAGGCGAAATTAAGTGGATTCACCGTTGATGGCACATTCGCACAGTACACAGTATGTCGACTTCCAGGTATTATAAATGTGTCGCTGACTTCGTTAGGTTTCCTACGTACATCATGTTACCCCTATTCCACAAAATCTAGACAGCAACGCCGCGGCCTCGGTACTTTGTGCGGTAAAGCTATAGCCTTTCTAACTAATTGTAATCCACTCACATGTTGCATCAAGGGAGTTACCGTATATAGAGCTCTCAAATACAGCCGTGCAAAGATTGGCGAATGGGTTGCCTTGCCTGGTGCGGGCGGTGGTCTCGGACACTTGGGTCTGTCTCACTACTGCAGTTGATATTAATGAGCCGATCTGACTTATTGAGTAGCGGTTCAATACGCGGTGGCTATGGGCTTCCGCGTCGTAGCGATAGGTATTTCGCCCTATACATACTTGAGTGGAGACTGATATCGTCGTGTTCAGACACAGGCCTCGAGAAGAAGCAACTGTGCTTGGAGCTTGGAGCCGAAAAATGGATTGACTTCAAGGAGGCAAAAGATATTGTCCAGGCTGTGCGAGAAGCCTGTGATGGCGAGGGAGCACACTGTGCTGTCGTCACCACTGCAAGTCCATCTGGTTATACGCAAGCTGTTGATTACCTTCGACCTGGAGGAACGCTGATGGCAGTAGGGCTGCCGGGTGAAGCAAAGCTCGAGGCATCCATCTTTTTCACCGTATTCAAGGTAGGTTCTGTGAGGAAATATTTGAGTTTGGTTTGTTCAAGAATTGTTGCAGAGCATCAACATCATTGGTTCATATGTTGGTAATCGTCAGGATGCCGTCGAGGCTCTGGAAATCGCATCGAGAGGTAAGGTAGTAGTGAGGTATGAGTGCAAGGGTCTCTCAGAGCTCGAGGAGTGAGTAGTTTGCGATGGTAAGGACACATAGCTGACATGATTCACAGGGTCTATGACGCACTCAAGGAAGGAAAAGTAGCAGGGAGAATCGTCTTGGAGATGTCAAACTGAACATCTAATGTAGTCATAAGATACTTCACGTCAAAGCCAAGCCCAGCTTATATTGTACTTGCACGCATATCGAAATCGATGTACTATTATACTCTTTAAGTCCTCCGTCTGAATACCAGGGGAAGGCGGGTTGGTCTAAACAGCCATCAACATTTCATCTTACAGGAGCAGAAGTTCGACGTACGCCAGAGTGAGCATACTTCGTGCGTCGAGTACTCTTGCCTTGCGCTGCTCATACGTTTCGCCAGCAAATTGCGGCTCGTCCTTGATCGAAATAATATATTGCGAAATTAGAATGGTGAGAACAGCTGCTCCCTCGGTTTCGGCGAACCTAAGCAAATTCAAATGAATGACCAAGAACAATGACAATGTACTCACTTTCTTCCTGCACACCCTCTATAACCTTCATTGGTATGGGCGTCTTCAAGTTCGTTCTGAGCAAGATGTCAAGAGACTTACCACCACTGAAGGCGAGGAATGCATCCCTGTTCCAGTCGCCCAAGAATCGTTCGGGTTTAAACGCGAATGGATCTTCCCAGTACTTAGCTGCAGTCGTGTGTTAGGTTGTTGTTGCGTCTCTTTGTATCTGGCAAGTATCTTACGGTTGTAGTGAAGCCCAGGCACGTCCAGTATAAGATCCAATCCTTTAGGCACAACGACTGTTTTTAGCGTCCCATTCACATCTGTGAGGGTGAAGGTCGTGTCTTCGGCACTCGATTTTGGCACAGCGCAAACCTGCACCTGACGTCAACAAAATCGCTCAGAGATATTCGCTCCCACCAACATACAGGGGGGAACATCCGCAGTGCTTCGTTGAACACGCTGCTACGATGTCAGCCCATAACCCGGTCGATTTAGAGGCAAACTGACGCGGAAGAGTAGGTCAATGACGGCATGTCATCATAAGTCTGTTAAAAATATTGTGAGCCTGACTGTACAGGTGTCTGTAATTCAGGGGTCCATACAGGAATTCTTCCATCAGACAGTACGTGCTTGATGTGTTGGTACATTTCTTCTTGCTTATCAGGATGTAAAGCCAATAGTGCGAACGCAAAAGAAAGTGCATGGGCTGTCGTCTGTGAGTTGTCAGCGTGAGACAAAAGTGTCGAAGGGACGTAGTACCTCGTGTCCCGCGACCAAGATTATGAAGATATTGCCTGTCGGACGATGTAGTCATGTTCTGCTAGAGTCTGAAATTGTAGCTTACCGATTAATTCGCTATCGCTCAGCCTTACTTCACCCTTCGACAAATTCTCATTGTCATTTGCTGACACCAAACTAGATAAGAGGTCGTTATTATCTTCTTCGTCCTTGGATTCCTGCCGTTCATGAATCATCTCTGTAAGGTATCGCTACAAAAGGGGGTCATTAAAAATGACAAGTGTTCAGCCACAACTGTGGTACAGACATGCAATTCATCGAAGGCAAGCCTTGCACGTCTGAAACTTTTAGTGAGCCCCATGGCCCATCTCGGTACTAAAATTGTAAGGGTGAGGTCCTGTGTCACTGTGCGGAGAGCATCTTTGAAAGTCAGCTGGTGTCCGAGTGGGATCACATCGTCCTTTTTCCAGGATATAGGACGACCAAACCCTATAACGAGTTCACTATATTGACAGCTACTTATTGATAATGCTGATCATGCTCACCTGCAGCCCCGATCACGAACAGGGCAATCTAGTTATCCGAATGAAATTCAAGAAGCACGGAGGTGGCCTCAAGAGCTCTCACTGGAAAAGTCAAATCTACGGAGTGATTGACAACCACTTCTTCTTGTCCAGCCCACATTGTATCAAAAAGGTCGAGCATGATCTGTGTCGTGGCATCCCAGACCAATCTTTTGTTCTTCTTCAAGTCATGGGTTAGGAAGCTCTATTTTACGCATGGACATCAGTTACTAACTTCTGAAAACCCAGGTGCGACGACTTTGCGGTAACGCTTCCATTCGTTGCCTTCGGAAGCAATAATGTTTTCGCCGAAGAATGTTAATACAGTATATTGGCCAAGAGGTTTTGGGAAGCGTTCTCCACGAGACCAAACAATGTCCTTTCATACGATTAATCAAATTTGTCAGGCTTTCAAGACCGAAACAGACACACCTTGATCACATTGACGTCTGCTATCAACATCGATCCCATTGCTTTCGGCCAGCATGCCACCTAAAACCATTGGCCTCTGATACATCAGTGTTGCAAGCAACTTACAGCGGAAATTATGTCGAGGCCCCTCTCCGCAAAGGCTTCCGAAATTTACGTTAACCAAGGTAAATGAACCAACATGAAAAGAGTTTGACGTACGGCCATGCTTCAACAGCCAAAAATGATCATGACCTAAGATCAACAAGGGGGTCGGAGGCAACAGGCGTCCGAGCACAGTTGAGGAACTAAGAATTGTTCTGTGCCCTGGAAGATGACTATGCAGGATAATTAATTCTATGTAAACAATTTGATAAAGCTGGTTAACTCACTGAATGTTTGCCAATAGTCGACGGAAATCTAAGAAGAGCTGCAATGCGCGCAGTGCAACCACCGAACCCACTAATATTGAAAGGGTCTCTAATGACAAACCAGTGACAATCATGCTTGTGGGAGTGTTGGGAATGAAGACGTCGTGAGCCAACGCACTACTCTGCTCACTTGTAGCTTTATCGTATATGCAGGATGCTCAGTCAATTTCAAACCCGGTGATTTTCGGAATGGACCATCATTATTACCGGGGGCAGACCGCCACGTGGCTCAGACCATACTCCCTTCCGACGGATGACAAGGATCACTGCGGAAGTTCGAATAGATCCTGGTGGTGGGACATATTATGGCCAGTCGAGAACTGAAGGCACTTCGACAGATGCCGCCGGAACATATATATGGATCAATTCCGTCGAAAAGGCGTGTGCGAGGGTCGAGACATCGAGTGACCCAGAAAAGGACAGTAGGTTGTATGAGCACTAATTAGTACAATGGGATGTAATCCCACATTGATTACCCCAACTATTCTTGAATCTCCACCACGACCCACTTGCGCGTCAGCAGATTAAAGATGCTTCCGAAAATCAATGTCACGAGCGTACAGCTGAGGATAATGACGTTATAGGGCATGCTGAAATCTGGGGTGGGAAGGTCGACAAGGAGTGTCGGGGTATAAATCCTCTCCCAATCATCATTCGAAGAAGTATTGTGAGATGATTGAGGGAGCGGGAAAAACACAGCTCCTGGTAGATCCCAGCCTCTCATCGCATCGGGTGGATGTTCGGTGTATTTTAGAAAAGCTTTGTTGACCTCCATGGAAATTTTGAGCGTGGTCTTTGGTGGAATTGTGAGGACAGCTTGCAACATCGAGGGAGAGAGGCGGTCATTAGATTGTGGCGAGGGTGGATGATATTTTAGTCCTGAAAGCAAGTCGCCTAAATACACAATATAATTAGCAAAGACAATCTTCTTATGGCCGTAGGTCATACTCCGTATCTGTGAGTTAATTTCGACTTTCATAGTGTGCATCCACAACGTGAGGAGTGCAGGCATCATCTCCAGATAACCTGCCAATATCTCCTGAGGAGAATTGTTGGTCACAGAAACAGATAGAACGCCTCGTGTTTGCGTTGTACCATGAATTGTTCGTTTCACGCTGAGCGGGGTGACCGGTATTAATGGTGGCAGTGCTGCGTTGATGAATCATAAGTGAGCTGGTTATACGGACAGAGATAGACTTACGATACTGGAAGCTATGCTCACTCGGCCAGGACATGGCAATGTTGGACGGAATCGTGAAATTAGATGCTTTGATACATCATTGGTTCACATTTATTACAGAGAAATGCTTGTACGACGCACAGGAGGATAAGTCATAAATGGCTAAACCATCGACATGGGCGGGATATTCGGGGATGATTTGGTAGTCCTTGTGTTCCGGTAGAATAACAGTGATAGAACTGGAACTCGCTACTGGGCATGATCGTTCGATGGAGCGATCAAACAGTAACTGAAGATTCCAGTCTGTCAACATTGTCAGTAAGGGTTATATCATAAACCAGTTGCTAGTTCACCTCGTCTCTTCCCTGCGCTGGTTCGCACTGGATTGAATACCGCTTGTAAGGTCAGTTTTAATTCCACACCAGTGTCTTCCTTCCATATCACGTGAATCCCCATGCCATGCCAGTCAGCATCAAACACCTTCTGAGGATTGAGAAGTGAAGCAAGCCCTGCATAGCTCTTGCACGGAAGTAGCTTCAAGAAGGGCGTTAAATTCTCCGTGCAAACGTTCTCTGAAGGAAGTGAGGCGTGCCGAAGTTCGTGTGGGGCAAAAGTAGGAGTAGACCCGGATAAAGGGAAGGCGACCGTCGGTGACAATGTTCGTCTGGAATCTAGTGACCCAAGAGAAGCACAAAAGAGTCCTGAAAGTGCGTTTCGAAGACCAGACCATCGTTCATCCACTCTGACAGATTGAATGAGTGAACATGATTACAGCTATTCGTTGAGCATACACACGTCGTTACCTCGCTAGCGCCCATCCAAGCCCATAGCTCAGCTCCAGTGCCAACCCCAGCTTCGTGAGGATGCCCCCAGTTGTCATAATTCCATCTTCCAGCGTTGAGAGTGAGGTGCAGCTCGGTGATCGCGTACTCGCGTAGGATTTGACCAAGAGTCAGTGGGAACAGGGCGTAGTGCTGGGCTGCGCAGCTCGTGCAATTCAGGAGTGAGAAATAGCGATGGTAGACTCACATTCATCTAGTTGTCCCAAGGCCTTCGGATTTCGTGGAACTGCACTCTCTAGAACAGTCACAAAAGAGAACGTCGTCGATACTCGCCCATCTCTGAGTGGTTGTATGCGTAGATCTTCCCTATAATTTTCCCCCCGATATAGAGCAAAGGATGGAGCACACAGGGAAGCTAAGAAAATCCAGACTGAGGCACGACGCATTGGTCTACACTTCAAGCTTCAAGCACTGGCAGGAGCTTCAAAACGCGCTGGACTGATGAAATATCACGTGATCCATATTCAATGTTTGACTAACTGCACAAAAATTTATTCTACTTTCGGATTCATACAGTGGATTTCGTGCTCATTGTCGCACTCCAGACCATCCTCCACCCGATTTCACCGTTTGGAGCTATCACCTCTTTCAGGACGGCCTCCGTCTCGAAGGGACCTGCATCTTCCCAGAGCTTATTCCAGCTCTCAGGATTATAACAATACATCTCCACTGTCACACCAAGCATTTCTTCCCGTATGGTACCTTGCTTCGGATGTCCGACATGAGATCCAAATACAATGCTCCCTGGCACAGGAGACAGCAAAGCAGCTACAGCACGGACGAGCGATGCTTGTTGCTCTGCAGAAAATAAGTGAAATATGGATGTTGCATGAATGGCAGTAAGTTTGCCATGCAAGTCATTTAGTGAGGCGAGCGAGGACAAGTCAGGTGGTGATTGTGACGTAGACCCAGACTCGGATGATAAGAAAGCTGGATCAAGACAGTCACCCGCAATGAAATGCGAGGGGAAAGATGTCGGCGTAGACCGGAAGAGGACATGTCCGAGGTCCCAAAATTCTGTTGTTATAAAGTCTCAGTCTAAATATGCATTTCTTCTTATCTGTTCAGGGAGGTGACTATCGTGGGGCGTACCTTGCTCGAGATCAGTAGAGATAATTCGGGCGATTGGCCAGCCATCTGTGACTGCCTTGCGTGCATCATTGCCAACTATGACGAGGCGAGTCCATGACCATAGTCTACCAGAATAAACCGAATGCACTTACAGCAACATCCGAGATCCAAGAGCAGTGCGCTTCTGCAATCACGACCTAGCTGAAGCACGCTTTGGTACTTCGGATGTTTCGAAATTCTGAGTCTGGAATACATGTCAATTGGCATAGAGTATAAATTCCACAAGTACGACATGCCTTGTGAATCCGAAGCTGTAAATACAGTGGTACTGCGTCACCTACACAGGTCCCATAAAACTCGACCTACGTCGATGGAAGCCATCACTCACCGCGAAAGCCTTTGCTTGAACAGCGAGGATGTGGTGCTTCAGGTCATCCTCTGCTGTGATGCCTGTTTGCTGCTGGAAGAACTCAAGTGCAGCGGGGTCCAGCCCGTAGAGGCCGGGATCCAATGGAATGTCACTGGTGAAAGACATACCCCAACTTGAATGCCGTGGATGACACCGTTCACTTAAATATAGTTGGGGTATCGGGCCACGTCAGCTAAAACACTGGAACCTTCTGACGGTGCCGTCGTTGGAAGACAAATGACTTGATGAAGAATACTGCGGCATGATTATTCCTATTAAAGATCACTGCACTGCACAGTGCAAAACATGAGCGTAAGATCTAAATGGATGGGCGGCCATATGCCGCATGACTCAGAATAGTTGACACGGCGGAGACCTAAGACGTATTCACGATCGTTTAATGGCTAAAATTGCATTGCTAGATAATTAGCAGTTTTCATTTTGGTTGTCAGATTATGAGCGACCCCAAGCATCTTCTTGCTCTGCGCAGTCATCGCGTTGTATACAGGAAAGAAAGACGGTCACTAGAGGCAATACAAGTGAAGATGACCCAGTGGGTATATAAAAACACAAACTTGATTTCAGCTCCAGCATACTTCCAGCTAGGGGAGCGAATATCGGCGAATAGGAAGGCAACCTACACAATCGAGGACCTGCAGCATCTTTTCAGGTTCGCCTATCGGGTACTAATAACCAGCCTTGCTGTACATGAATCAAAGCCTTTTATCATCGGTCCCTTGGAAGGAAGCAACTTCGGTCTCCGAGCACCGAAGCATACAGTGATGGCATGAGGCGAAGAAAGTTAACCCAGAGCAATATCGTTGTTCTTGTCGCTTAGCAGTCATAACCCAGATGACGCCCCTGTTCTTTCCGCCCTAACGTCTCGAGATACGTAGCATTGCAGAAAGTGTGCCTAACGCGAGGAGGGTGGCCTGCCGCTTTTCGATAATAGTGATGAAGACAATCTTAATGGACGATCAGCATAATGCGCAAGTCACGTACTTATATTTCTTTCATCCGGCATGCAGAAAGATGATATTTGCGTTTCCCTCCAATGATACCCGCGGCAGCCTTTCCAAGAGTACAAATTCAGGTTCAATAGTGCAATAAGATGCTACGTGGTGTGATGCGACTATCATAGAGCCCATCCTGCTGCTTGTCTGCTTGAGGATCATCGGTGGTAGTAAGCTCCCAAGATGTTAAAACACCACGCAAAGGCACATGGCTTGCGGTGACAGCAAAATCTACTAGATAACTGTTAGGAGAAGAAATGGTTTAACTTGGTAAGACGTTGCTCTTCTTGAGCAACTACTTAGCTTCAGGTGCAGTTCAATTTTTCAAGCCACCATGGTTATTTGTAACTGTTTGGCACACTGGTTTCTTTCTAACCATACATTTGAACGGCTACTTGACCGCGATGGACTCACCAAAACGCACGGGCTCGCCGTCGTCGACGTCAGATGCAAAACGAATCAAGCTCACAGTCCCTCAGAAAAGTCAAGGCGCTTCGCCCGTAGAACCTGAGTCCGCTCCGGGAAAGCGCAGCGAACTTGACCCAATTCAAGGCGGGGATATTGGCAACCTTCCACCTGACACTGGCGACCCTGCATCAGCAGAGAATAGCTCCGGTGTGATTAGGGTGCTGAAAGAGGGAGACGGAGATGAAGACGCCGGGGACGTGTCAATGGGGGAAGCAGCTGATGAAGAAGCGGAGTCCGGAGACGACAACGATGATGAAGACCCTGCACAACTAGAGGCTACTCGCTTGCGACTGGAGGACCAGGCGAGAAAGTACCTCGCCGCGCAGACACATGATGTTATTATTCCCTCCTACTCTGCATGGTTCGACATGTCCAAGATTCACCCAGTCGAACGACGCGCGCTCCCAGAGTTTTTCAACTCAAGAAACCGCTCTAAAACGCCCTCCATATACAAAGATTACCGCGACTTTATGATTAATACGTATCGTCTCCGGCCGACGGAGTACTTGACTGTCACCGCATGCCGGAGAAACTTGGCAGGCGACGTGTGCGCGATAATGCGCGTGCATGCATTCCTGGAGCAGTGGGGTTTGATCAACTATCAGGTGCGAATGGCAGGAATGTCATCTGAGCACTTTGTAATGACTAAGTGCTCTTTAGATCGACCCAGAAGCGCGACCAGCCGCGCTTGCACCACCTTTCACCGGTCATTTCCGCGTGATCCTCGACACGCCTCGGGGCATGCAGTCATTGCACCCTGGGACTCGCCCTACTATCACGCATCCAGCGGCAGCAATGAACGGTGCCCCGAAGCCAATACAGCAACACAGCGGCTCCAGTTTGGCGTCACTTGAGCTGCGGAATTCGATCTACCAGACGACATCCAAAGCATCACGCGCGGTAACTTCTACCGAAGCGAATGCGCTCGCGAATGGTGTATCGTCGAAAGGGAACATGTCGTACCAGTGCGACACATGTGGGACAGATTGCACCGCACTACGGTATCACTCGTTGAAAGTGAAAGACTTCGAGCTGTGTGGTCCGTGCTATCTCGACGGGCGTTTCCCGTCGACGATGTTTAGCGGGGACTTTGTTAAGCTCACGTCTAGTCCGCCTGGTGTAAGCCATGCCGGGACCGATGACGACTGGACAGACCAGGAGGTACTCCTGTTACTGGAAGGTATCGAGATGTTCGACGATGACTGGAGCGCAATCGAAGACCATGTGGGGACGCGTACGTCTCAGCAGTGTATCAGGAAATTCCTGGCTCTGCCAATTGAAGACCCGTACATAGCCTCGGAAGGCGACACGGGTCCATTAAGGTTTGGGCGGATCCCTTTCGAACAGGCAGATAACCCTGTAATGAGCGTGGTCGCCTTTCTTGCCGGTGTTGTTGGTTCGGGGGTCGCCGCTGAAGCGGCAAAGACAGCCATGCACGCTTTGACAGACGGCGCCCCAAGGGAAGATACGGAGAATACACTTGACGAGAAAGGAGAGTCTGGTGACAAAAAGGGTGCGGAAGGTGACACTGCCATGGATGAGGACGTTCCCGATGCATCTACGGCAGCAAACGCTGAGCCGGAGACCAACACTCCAATAAATACAGAAGGCGCAGAAGACGTATCCGCCGATACCACAAAACCGGCGAAGCTGCAATCCAAATTACCCCAGTCGCACGTCGCGCGTGCCGCTCAGCTTGCTCTCAAGTCTTCTGCGAAAGCTGCCCAGAACCTAGCAGACGCTGAAGACGTACATATCCGCTCGACCCTCTCGTCGCTCATCAAACTCACGCTCACGAAACTCGAGCTTAAAACGTCTCAATTCGAGGAATTGGAAGAGGTTTTGGAAGAAGAAAGGAAAGGTCTGGAGAGTGCCCGGATGGCCCTTGTGAATGAGCGCGTTAACCTCAAGCGTATGCTTGATGGTGTGAGGAGTGAACTAGCGAAGAACGGTCGGACATCCATCCCTCCTACCAACTTAGGTACCACGGGTCAGGGGACGATTGCGACTGAGGTATCGTCCAGCACTCCGCTGGAAGGGGATGCAGGGCCTCGGAATGATGGGGAGTTTGCCCAGCTAGCGTGATGGAATAGGAGGATATGCTAATTATATTCGTTCGCGTGTTTGACGCAGCTCTGTTGTCCCTTTACGTAGCTTTCATCTTTGTCTCTTAAGTGTATACTAATTATTTTCTGATGTTATTCTGATGCCTAAGCTGAAGTTCATTGTGATCGTCACGGTCGTGTTCGAGTCCTGTGGCGCGAGGGGTCGCGAGGTGGGCATTCCTACATAGTCTCCCCTACGCAAGTCTTAGACTCCAACGAAGATAGTCGTTCCTTCTAGTTCTCGGGCATTTCCCGTTAGAAGGATTACTTAGATGTATCCTGCCAGCGAAAATACTCTATCGTAGCATGCATATTTCATCGAGCTTGAGAGAGTAGAGCCACTAAGGAGACTAAGTAACAATACAGAAAACGTACGGCATATGAGACAGTTGATAGTCAAACGACTTAGATAGATTGTCCTGCAGAACTAGCGCATGGTACATCGTGCGATTCGTGGTGTATGCCTTCAATCAACCGAACATCCAATCGTCCAGACGCAAAAAATGTCTCAAGCACGACTTTTGCGCAAAATCTGGGCCATTTTTCAGTATCGCCAAGACTCAATCATGATGTGTAATCGCACCGAAGTTATCGTTTGGATTGCATGAGCAGTGTCCTTCCCGCCACTGTCTACCCTGGGGACAGTGAGCGAATTCAGCGTATTTATAACCTTTGAACGGATCAGTTATGACCACGAAACGATATGGCCGAAGCTGACCTATATCTTTAAAGAAATGTAGTTGATCCTTGCGTGTAAATAAGGCTGCGGCGATGCTATGAACAGGTGCATCTCCCCATCTCTGTCTACGGTCAGACGACACGAACAGAAAAAAAGAGATCTTAAACTTGCCTCATAGTAAAATCCTCCTGTGTTCTCGAGATGGTTAAAGAATTTTGTGTAAGCTTCGCCCCTCCAGAAATCCATATCGGCAATTTCAAAGTTTGACCAAACTGAGTGACGGACGTCAGTGACCTTTTTCCAACATGATGTTGAACGGTTCTTACAGTGACACATGTTGTAAGTATCGCCCGCATCATCGGATATGAAATCCATTGAGTTGTTTGGTGACACGTATTCGGGGTGGTCCGAGATGAATTCTGGAAAATAGGTTCAGCCTACAGAGCGTGATGTTTAATGCTTACCTTTCACTACGGACCACAGCGAGGTTATAGTTGGTTCCCGTTCTGTTCAGGGCGTGGTTCATGCTGTAAAAGATACAGCAGGAATGTCAATTTACCTGGCATTGAGATGGTGAAGCCTGGCAGAGGATACAGATTTAGCAGCTCGACCACTGCTGAAAATTTCTTACCATAAATTTTGTCATGATCTTCCATGAATACAAAAGGGTCATATTCAATGTCACAGTAAAATCTCACGTCGGGTCTACAGAATGGGTCAGCACTTAATTCATCTGGCACTCTGAACAACTGACTCTACTCTCCAGTACCACTTGTATGGCGTTAATAGCTCATGGTGGAAAAAGAACTACACAGAGGTCAGCGGAATGAGACATCCCTCCTAAACCCGCAGCGCGGAGCACCCACCCCTGAGTTAAACCGACACATATTACGGTAACTAATGTCTAAGGATGAGGCACGGCCTGAATGGGTTGTACGGAAATACGCACGAAACACTGCCTGATTTCAATGATAAGATATTGAAGACGATCTGATCAATGATGGACTTACCGCCATAAATTATGCCTTCTTGTGTCAGCATATTGCGTCCCTTCTGCGCTCGTTCTTCATCTATCCAAGGCGGCTGCACCCAGGTTTCGCGAGGGATGAGCCCAAATGATACATCCGCGTCAGTCAACACTTTGACACGCCTAATAATGCACGATGAACCAACTGCGCTAATAGTGACACGGTATACCTTTTGAACTCGTAAGAGAAGGGTTCGTCGCTCAAAAACACCCAGGGATAGTTGAACTTGTGATTGAATTTCGCCTCCAATTGTTCTACACTCCATACCACACCGTCGAGATAACTGTTACGCGCCAGCATCATCAACGTAGCATTGGCTCGGTGAGGAGCGGAAGGGTCGTGTGAAATGACATTGCCAAAGGTGTGTAACTCTGGTTTGAGAGTCTCTGCTGGAGGAGCCAAATCGAGCAGGGTCTCGTCCATCGACTGTTCTGTGGATAAAACTTTGGAAAACGAGTAGCCGTCTTCTGGACTGATAGTCATATAATAACATACACACGACTATACGGGAAGCTGAGGGTAGTGTGCGGTACGGGATAGGCTTTTGACATACCACAATGATTAATACAACAATGATAGATCTGCGATGTGCCACAGTTAATGAAGGAAGAATCATGTTTTGGAAGAGAGTCTGCATTTTAATGCGACAGCGGGCGAGTGTTGACAGGTCGAATGAGATTTTGAGAGAGCACTTACCTATTTTTAATATTTGTGAAGCTCGGGGAAACGAAGGAACCTGTGACTGAAGTTCCAAAAAATATACATCAGATTCACACACGCCCGTGAGAGTAAGAAACCCCGCCTTGACGCATGCTAGTATACCGTATTAGCGAACACTGCAGGTGCATTTCGGAAACTAGAGAAGGACATTATTATGCATGTAGCACATTGTACTAGCTGGTCCGAGTCTAAATTGGTTAGGGCCTCTGACTCTACATATCAACTTTGAAACACCTTCCTTTTCAGGAACATGAAGGTTTTACTCCGAACTTACCACCAGGACCAGCTCATGATTTTCGTACTCCACTAGGTGAAAAGACAGAGTTAGTGCTGCACTTTGCATGGCAACATGGATGCTTGGCCAATCACCTTGGCTGCATGCTAGCCGTGCTCGCTTACGCCTAGATTATCTTCCACCAAAAGTTTGGTCTCAAGCACGTCACAGACTCAACGCGTCTCTCGCTATTTCGACGCAGTCACCATCATCCATTGAGGTCGAACACATGCCTCTTCCACGTCAAGCGCCTGACATGTCGGTATTTGAGGAGATGACTCCCGAGTATACATTGGCCGTGTCTCAGAGTTCATCCGGATATACGCCACAGACTTCTTCTAGCACCCTAGTAAATCTAATACGCACAGGGGACTACGCAGTTGCGGAATCGTTGAGGAAAGAGATGGTGGATATCAAGATACCCATTCAACCGCACGCCATCTACGAACGAGCAGCAAGAGCTGTTCTTCAAACGAAGGGGCCCAAAAATCGAGGGGAAGCATTTTCAGCATGGCTTTCGTTGGTGCCTACTGCAATAGAACAATGGAGCTCATTCAAGGATATCCGCCAGCAACTTTTTCGTGGATCGAACTACCTTAACATCTCACTCATCATGCGGTTCGGTCTCATCATGGCGTCAAAAGGTTATATCGCTGGTGATGCACAGTCGCAAGTGTTGAGCACCCTTGCCCGCTATGCGAGTCCTGCCACGACTGAGAGGTATATTTTACAACTGGAAACAGTGGCAGATGGTCTCTCGAAAACCGGCCACGCGGAAGTTACTCCAGAACAATGGGCGAGCATCTACAGTCTCGTCATCAGAAATCAGGTACTGGCTGGCCGAGGGGAGCACGGCCTTCAGCTTGCACGCGTCGCTGCAACGCGCGAACGTCAAGTCACAGACTTTACGTTTAGATTCCTCCTAGAGCACTCCCCAGACGAAGCTTTTACAGCCAGCATTCAGGAACTACGCGGACAAATATCCAGCAATCCTTGCAGCATCCCAGACGTTTGGGATAAGCGCACTTGTTCCCACACCGATACCCTTGCGCTGGCTTCCCAACTGCGTTATCTCCGACGCGCTATCATCTCAACGAACCCTCCCACTTCTTACACCCTTTCTGACTTCATGGATACCTACCATGCCACCGGGCGTACACGCGCCTTACTCGCTTTGCGGAAAAAAGCATTCCAGCACTCACACAAAGCCAAGTCCCTATGGGTCATGGCAGAGATGCTCTACCACCGCTCCCGCAATGAGCCCCAACTCGTCCTTGTGGTCTTTGCATACCATTTCCACATGATTGGCGTTCCTCGCAGAACTATTTTGAAAACAATGAGGTTAATATCCAAGCGCCGTGCTCGGCTTTCCCAAAGAACATCGCTTCCAAAGCACATGCTTAACCGCCAATACGATATCTCAGAGAAGCTATGGCCGACGCCCTACCACACTGCCCTCGTCTGGGAAGCTCTCGTCTGGTCAACGCCGGAAAGCGACCATGAGCGCATGTACAAATATCTCCTCGCCATCGCAGATTCCAGCACATCCCAGAAGCCTATCTCTCCCCCCGACTCCAAATTCGCACCATCATTGCTGCAGCTCCCAAAGCGCACAGTCGATGCGGCTCATTTTTCGCCTTTTATAAAGGTGCATGCAAAACGCGGCCGGCCAGAGCGGGCTGCAGCTGTCTTGAGGGATATGGTGAACTTTGGGTTGAGTCCTGGGGTCGTGCAGTGGAGTATTGTGGCAAGAGGGTTTGCTGAGTATGGAGATCCGGCTGTGGCAGTCTCAATCATCGAACGGCTTGAGGAAGATGGTGGATCGCAGGCTCAGGCAGGCGCGAGTAGTGATTGTGCGGACCGAGCGCCGTCGATTCTGGACATTGGGCTTTATACGAATGTGCTTAGAGGGTTCGTCCTTGCAAGGAATTTGGAACGTGCTCAGGACATAGAGGGGAAGATTCGACAGAGATTTGAGTATGTTGAGGGCGACTTAAGGGCCACGGATGATGCGCTGCATCTGCTGCGGAACCTTGAGAGACAGATGGCGAGTTGATAGAGGCGGTACGAGCATTTTGTGATTGTTCTAGGGTAGATGTTCAATATATTTCACAGCTTGTGGTCCTAGGGGTATTCAATTCGAGTTGCGCTGTCACAACGTTGCCATATATACCTCGTATCGTACACGATATGATCCCGCATCTATACGGCAATGGTTGGGTAAAATGGGAATATGTATTCTCTTTCAAGTTATCCCGACACCAGCCGTGGATCCGGAGTCAACCGGTATGCCCGTTTATGTACTACGTGGAACGAGGCTCAGGACAACTCAGAAGCATCCTGGCTTATACCTTCCGTAGACAAGTCTGACGATTCCCCCCAACAAAGACGTCCGTCAGACTGGTGAGTCACGAGTCTAGGGTCTAGGGACTAGGGACGATGGTAGTGAGTACAGAACGTCACTGCCACGTCAAGCCTCCCTCAGGGTTGCTCAACTTCATATTTAAACTCCATCGTAGGATAGTATGTATGCCCCATCCATCGCTTAATTGGCCTCCATTGTCCATGTCTACAGCTTTCCCCAGTGATGAAACTGCAAAGCAGGCTCCCGAGAGCGTCTTACAACCCGTCACAAGCGTTGGAAATTCCAGCCTTGTCGACCCGTCGGATGCGCCAGATTTTCCCGAACGTGGTTTTACCGCTTGGGGCACAGTGCTGGGAGCGTAAGTGCTTCTGTCTACCTGTCGATCGCTGCATACTCACCATCAACCGCGGCCGTTAAGTTTCTTGATCCAATTCTGTGGCTTTGGGTAAATTCGACTCAGCATTTATAGGCCCAAACTACTAACACGTTTCAGATATACCTCTGCTTACGGTGTCTTCCAGGGCAAGCATATTTGGATTATCTTACGTAGACAAACTTGACAAACTGACGATCACGATATGCAGACTTTTACACTCAGACATACCTAACCAATTCAACACCATCTGCAATCGCGTCAGTAAGCTCTATATCTACCTAGGTCGTTTCTTGGCTGCTAGTGTTTCTGAATTCTACCACGGTGCAGCTGGATAGGAAGTGTTAATGGATTCTTGATATTATCACTTGGTCTCGTGTCAGGACGGATGGTTGACCGGGGTGCATTGTATGTGTGCAATAAATCCGCATAAAGACGTCCCTGATCATACATTTTCAGCTACCCTATGATGAAAATCGGCTGTCTCCTCCAATGTCTCTTCCTTTTTATGTTGTCCCTAGCGAAACCAGGTGGATATTATCAAGCAAGTCCCGTTCCTGTTTATGCGTGGCTTCGTTGACCGTATTGCTATGTATGTAGATCTTCCTTTCCCAAGGTATCGGTTGCGGTATTGCAATAGGCCTTACGAATGTTCCCTCCTTCGCCATAGTATCGCATCACTTCCAGCGACGCAGAGCTGTTACGATGGCTATTGTCTCTGCGGGGGCGTCACTGGGTTCAATCTTGCACCCCGTCATGCTCAACAATCTTATCAATGGAAGACTTGGCTTTGCAAATGGTGTCCGTGCAAGTGCGGGCTTGAATAGTGGCCTGCTTCTCATCGCAAATCTCCTGATGCGAACGAGGCTTCCACCGCAACCACAGGCCGTTAGCTACACCCGCGTTTTGCAAAACTCATCGAGAGATGGTGCTTACATTTGTACTTGTGTGGGGTGCGTATGCTTTACAACACTCTACGATACGAACATTAAAGTAGCTTTCACTGCTTAGGCTGGCTGCTTTTGAAGTCGGATTCTTCTTCATAGCCATTTATCTCCAATTAGATTCCACCCTGCATGGTCTAGGCCAAGGATTTTCGTTTTATTCAGTGCGTGTGTCAGAGACTGCTTAAACAGTCAAGAACCGCTTATCACGCCGACAGCTCACAACCCTTCATTCTGGTTCTTTCATCGGAAGACTTACTGGGGGTGTTGTCTCTGCCTACGTGGGCATCCCAAACACATTCGTTGGCTCTTCATTGATATCTTCCGCTGTGATATTTGCAATGGTTGGCTTGCACTCGGTAGTCAGTGTAGTTGTGATAGCTGTAAGCTATGGGTTCTTTTCCGGAGGCGGTGCGTAGGTTCTTGACGTTCTTCTGACACTCACTAAGTTTCAAACCCCAGTTGTAGCAATGATAAGCCCGTTGGTATCGTGTCTAACTCCTGAAATCTCACATATTGGGTAATCACTTGACATCCGCCTTTGTTATTCTCTGACACTGCACAAGTGCACGAATTGGAATAGCACTTGCAATATCTAGTAAGTCTGTGGGTCCGGATTTGGTGATACCCTGAGTGTTGACATGTATTCACAGGCATTGGGTCACTCCTGGGCACGTGCGCCGTTGACTTTTCTCGACCATCACTCACGTTCAGCTTAGGTGCACCCATTTGTGGGGCTTTCCTGACGTCGCATTACATCTGGTGGAAGCCTGCTATTTTTGCTGGGGTGAGTGCACCATGTCAAGCTGCACTTTTGGTTTTCGGCTAACACGCTGTCTAGAGCGTCGCTACTGGCGGCACCATCATGTTCGTATTTATGCAAGTCATCTTGAAGATCCGTCGAAAGACTTCAAGTGTCTGCTCCAAGGAAGCTGGTGTCTGATTTGTGTCAGCCCGGCATGTATGTAAAGTTAGGAGCCCCCTTGTACGTGAGTACTGACTGTCAATAGGTTATGATGTAATGAGAACAAATGTCGCTAATAATGTCGCGAAGTGCACCAAGTTATACACCGCATCGATGCCGTTTCACTACAATGACACCTCCTTTATAGATATCCCGGGCCGCCTATATTGTAACTTAGTCAAGACTGTCGTCCGCTTAACTGTTATGCCAAAAGGCAGTGATACTGAAAGCCTGTGTTTTTCGGTATTGTTTATGTAGATTATGGGAACTCTGGTAAGCTAGTGGCTTACATATATAAGATTTGATTACACATCTACTGGAATACTGTGGAGTGATCGTGGAAAATGGAGCTACATGGTATGATATTGCAACGTAGCATCCGTGTACGTGAGGATGAAGCTACGATACTGAGGATCCGAGTGGAGCTGGGTGACATCACGACAGTAGCTGATATAAGACATGATACATGTAGGTGATGTAGTTTTTGACGGGGAGATAAGTACGAGGAGAATGCAAACAAGGGACATGCACAGAATTATGAACGAGGGCTTTCGACCTATGTAAAGTGTGAACGAAAGAGAAAAGGAAGATGGTTAGGAATGTGAGTAAATGAATTGTTAAAGCGAATAATTCAATTTGTATTTGGTTTTCGAATATTAGTATATGCAGGGGGAAGTTCAACGGTGTCTGGCTGTCCCTCGGCCTGCTCGTCTGCAGTGCCTGCGTCGTCGTGCTGAATAATGTTAACAGGCCGGAGCTGTCTTGGCATGGGAGATTTGCGGGAGCTGTTTGGGATAGTAGTACCACCAGTGATACCCATTTCATAGTCAGGCGTCGCAGACCGCATATCGCTGAAACTCCCGAGTACAGACTGTCTACGATCCGAGGTGCCGTGACGTGAGCCTGACGTGATTGTGCCAGTTCTGCCCTCCTCACGTCCATAAATAGAAGATGTTTCTGTCGGCTCAGTGGCGAGGAAGGGTTCAGGACGGTAGTAATTCCCGAGATCATCGCGTGCTGAATCACGATCATCTTCTGGATCACCTTGGAGGAGGTCGACGGGACGTTCCTTCGTGACCTTGGCGGCGGTTCTACGACGGATAAAGTAAAACCCTGCGAGCGCGAGGATGACGAGTGCAGCAAGGCCGCCGATAACGCCACCTACAGCGCGTAAGACGGATATTGAAGGAACGGATATGAAATGGACCCACCAACTATTGCGCCGACATTGGTTTTGCTGTCGTGGAGATGATTAAAAATAGCCGTCCAGGTGGCGAACAATATGGCCTACCTGCTGCTGCCTAGTGCCACCGGTGGTTTCTGCACCGCTGGCGTTAGTTGGGTATGTGCCACCTGCGGGAGAACCAATAGTGGATGAGGGCGAGGTGGAGGTCAAACAAGAGCTGTTTGGATATATGCCTTGTGAGACAGTATACAGCCCGCTTCCTCCTGTACCAAGCCCACGGTCGTCACCGGCAACTATGATAAGCGTGGAGCCTTCGCGGACAGAGGGTATCCAGCTAAACCCAGTGCCCTGGTCAGATACCTGTGTTATCTGGCCTTCGGGAATTGAAAAGGATTGTCCACCAGGAATGACACCCTGGAAGGATGGAGTGCTGTTGGGACATGTTGTTTGAAAGAGGTTGGTATAAGGGAGAGACAAGCGTACCCTTCGACTTGAGTAGGGTCCCACCACAATCTACTTGCGTTGCATTGGACTACCTGGTTGGTGGGGTATATGTTGAATGGAAAATCTGGCATGACGGTTGTATTTGGGTTAAAGCAGCTGCTGTCACTACTGCTCATCACTGAAGCAGCAACGCTAGTCCCGCCAGATCCAAAACCAGTGCTATCGCTGACCTACATACTAGTGAGCTTATACACGAGGCATGTCACAAGTGACGAGACTCACCACGGCGACGAACTGGGATGTGGACGGGTATTTGAGCTGGAAGCTGGTAGTGGTGGAGCTACCATCAAACTGTTGATATACGATGGTGCGGACCTCTGTGTTATTCGGGAGTGGCGTTGGACCATATGGAATGACTAAAACGCTGTATGGAGGAGAGCCAGAGCCAGATATCTGTAGGGATAAAGTGGCGCATTGCTGGGGTGTGGTAGTGAAGGACCAAGTGTAACTGGAGACGAGAGGAAATAAACAGAGAGCCAGTTGCAACGCAACTAAATATCGGTGCATTGTCAACGTCGTGACCAGGTCGTCCGTTATCAGATTTTATTAGACTCCTGGGTTCATTCGTAGAGACAAGAAAGCCTTGCGATGGTGGACGCAGTGCGTATGTTAGCCAAGACCGGTAAGCGGTGTGGAAGCCCGTTCCAAGACCGTCAATACGCCACTGTCGTAACCAGTGAAACAATTTAAATAAACTTAAAACACAATATGCGCTCCATGAGTACAAAATTGTCATCAGTAGGCCGCTTAATCACTGCCATGCACGGCCTCCAGTTCTAACTTAATTATAAACTTGCACTGACCTGCTATGATAGTGTAGTACTGACCACTAATACGATGAGTATTACAGGGATAAACTATATTAAGGACATCTTAATTCCCACGCATCACCTTCTAGAGATCGACGCTAGAGCCTTAAGGCAGCCTCTTGCTTCCTCTCGTCCACAAACTACACGCTGTACTTCATTCTATACCCATCGCTTCTCTACTTGGGGCATTATTCACCTGTATATTTTTAAAGCATATTAACCGTTAACCAAACACATAGATACCTATCATAATGACTTCGATAGTCGACCAACCCCCTCGTGCGCCTCCAATCAAGTATACTGCTCATCTAGGAACTCGCTGGCAGAAAGAAAAGGCTGCCGCAGGTCACGGCGCCTTCGAGTTTCCTGAAGATCCAAAGTATATCGGTCAGTGGATCATTGGCGAGTGCGTCGGCAAAGGTGCAAGCGGTCGCGTCCGCATCGCAAAGCACCGCCGTACCGGCCAACTCGCCGCTGTCAAAATTCTTCCCCTTCAACCAGTAGTCAACTCCCGTGCTTCCCTTGCCACACAGCAGGCAAAATCAGAAAAGCAACGGTTGGGTATCGACAGGGAAATCATCATGATGAAGCTCATGAATCACCCAAACATCCTCCGTATCTACGATGTATTCGAAGGCGAGAAGGAACTTTACCTCGTCCTCGAGTACGTAGAAGGTGGCGAGCTCTTTGACTTCCTTGTCAACCGCGGAAGGCTCCCTCCTATAGAGGCTCTCTCCTTTTTCAAACAAATCGTCTATGGACTTAACTACGCCCACACTTTCTCTATCATTCACCGTGACCTCAAACCCGAAAATATCTTGATTCACTCATTAAAACCGCCGCTCATTAAACTGGCCGATTGGGGCATGGCTGCCTTTGCCCCTCCTGCCCTACAGCTCGAGACTAGTTGTGGAAGCCCTCACTACGCAAGCCCGGAGATTGTCAACGGCCTGAAATACAGAGGAAATGCCACAGATATCTGGAGTTGCGGTGTCATCCTCTTCGCGTTACTCACTGGCAGGCTCCCATTCGACGACAAGAATGTCAGGATCCTTCTTTCCAAAGTTAAGGCGGGCAAGTACGACGTTCCAGCCTATATCGATCCTCAGGCAAAAGACCTCTTAACTCGCATGCTGGTAGTAGACGTCAACCGTCGAATCACGGTAAGTGGCAGTTATATACTGTTTCCAACATTATCAAATACCCTTAGATTCCCGAGATCATGGCCCACCCCTGGTTCAACAAATCAACTCCTGGAATTGTCTATGTTCCAGCTCCCTCTGTCGTTGAATTAGCTCTTCCCCTCCCATCAGCGGCCCGTATCGACCCTGATCTTTTGGAATCTCTTCGCGTCATCTGGGGGAGACATGGCGATATCGAAATGATCAAAGCCGACCTTTTGAGCTCACCAGGCGAAGGCACATTGGCCAAGGCATTCTATTTCTTGTTGCAACACTACCGCGAGCAGACTTTGAAAGATCATGGTATTATTCTCGATGTAGGCGAAACGCCTGGGTCTCCCGGCATGAAGGTTATTACAAAGCAGTACATGTCCCCCCCGCCAAAGAGAAGCGTCGACGCAGATGCGTATTCACTACGTCTGCAGAGTATTCGTGATGTGCCCTTACCTCCATCTCGCACACCATCGCCCCAGCAATCTAGTCTGGCGTCTCCTTTCCTTGATGGAGCTTCACGAGCCCGATCTCCGTCCCCGATTGGACCCAGGCCACCTCGCGTCCGACCTATGTCCTCCCCAGCCCGTGAGGCCCTCACACGTCATAGGAGCATGAGAGTTGGCCACACCATCGCTGATCCTGTGAATGCCCACCCCGAACCCCAATACAGGACGCGTGCATCAACTGTTTCCCTTCTCTATCCTCGAGCGAATCAGGATCAGCACAGTTATCACGCTCACAACCAGCAAATGTTTCAGCCCTTGACCGTTCCAAGCACACCGCCAGTGGGGTCCCGCTTTCCTGGCGTTCCTGCACACCCCGCCCTCAACCCTTGTATTATCCGAGCTCCTGTTCCAGTCTCCGCTGTTGCGAACGAACAAGTATCAGCGAACTCGATAGAAGTCGATATGCAGCCTGCGACGGGCTCTGATCCGGATTGGGTGAACGTTCTTTCTGCGTGGCACACTGTGGCGCAGGAACACAATCAGGAGCAGGCCTCCCATTCTCCGACTCATGGATACAGCGAGACATCTGTTAACCGTCATGGATATGCCCCGTTGAATAGTCCTGCGGTCGATTATGAGTATCACCAATTCTCCAGCGGGGCTAATAAGGAGAACCACGATCATTATAACTTCCGACAACCTTACCTGGAGGGCAGCGATATCACGCAGGCACGTAGTGGACTGTTTGGTGGTAGGCTCAACGAGGGACGTGTCGGTCGTGAGTTGCGTAACAGTATCTATGGTGCTCGTGAGGTCATGAAAGAAAAGGACAAAAAGGCACGACGTAAGGGTTTTCTTTCTCTCTGTTACCTTTCAAATATCAACATCTTACCAGCTCCCGTGCTTGATCTGCACCCACAAGTCCAGCCATCCAAGCGTTCCATCCTCGGCTCACCACTCCAGATCTCCTCACCAATCATACCCTCTATCCTCGCCTCCCCCGTCGGCGAAGTCAAAGGCTGGTTCTCCAACCTCTTCAATTGGAAAGCACACACTTACGTACTCTGTTCGACGGATACGATGTACGCCACACGCAATGAGGCCGTTCGCATTCTCGAGCAGTTTGGTGTCATCGTCGGCCTTGAGGAGACAGATGGGCACGGGGTTCTCCGATGTCGTATGACTGACCTTATCGACACGATGTCAGGATCGGTCGTACAGAAACAAGTTCGGTTCCGCGTCGAGTTCTCCTCATCGTCATCGTCCTCGTCTTCGCATGGACAGCCACAGTCCCCCACCCCTACTAGTCCACGATTGCCCATGTATCATGCTTCAGGACCGATGTCGCCTACGTTTCGATATGGGTTTGGGAAGCCGTCGTTAGGGAGCGGGTTTACGTCCGCAATCCTGCTTGTGCAGGAGAAGGGGTCGGTGTCTAGTTTTAGGATGGTGTGTAGGTGGTTGAGGGAGGAGTGGGCGTTGGATGCTTTGCAGTCACCTGTTACTGGGACTGGGGCGTTTATGGCGGTGTGACGCGGCGAGACTTGCACACTATGTCACCCCTGTCTTTACTTGACTAGGCGCGAGAATATCAGACAACTCCTGTACAGTTCGATAATTTAGAGTGCGGTATCGGTACAAGAAACATCCTAGAGTGAAATGAAACTACATATAAACTATACGAGTAATCAGCGAAAACAAAATAACGAGTGTTCGGAGACAGCCAACCAGCCACAAACACGACCTAAACCATATAAAGTACTAGATCAGCCTACATATCACATACAACACCGGACAAGTCGTGGGTACTAAACAATTGACGTGGGCACCTCCGCGGGATGCTCATTTTCTGAGGCCTCGGCATGCCCACCGTCAGAACGTGCCACGCTCAGACGCATCAGGCCTGAGCGAATGCTATTGAACATACTGCCAGGTGCCGGCGGCACGGTGGCTAGAGGGTGGTCGTCGTGTTCGTCCTCACGCTCATGGTCGTGGTCGTGTTCATCATTCTCATGCTCGTGCTCGTCGATAGACGCACGATGTTCATCGTCGGATATATCCTTCGTCGGAGGTGTCGTAGAAATCCGTAAAAGCGAGGTGTAAGCTGGATATGTGCACGATATGTCAGACAAGACGCAAGTAAGATAAATGTAGCTTACGTCGACGGCAGACGGGGCAGAACCAGCCTTTTGCCTTTCGCTTTCTCCGTATGTTCTGAGCGATCGTGGCGGGTACTGGAGTTGCGAATACTGGAGCTGAGGTTTCTGTGGCTGAACTCTCACCGCCCGTGGTTGCGGCTGTGGTTTCTTCAGAGTGGATGATGTTGCCGCCTGCACCGAATTCGACCATATTTATGGCACATTCCTTGCATGCGACGAGGTGGCGGCAAGGGAGTAGAATGACCTCGCGCGGGGAAGAAAGGCATAGCAAACACTCAGATGAAGGCTCATCCTCGTGCATAGGCGCTGCAGATGCAGACGCGGGTGGGTAAGTATGTGCGTCCGGTGCGGGAGGAGTTGCCTGTGGGTGGGAGGATGAGGTAGACTGAGATGAAAGACCATAAATCTCGTGCAAGTGGAACGTATGAGGTCCGATCTATGAATCATGAGATAAAAACATAACGTAACCAGATACGAAACGTACTGTGGCTTCACGTTTCACAACCTTGACGACCCAAGGCCTGGAGTCTTCTTTTTCATCATCGGGCGCAGCGCCAAGACGAACGACATGAAGGTATGTTATCTGTTCGTTGACTGCAGACAGGTCGGTACCGTCCTCATCCAGCGCTGACAACCGGATAGTGACTCGAACACCATCCTTCACCTCCTCTTTGTCCCCTTTCTCTTCACTTCCTTCAACTGTGGGTGCAGATGTTTCTGCATCAACGACGGCAAGAGCAGGTCCTGATACAGACGTGTTAGCGGAACGCTTCCGGAAATTGAATCCCGTAAAGCGTTTCCGGGGACGATCATTCCTACTGGTAGCAGGAGCGGGGGAGTCAACGCTATCCGCTGCTCGAGATAACTCAGGGACTCCGACCATCTGGGACGAAGCAGTCTCCGCCTCGGTATGCTTGTGCTCAAACCTTCCTAATTCGAGGGATGCACCCTCATCTAGATGCAGTACTTTACTAAAACCACCGTCAACGATGGATTCGAAAACGGAGATGCACGAATAGCCTGTGCTATCTACGGTCTCTGCGTAGGGGTGATCTGCGGGTAGCACCACACTGACGTTTATACGACACTTGGCTGTGTCGCAATCGTATTCGAATTCTAAACCATGATTATGGTGAGAATCAACTTGGTCTGAATCATCTCCCGATGAAATAGACAAAGGGCATAAGCGGAGTGTCGGCCGCTTGAGATTAACCAACGCCTGGAGGGTAGTCGTTGGTTGTGAAGGCTGTCCATGAGTCAGTACCTAAGACAGGACGTTGTATGATGTTTGAAACACCTCTTTGCTCCTTGTAATCCAGTTCTGGATGATGTTTGAGGAGACATTATCTGCGGGAGCCTTTTGTCCTATGGATTGAGCCCACTGGGGCGTAGAGCCGACAGCGCCAATGTTAGGTCCGAAGAGGGTCTCCTGTTTCTTCTCCTTCTTGGATGAGGTATCATCCATGTTGATGATGACAGCATCCTGTGTATTTGTGCGAGCCATGGAAGTAGCAGTACGAGATGTGTGAGTATCGGTGCGAGCTAGGAAAGGAGTAGCGTGCAGACGACGAGTGCGATTCCAAGTTGAATACTGATTGTGATCTGCAAGTCGTTGTATGATTAACAGTGAAAGAAATGGAAGAGCAGGTTTTGATTCTTACACCAAGTAGAGATGGAAGCCATCCTCGTGGGTTTAGGATGAAGCAGAAGCGCAGCAGATATAAGTATTAACTCAGGGAACTCCGGACTTGTACTGTGGGAAGAAGTCCAAGTCGATGTTCCTGCCGACCAACCAGCGTCATCCTAAATTAGTCTGTCGGTCTCATCCTTTGTAACTTTGGTTTCCATCTTCACAACTTCACGGTTCACGATCAATTATCATGTTTCAGGCATGGGCGTTCTTATTGCAGCATGTCATAGTATCATGGCGTGTGATAGGTAAAAGAAAAAAAACAATGATAGGAACTCGGAGCCTATGCAACTAGCGACACAACACCGCCAGCCTCTTTAATTTTAGCCCTGTGCACTGCGTGAGTATACTCTCAGGAATAAGGGAGCCCATCCAACATACTCTGCTTTCTGCGAGACAAAACGTGCCTTGACGATAAAAGGAAGTTTAGGCAGTCTGCCTCAAAGTCAGAATTTTTATGAGATTAAAGTAAATCACAACTCACTGTCCATTGCCAAGTACCTTTCCGTAACCATGTTGGAGGGTGTCAATGACAGGAACAACCTCAGAGTCCTCCGTCAACCCTTGCTTTTCTGCTTCGGGCACGAGCGTCCATAGTTTATCGACGTTAATGATAGGCCGCCATTGTGTGTTGCGGGTCAAATGATAATGGCGCATACCAACTTTACCGAAGTAACCAGGATGGTATTTATCGAAGTTGGTGCTGAGGGTGATCAAATTTAATTCACTGCAAAGAGCCTGATACCAAATCAAACACACCGGTGGTGGTGCTGACCACCAGCGAGACCGCGACCTCCAGGATGTTTACGGTGCTTTCCAACACGACCGTGACCGGCCGAGACGTGGCCACGGTGCTTGCGAGTCTTCGAGAGGTGGGTCGGCATTTCTGCAAAACCAAGCATTCAATATCAATAATCTGATGCATCCAAGTCGGGCCTCATCCATCCAGCAGCAAGATATCATCTCTCAGCATCACGACACCTCCATTCGACAGCACTGGTCGCGTAGAATCTCCTGCTGGATAAACGGGGACGCAATAAACGAGCGTGAACTGACCTTGAGGCGCGAGTGTTGATGTCGGTGACCTTGCCTCTAAGTTTCTCGATGCAGAACAGTCGGCGGTTATAGCGGAGTTTCAAAAGTCGGCTCTGCGCCAAACCCCTACCTCAGGCTGTATCACCTCCACGGCTTCAATCTTTTCAGGGCCTTGTAGCATATCCTGAGGTGAGTTTCATTATCACTTAGTACGCAAATGATGGCCTTTGGCATTATTTATTGTCGGTGAAAGTCTAAGAGAAATCTTTCTTATGAACACAATTTGTTTTTCTGATACTTTTTGTTCGTCATTATTTGCTTGTTTCGAGGTTCTGACGACCTCTACCGCAGATCTACACTAGTTTACTGGCCAAGAGGATAACAATAGGTGCGAGCATAGGAGAAAAAAGCAGGGCTCTACGTGATAATTGTCATCGCGTACTGTGTGTTGAATTGAACGATGTTCGTGACCACTGTGTCCCTTCCTCGCCACTGCGAGCTCATACAACTCCCCACAATGTTTCCTTACAGCCGTTATGAACGCGCCAAACAGATTTGAGCTCTTTGTCCTCGAAGACGGCGAGAAACCGTGCGTTTCTGCAATTGTATCTCAAAGGTAGACACTTGACACGTGGGTCACAGCGTCGAAGTCACAGAAGACACAAAAATACCCAATGCAGCCACTTTCAAGATCGTAAAACAAGACCACACATTGGGTAACATGATTCGAGCGTACGTCTCTACTAAGCACCCGTGTTCTACCTCCTGGAGTGTGTGAATCGTCTTCCAGACAAGTTCTTTCGATGCCTCAAGTGCTCTTTGCCGGATACAAAGTACCTCATCCACTGCATCCCTATTTCCTGTTAAAAATCCAGACGGATGGGACCATGACGCCGCAAGCTGTCCTTGAACAAGCCTGCACGAAACTCATCGCCACAATATCCTCGCTCGAGGCAAAGTTCAAGCGAGAGTTCTCCTTCAAGACGACCGAGGGTAATGTACCAGAGGACCCATATGGCGCGACGGGCGCAGGTGCGCAGAGTTGGGGAACGGGGAAGGATTATCTGGACTTCTAGGAATACACATCATTTGTACCTGTCACGTCGTGGTCGTACATGTGTATATATTAGTGTTGTATGTATGCCCAATTTTGCACTCCGGATCACACGGATCACCGCGGCAACATGTCTGCAAGCGAGATTTCACAGGGCGCATTGGGTCCGTTAGGTATTAGAGTAATTGGGCGCAACTAAACGTAATATGTGGCTACAGATGAACCGTAAGTAATGCGGGGTGCCATAGAAAACACCGTGGACAATTATGCAGCTTTACGTGCAGCAAACTTCGCCTTGGATTTCGCAGCGCGCATGGACTGCTTCTCCTGCCAGCTACGTTTCCTCTCTTGGGTTGCACTAATCCCGACTCCTGACCGCTCGTCCTCGCTCGCAGCTCTCATCGATTCATCTATGCACTCTTCCATTTTCGTCTGCACCGCCGATTCAAAACCTCCGCCGCCGGTGGAGTTCATAGACGCGTCCATCGTCCATTCGAAATCGAAACCCCATCCACGTCGCAGTAACGGTGCATGAGTTCCATCCGACCCCGTCGGAAGATTTTCTGGAACAGAAGCAGATACGAGACCGCCTTCGTTACGCCACCATCCTACGAACCACTTTGCTGCTCTCACGGTGTCCTTCTCACCCCCTCGTGACAGCATATTAAGCCGTATCGCAAGTTGCTCCAAAAAATCTTCCGCATCTGTACATGGTCGTGAACCAGGCGGGAGGAGCGTCAAGTATGCTGGCGCTATATCAATCGTGTCAGAACCACAAGATAGTGACAGTGCGGCAGAGCAGACGCACAAATAGGATTTAACACGTTCAGCCTATACAGCAAGTATGCAACAAGCGCTTCGATGTCATATAAACTCTCTTTGATGCCGGCTGCGGTGAAATAGATTTCAGCCAAAAGTGCATCGGTGATAAAATCCATTTTACCTATGAGAGCAAGCTTGACTCCTCGCTCTGCACCCCGATCGCCTTTCCCAAGAAATGGTAGCATTACACCAGGAGAGTCGTATGAATATACGAGCGGATCTTCTGAGAGCTTAAGGCGGGTCGAGATAGCGCGTGTATGACCAGGCTGTGCAGACGTCTGTAGTGCCTTTGGCGTCCCTGGGTGCATGTCCTTAGCTCATTTTTGGGGCCAATATATGATTTAAAACCCACGACCTGGGATACCCATATTACGAAGGGAATTCAGTAATGTTGATTTGCCAACATTAGGCATACCAATCACCAGGACATTCATCTCAGTTGCATGAGGGTTTCTCTTGGCTATATCTACATTTTTCGTCAGCTCCATAGCGCCAATAAAAACACGGTAGACATGTCGAGGAAATCAGCGACATACTTACGAGCATCTCGCTCAGGGATCTCATGTCTCGCGGTTTATTACAAGAAGCAAAATGCACCGTTTGGTGGGGAAATTTTGTCTTCATGGCTCTCTTAAAGGGCTGCATTTAATTGGGAATGAGCCAGCACGATGAACAGAGGAGGCAAGGAATTACCTCGATGCCCCATTCAGGGACGAAATCGCGCTTGTTTAAGACCACGATGCGCTCGCAGATTGGGCCACCATATCCTAGGGACGAATTCCTAGATGTAGTGAGGGAAAGGGGAGTGACGTGGGTGGAATGGTGTCCTCGTTCGGCCCTCCATTTGTTGATAGCACCTGTCAAAAATAGATTTTGTCAGGGCCGAAAGATGCTACCCGTCGTAAAATAGGTTGGCTCCATAACGGGGCAAGAACGGAGGAAGGACTGGATAAGATAATAGTCACATAGGTGACAGCGGAAGCAATTACAGGGTGGAACTGGAACTAGACCAAGATGAAGTTTTTCCTTCTCAAAGCGGCTACGCACCGGAAGCGAGTAATAGATACACCGGAGGAGATAAGCTTACCTTCTAGATTATTGTTAATGCTAGTAAGAGGTAGACGAGAGTCTCTGAGCTCCAGGACAACATCTGTACGGGACAGTAGTGCTGGAAGCTGCTTCGTGAATCGGTTCATGTGTCCAGGGAACCATGACGGTGCGGATGGCAGTGCAGGAAATGGCATGACAGACATCATTTTGAGCTAGCCGTTAATTAGGTAGCAAAATGTGAATTCAGTCGGCAGCAAAACGCTTCCGACCGAAATTTGGACCGGAAAATGGAGAGAAGTGGGCCCCGCTCCAACCCGAGACAATTAGTAGTATGCAGGACAAGCGAGATTCGTAAGATCTATAATAAAAGTTGACCTATTGGACTAGCTGTCGTTATTTTTCAGTTGTGTGGTGTTGGTTTGTGACAGAAGAGTTACCAAAGTACACGCACTACATGGAATGAGCATGGTTGTTTGGCTGTGTTGAATTCTAAAGCCTCCGGCATCTCGGCACGATTAATCACTGTCACTGAGTGCATTGACGGAACGCGATCGCAGGGAGACCCGGTTTGAACCGGGCAGTGCGTTAACGTTCCTTGGATCATGAGACATCTGTTCAAGCTGTGGATACGAATTTGCTCATGAACTGCATGTTATGAAAGCAAAATCCCAGATTATTAGGAATTCCGTTTATCGGCCGACATCAAAATCGGTCACCATACATACGCATATTTAGCAAAGAGGACCCAGAAAAGCTGGTAGATAAAGAAAGCGGACACTATGACACCCAACCAAGTAACGGAAAATGACAAGATTCAATGTTAAAACCGGGGGGGTACAACAAATACAGAACTAGGACCAAAATTGATATATGTGTGCATATACTGTAGCTATAGTTATTGAGATGAGCGAGATAGAGGTGTAGGAAACCAGTTGAGCAGAGGATAATATGGTGACGGGAGTATACGAAAGGGAGTAAGCTTCAGTTCAGACGAAATCCTTCCGACCCGTGAGGTGGTATCAGTATGATTCCGAAGGGCATCGCGATGAGAAGGGCGAGGGTATGATGCTGTGTGCAAGGAGCTGTAGAACGTCCATCAGATCATATTTTACAGCGGCAAGTAAGGCGGTGAAATATCGGACCATTTATACCCAGCCATCCTTTCCAACACCTATTGCGTCAAAACTTTTGCCACTGCGTGTGCGTCTCTCCTGTAGCACAGGAACTGCGTCTAGATTGATGAGCTTCTCGGACGGCGGTGGCGAACCCTCCACCCAACCCTTCCAGCCCTTCTTCACTGCAATTCTTTTCTTTCGTGGTTGTGGGGCGCTTCTGTAGTGACTCAAGGTATCAGAATCGGGGTAGTCATCCACGGGCGTGCAGGGGCGCTTTGATGATGTACGGGATGTGGCCGAAGAAATTGATGGTCCGGGGGTAGACTGTGGGGAAGATGCCATTGGGGGCGGTGTAACGGATACAGAGCGCTGCATGGTCGCAATGTGTATAGTAGGTCGGTGACTCGTGCCGCGGGCGCGCCAGAAAGAAGAGGGCTGCATGACGGGGGCACTGATTGATTGGATGGCTACGATGGGCGCAGGGGGGGGTGCGGTGGCACTCTCCACTTTGATAGGTTTCTCTGGAACCTTGGAGGTGGCTTTTGTCCTTTGTTTCTCCTTCAGACGTTCCCTCTTTTCTTTCTTTTTGGTTCTACGCGTCTCTTCCTCTTTCTCAACCTCCTTGTAAGGCGCTACGCCGTTGAGTAGGCTAGTAAGCACATCCCGGGGAGGTCGAAGATCGAAATCGCCAGCGAGAACACTAGTAGCGGTGCGGCGCTGTCGCTTATGCGACAGAAACATTGGCTGGTGATGGGGAACCAAACGAATTGTCGTTGAGAGGGGCATGGCGTAGGGGGAGGTATAAAAGAAAAGCGCAGCGGAGTCGTGTTTTAAAGTAATTCTCATTGCTTGTTGTACACTTACGGCAAAAGGATAAGCACCCACAAACAAATCATCGTTGATTCTTCCACACCACAACCATATCAATCACGGAACCTTCCACGCTTCCTTGGAAGTTCCTAGAAAAATGATCATTCTGTACGATCCTGGTCGCCGGCCTACGCCAGGGCCGCCAGGCCAGTGGTCCAAACAAAAGATATAAGTAATTTCCCCTCTTGACTCACTTGACCACACAGCCTGATGTGGCAGCTGCTGTGCAACCTTGCACGTTTTTGGTCCAACGCTGATATGGATATGGTCTGGGAACATTCCAGGAACTGCGCTCCCGCCATGTTTCTAATCTTGCTCTTATTGTGAACTATGATTGGTTATAATACTCTTATCCATCACAATCAGACGAAATCATGATCCCCTGAATGGGGCTGATTTTTATAACAGAGGCTTCCACAGCATCTTGATTCTTCATAGGCGCTTACTAGTGGTCCATTTGATTTCAGCCAGTAAAAATATCCCTGCGGCTGGCCGTGCTCGGGGACTCGCCGTAAGGAAGTATTCAAGCCCCGAAGAACAAAGAAGAAGGTCTTCCAGATCCCGAGTCCCTCCCGCGCATCCTCCACGACAAACGGATGCGCCTCACGGCGTTATTGCGGCATGCCGTAGCTGTCGAGCCTCAACCTTCGTACCTTTTAATTGAATTATTAAGACGGTCGATAATTTACGCACTAGCCCTAGATCTGTCCTACTTTGTAGGTTTCAACGGGTCTTCTTTACCACCGTAAATCACGCACTGACACACGCCCATGGCGTGTGCTTGGAGAATCCATCACTCCGCGATGATGTGTTTCCCTATGGGGCACAACGAGGCCTAATACCTAAGCATCTCTGTTTCCGTCATAGTGGAGCAGACACACGTGAATGAACGTGGACTTTCATTTTGGAGAACGTGAGTCGACTTCAGTCATATTCACTAAATTCAATAGACAGATGAAGGACGCCAATCACAGCCTCGAGGCTAACGTGCAGCTGTCATGTTGTAGAAGAATTTGCCGAATTTTAGGCAGAACACGATAGTGCAGGTGAAACCTTTTTCAAAATAAATACTGTCTACTCATACAGGTGATACCCTACGACAGTCTGGCGTAGCCCCTCCCTACGGCCAACCGAGCAGGAAATTTATGCGACAGAGGGCACTAGTTCCTTGGCCTGTTAACCCTTCAAAACTCTTACCCATGATAAAGGTCATTAAAGGTCCTCATTAGACAATGCCCGGCTCATTTTCGTTTTGACTTCGATAGAACATCATTGGCCCCAGCACACGCGATTTATTGCATAACGACCACTCCGCTATATGATATTGGCAAAGGGTTGCAACACTTCGAGAAAACGTGATGCGAATTGTATTGTCTCGTCACGCGTCTCGACCGCTTTTGCACTTGATTCTTCTTTATCGACATCTACTTATTGTGGCACTGGCGTTTCTTGACAGATTATAAATTGATTTAAGTTTAGGGGAAAGTGGTAATAATACGGCAGGGTAGAAACACATCCCCGCCTGTTGCTTCTGTCCTTGGTGCCCGGCGCTGCCAGCAAAGTGCCGGGCGTTGCTACCGAGTATGCTCCCACCCATCTTGGGATCACAATATTTGTCCGAGTGCGAGATTAATAGAGATCTCGGTTCCAATGTGGTACAGCCTCCTTAATTTTTGATTACACATATCACTATCCATCCACCTGGCTTACATGAGTCTTCTCAGGGTAGATGGCTGGGCGTTGGAAAGGCGACATCTTGCTGCGCTGTGGCTGGATTTTTGCTACTTGTAAGTACCGCAGTGTATTGTATTGTAACGGGACCTTCCGGTATGCCGGCGAAGACACATTAATATTACTTATAGGCAACACATATTGGGGGGAGGGGAGAGGGTACTACATAGCCTCCGATGGGGTTCGACCCTTCCGGGAAAAACATATCATATCATAATCCTCGCCACTTATACAAATGAATATAAAAATGGGCTGCGCTCAAGTACGTCAAACTATAGCGCATCTTCCCGACCCATTTATAAAGGGTATTATGTATTTAGACCGCAGTCGTAATACCCAACAAAACTGGGGCTAGGAGGTGCCACAGTGCGAGATCTATTCAAATTCTGCTCCACGCAGGTGCACAGGATAAGTAAGTCTTTCGCAAAAAAAAAACCGGACGTTGGGCTACCCTGAGGACACCAATTAAATTATAGTCCTGCTCTCAAACTAATAGCGTGTTATACAATATAGGTGGATGAATCGGTGATATGCTCGCCCAGCCTTCCCAGGGAAAGACGCATAAACTACTGGTCACTGCTCTCTTTATGACCGCCTGCGGCAGCTTTGTACTCCTCCATATCCTGGTCGAGTTCAGCAAGTGACTTTTTGGAAACATTTGACTTGTTTATGCGTCGTGGGCCCTTCTTCTTGCGTCGCCTTGACACGGCCTTTGTTCCAGCAGTCTGAACAGTGCGCGGTGATACTACGATTTTTTGAGCGGGGCTGAAAATTCGGATTCGGTCAATAAATTCAGGAAACCAGTTAACAAAAAATATCTTACGCTGGCAAAACGTTTACGTTCAGTACTTGACTCTGAGAAGCAGGGGGGCCACTCTTAGGAGTACCTGCATATTTCCCGATGCGTCCTAGTAGCGAAGGAACTACAGATGCAGTTGTAGATTGTGTAGACCCCGCGGCATCATCCGAATCAACAATTATTTCGATCTTTATTGGACGTCCTAGGCACAAAATCAGTATAAACGGGCCGAATGAACGAGAGGAGCGAGTTTAAATAGCTTACTGCCGTCGATGAGTTTACCATCATATTTTTCACGAGCTGCGGCTGCATCTCCTGGGCGCTGAAACGTTATAACCGCCATCCCTTTCGAGCGCCCTTGCGTGTTGTATATTACGAAACACTCTTTCAAAGGACCTATGGTCTTCTTGAACAGTTCCTATGGACAGTGGCTTGTGGTCCTGTGCCTTTCAGGTGGACATTGGGATAACCACGCACTTCGACTTCTGTTTCTCCAACATCTACTGGGAGCCTGCTGAGCAGAATTTTGCTTCCTCGCTCTTTCTGCTTGTCCTTGCTGTCCCGCCATGCAGGTGGCACATTTCCAGCTTGGTTTCCAAGAAGGTTACGCTTTGCTCCATGGTAAGAGGTGATACGCGCGTGAGGACGATCTCGTGCAGACATGGTATTCAAAAGCCTAGTGATAGCAAACTAGGGGAGGTGCAAGGTCGGTCGCGTCGACGAAGAACGCGAGGCACTAATAAAATGTATTACATAAGTAGAGGGGTTAACTAAACATGAAAATAGACTTGATGGGGGGTTGTGTGATTGAAAGATTAGATTTTCCATTTTTGTTCTGTGCCTTCTCGCTCCCTTGGAAGGAGGCCGTTGTTCCTAAATTCGCCGCTTTGTTGCTTGCCCTTCTGTGACGGTAGACGATCCCGAAAACTCTTTGGTTTTTGGTATCACACTGGTATTAGGCTGGAAAATGGACCCAAGTCGTGGTCAAGATAACAACCTCCAGAAGGACTTCCTGGCCTTTCTGTTTCCGGAATCTTCCTCTGATCAACAACGAGGCCATGACTCTCAGCAGAACGAAGTTATGAACGCAGCTCTTGTGCACGGTCAACGCTCGAATTCTGGGATGCTCAACTTTACCGGAACAGCCAACCCTCCTCCTTTCAATCAACAATTAGATCTTATGGCTATGAGCAATCTCATGTCTATGCAGGGCATGGACAGCACGTCACTTCCGACCCTGCCCAGTTCCACGAACCTTACACCTCAGGTCATTTTTGAACAACAGTACAAGCTTACTCAGCTGCACCAGCTGCAGCAACTTCAAAATCAAATTCAGAATCAAATTTTTCAGCAGCAGGTGAGTTAGCACCCCTACTCTCCCAACTTGTCTGGTGCAGATGCACAACAGTGTGATTTGAATATCGTACTGAAGTATAATCTCTACCAGCTTGCCCTTATCAGTGGGCAGTCAGCCCTGAATACGCATGATACCAGCGTCGAGCCAGCAAGGGATCAGATTGCATCGTTTAGTGGCCTTCCGACTCCAAGTGAGATTCATTTGGTTTACTTCCAGATTTACCCCTCATCACCATCATAGTGTCTTCTACGGAGCTCCGCCCCTTGCCTAACCCAGAGTTCCTCAGTCGTATTGGCTCACAATATCCTAATCCTCCTCAGGACGTGTACCCATCCCATTCGCTTGACCCTGTTTCCCTTCCCTCTCCCCATGACGCTTCCGTATCCCCGCAATATCTTCGTGACACGCGCCATCCAGGTTCTAGTTCTGCACCTGCCAACATAGTCTTTCATCACACGAGCCCTCCCATGCCACTTCCCTCACCTCCAGACCTTGACATTGACATATCTCCCTTGACGAGCCCCTGGCTTGAGGCATACCATAACCAGCGTCCCCCAAATAAGCGCACGATATCACCAAGTGCAGAAGATGCGGCGCGTGCGGTGCGAAAGCGGGGACCCTCCGCGACTTCTCCAGTGTCAACAATGAAACAATCTACAAGGCATGCCAAGAGCGCAACGAATACCCCTCTTCTGCGCTCCACAAAACCCCGTAGGAATAGCACCATCATGGAGACGGATTCGCCGTCGCCTGTCGACCTGTCGATGCCGCCCCCCGCACCTCCGGGACTTCGCCAATCCCCTCCCAATTCTGCTGCACCGAGTACTCATGAAGCGACATCGCCAATGACTCCAGTCACTCCCGCAAGCATAATGAATCTTGGTCGTTTGGGTATTCAGCAGTAGCCTCACTACCGCTGCAGCACCCACGTCTCAGAAAGCTGATAGAGCAAAAGATCCCGCTAGGGCCAGGAAAACGCCTGATAGCAGTGCACCAACCAAAGGATCGAAGAAGGGCGCACTGCCGTTCATCAATCCTGGACCTAAGCCGATTTTACCAGGTGCGCTATTATTCCAAATGTCGTTGAAATGTTTGGTGTGAACTCCTGTTCGTGTTGGCAGCTGGCACGCCATCATCTGTAAATGCAGGCTCTTCTGCACTCTCACCTCCTATTCCTAATCGCAAGTCGCACAAGGATGCTGAACAAAAACGCCGTGATTCTCTGAAGACTGCATATGACGATTTGCGCGTTCTGCTCCCGCCAGTTCCGCTACCTTCTGATGAAAACTTTCCTGATGAACCGATCCTTCCGGGTGCTTTACCCCCCAGAGGGCCACCGAAAGTCGGTGGTGATGGTCCAAATAAAGGTGTCAGCAAGCTGCAACTGCTCAGATGCGGGAACGATTTTATTCGAACGCTCAAGGGTCGGGGTAGAGCGTCGAGATAGCGAAATCGAAAATCTGAGGAGAGATGTGCTGAGACTGCGTGCCATTGCTGGAGATGCAGCCGGAGGGGAGCACATAGATCTAGAACGGGATCTCGATGCCATTGAAGCTTATTCGACTTTCCGCCAGACATCATTAGGTGCCGTTGCGGAAGGGGACGACGCAGACGATGCTGAAGAATGAAAGGCAGGCTGCTGGTCTATGCCAACTATTTTCCTTGATTTCTTTTTGTCAAAATATGTATAGTTATTCTTGCTAAATTCGAGTGGACTATCAGCCGGCAGTAATCAAATACGGCGTGCGGCCTATCCTTTGGTGGGGGGAATATAGTCCTTTTGCAGGTAGGCTATGCGAGTCTGGAGACTATTTCTTTGATCGGCCACCTTGTTAAATTAAAGCAAGGTGATTGACCGCGAAAATCCTTCGGAAAGACCCGCATCGGTCGTGGGTTTGTAAACTTTTAACCATGCGTTTCAACTCTCTATCAGTCAGGCACCAAGCAGATAAGCAGCCAGCCTTGCTTACATAAGAGTCGATTCTGAACTTTGGTACCTCGAAGTTTCCTTCACATTGTTCACAAGACTACTTAGTATCACTTTTATCATGTCTGTGCACGCTGCACGCAGCCCGCTGTAAGTCAAGTTTCATTATACCAAAGATACGCCTAATATTCGCTAGATCTTCTGTATTCCTGCTGCATATCGCGTTGGAGGCACCGCTGGCCCTCCAGGCGTTCTGGTCCCCACAGAGCCTTCCCTTTCTACAGATGAACAACACCACAGTAGTCATGTTGAAGGTTCGCTTATTTCATGATTCATTACGCGTATAGTTGTTGACACCACCCAGCTGTACGCCGCGTTGGTCACTGGGTCCTGCATTACCGCTTTCCTGGCGTATCCTTTACCAGGTATCATCGTACGCTGCTTCAATAAATGAGACAAATAACGTTTCCGAATCAGAATTTCTGCCCGGAAAACGTGCACTCGCCATAGGATTCTGCATTTACCACAGTGTGGTGTCAACGATTCTGTTTCAGACTCCAAGGTTCATTCCTCACACCCTAGGTCCCTTCCTCGAGTCGTGCGTGTTATTTTATATGTTGTCTTAGGGTGATTCCAACGACTACCTTATAGCGTGAATCTTACACCTGAGGTCGTGTGGGGTACATTTCACGGTCTCCTGGGAGTTGGGATGGTGGTGTGGTGGCAAGCAACGCTACAGTATGCAGCAGCAGTGAGAGGAGCCGCGCAGTAAGCTCTGACGTAGAAGGAACAACCGCATTCATTCGTGTATGGTCTGTTTAAGGCAGACTACTATTAAGACCAGTGTACTATCATTGGTAGCCAGAAGAGCCAAGTGGATATAGCTACGTGGGCGCGTTACAGGAGTGTATCCCGTTTAGCTCAGTTGGTAGAGCGCGTCACTAGTAATGACGAGGTCAGTCGTTCAAGTCGGCTAATGGGAAATCCGCTGATTTGATTGATCAGCATTCTCCTTTTTTGTCTCCACTATTAATAAGTTGCCGTGGGAGATAAGATAACTGATAAGTGGCTAGTCACTAAGTTATTAATCTAGATTTCGACCTTTCCTTGTGTCAGCAACTTGAAGCGGTCGGGCGAGGTACATATATCCAACCCAAGTAATTGAAACATCGAAGCATGGCAGCACCTCTCTACACAACAGCTTCGGGCTTGCTGTTTCACGCTGGAAAGATCCTCATCTTAACAGTTGGCTTACCCGCTCGTGGCAAAACACACATTTCTCGCGCGCTCGAACGTTATCTCAGATGGATGGGCGTGAAGACTCAGGTCGTATCTCTAGGTGACTATCGACGGAAGACCCTTGGTGGTGCCAAGAAACTGCCTCCAGATTACTTCACGTTAGGTGCGCATACTTCCGATCTTCTGAGTCCTGTGTGAATTGCTACCGGCAACAGGTGAGAAGAGCCCAGAGACCATGGCATTGCGCAAGATGGTGTCGGATGGCTGCGAAAAGCTCATCGGAGACTTCTTTGAGTCCGGTGGACAGGTCGTGATTTATGATGCCAACAATGGTTCGCGAACTACGCGGCAGGCCTTAGCAGAGAAGTACGACAAGCAGGGAATCCATGTGATCATCCTTGGTGTGTCCCACTAGGTTCATTAGGCAACAATCGCTTATTTGCCTTCGGTATAGAGTCTGTGTGCGATAATAATGAGATTATAGAGACCAATATCCGAAACGTCAAGATATCCTCTCCTGATGTGAGTTCCCTCACCTTCTTGCTTACCTTTTTGCTGAATCTGATGTAGTATCGCGGCTGGGATCCAGACAAGGCAGTGCAAGATTACTATGAACGAATCCGTGATCGCGAAAAATCGTATGAGACGGTTGAAGAAACCACTTGGCCATTTATCCGTATAATAAATGTGTGTAGCATGTATATGAATCTTGTTTCATTTGTTGGCTTACCCGCATGGCTGAAATTAGGTAGGCGAGAAGATGATGGTCAATGTATGTCCCGACGCACTTTAATTTCGGTTGATCTAATTAATCCTCGCACAGAACATTCGTGGTTATTTGCAGGTGGGCGAAGATTTAAGGTCGTTTCAGGATAACTGATCCCATGAGCAGTCGCGAATTGTCTTCTTCCTCATGAATATCCACAACAGACCCCGCATGATTTATTTTGCTCGGGTAGGTAGCAAAGTATAACATAGCTGTCACTTGATTCATATCCTGACAGTCCGGACAATCACTCATTGAACATTCTTACAAAGCTGACTCGGATCTTTCTCCTGCGGGGTGGGAATACTCTGAGCGGCTGAAAGAGTTCGTGGTCGAGCGACGTGCCAAATCGCTCGAGCAGCGTGGGTTCGACCCTAATGATAGACGCCTAGTTGTACGTGGTCTTCAATCCTTACTGTACGGATTGATTTTCAAACAGAGCACACTAGATCTGGACCTCAACTCGGCGTCGTGCTCACCACACCGCTTGGCCATTCCTGACCCCGACACCCTCCACTTCAATTCCGCAACAACTCCCTCTTGCCACCTCTCATCTCACCGTACCGCCACAGTCTGCGGTTGCACGGAATGTGGTAACCACAGACGAAGCTGGAGAGCTGACAGAAACAAAAGTTACCACTAGCTCGTCTTTGAAAGTTAAGGTGATCGAGAAAACGCAGATGTGCGAGATCAACCCTGGGGTCTGGGACGGCCTCACTCCCGATCAAGCGAAGAAGTTCTACCCTCAGGAGTGGGCAAGATTCGTCAAGGATCCATACGCGTTCCGCGCTCCCAGAGCTGAGAGTTATCACGATTTATCTGGTAATAATACTTCCTCTTGTATATCTATCTGTGTTATCTTTTGTTCTAAAAACCCGTTTTGGCTCTAGTTCGCTTGGAACCTATCTTGATTGAATTGGAACGTGAAAAAGAAGATCTCTTGATTATCGGACACTCTTCTGTCATCCGATGCCTTCTTGCGTATCTGATCGGATTGCCTGCGAGCGAGATACCCGCAATTGAGATTGCGAGAGGTGACTTGTTGGAAGTTGTTCCGACTTCCTATGGAGTGCACAGCCAAGCTTTCCACTTTTGGGATGGTCCTGGTCGACGGGGCGAAGGCATCGACGGGGATGGCGACCACGAGGACGAAGAGGTTGGGAAGTCAAGGAGAGATGAGACAAACTTTTACGAGAATTATGCAGAGGACACGAAGGGGAAAAAGAGAATGACCGCTATGGATCTGGGGTGCCTTTCCCCTGGTATCTGGGAAGGTGGCGACGGGACTCTGGCTGGTGGAACCTGACTCGCACCTTAACAATTTTAGCAATTTCTCAGGCTGTATACTACACTGGTATCAAATGGATACGTTGCACGCTTCCATTGGCATGTTCGAATTGAAGCCGAGCACCTCCTAACTGTTCCGGCCGCGCATTTCATTCACTTAAACCATACTTAATCTTCTCTGCAGGGAATACAGGATATCACAGGGGAATTAAACCACGAGTCAACTGGCTGTTACGAAATGAATTGAAAGAAGTTGGCGTAACGTCGGTTTCCTCTTCAAGTTGTGGTCACGACTCATCAGCGCTAACCCTTCATCCGAATAACAGTGCTTACTGCTCAGACTCCCTGCCGTGAACATGAGGATCTATTGTATGAAATCACGTCCGGACCACATTGTAGACATCACTATTCGAGAGACCTATCCACCACGTACCGTTCAGTTACAGAAAGTGGTGCATGACCTCCACACACGCGATATTTGGACACGCAACATCCTGCCACATTTTCTCTCAAACCCAAAAGCCGAACGCGTATGGGCGTAAGCAAATATCTTTGACTCGAATACCGCTCCCTCATATTCTTTCAAGCTCGATTTTGGGTCCCTCTATAACAGGAGGCCATACGCCGTTATCTGTAATAGGTCTTTCACGTCACTCCCTGCTCAGCGGGATGCAGGCAGGAGATGACCTCTCCCAGTTGCCCTGGGTGGGTGTCATTGCCTGCGAGCATCCCCAAGCGCCTTGGCCGGACACTAACAGGGTCAACTGCTACCGTCGTCTGACATCAATTTGCCAGCGGAAAACACGAGACACGGGTGAAAAACTCAATTTCCTGATATCTTCGCACGGGTCGAAGTTCAAAGCATTCTGGGTGAACTATGAAGGAGAGGAAGTCCGTCTGGAGCAGATTGGAAATCCATACGTCCCGAAAGGAGTTAGGTATGCCCCAATGGACGTTGTGGATGATGATAGATTCCTCGGCTTTGTGATGAGAAACTTGAAGGTGGTATCTGCTATCTACAACTTACCTGTGACGTTCCCAAGTTCTACCTTGACACAAGACACTACCGTACAAGCTCCCATTAAATAGGTCTTGCACCTCCGAGTCCAATACAATATTAATGATAAGTATTTGCACAGTGCATGGATACCGCCGTTTTTGACAAGGATCTACCTCGTTCTCCAATTATCTCAGCACGCAGATTCAGAGTGAAACAGGAATGTTCCTTGAGCGTCATGGACGGCAGGACAGATCTGGGCGGACGCGAGATTGATTATGTTGATGAACGATTGTGTAAATGAAACATCACTAGCACTGAATTCGTACCCTTCGCCACTTGCACTCAATCTGCATACCCGCAGCGCAGTTTACTCACCATCGCGGTTACTACTTTGAGTTAAATTTTCGCCATGGCGTCAACAAATGAGTGCATTAATGAGCCTGCGTCTATGTTTGCTGTAGAGGGAAACGTGGGGTACGCGTTAAACAAAGAGATTCAAGAGAAGCCGTTGGGCTTCGTGAATGCTTGCTAACGATAGCAGAGCCTGACTCAACACTGTCAATGTGGTCGGGCGCATTAAATTATAATCGTCGCACGGACGTTGAAGTGGGGAAGCTTTACATAAATTGACCTGAACGACCATGTCCGGTTCCCGCCCACTACGTACACCTAGTCTGCCACCGACAGTACGCTACCGTCCACGTCCAGCGCATGGCCTTATTACATCGCGGGCGCCAGCACCTCGACGCTCTTCTGTTTCGGGGCTCACCGCTACCGGCCAGAAAGCTCAACGTTCCTCCAAGACAACACAGAAGCTCGTCCTTCTACCCTCTGCACCACAAACGAAGCCTCTACCAACAACTGTTTCCGATGATATCCTCGGCTACGAGACCGATACCGGCGTAATTCGTGAATACAAGTCAGCTGGCGAGCGCATGAACAAAGAACAGAGAAAGCGAGCAGGATACAAGAGAATCACAGCGTATTGTATTGCTGAAGAACTGAGGATGAAGTTGCTCGCGAGCTTTTTGAAGAGGGAACATAATGTCACACCAAGAGTGTTTGACGAGGCGATGTATGTTGTGAGTCTCGTGTTTCTCATTTGCCTGTCGAGGTTCCTGATCCACCTCATGTAATTTGCCCTGACTGGTGTCTTATAGATTTACAACCTGCCGCTCCTTCCTGGGTACGGGCCTAACACCAGCATCCGTTCTTCCGCAGCCCCTGTGAAGGAAGCCAAGTCTCTCCAGAAACGCCTTGCTGAAGCTGAAGAAAACGGCTACCAGGGCTCATATTTTATCCCTCAAGAAGACGTACCACGGACTTCGGATGGATACATGACGTCCGGATCCCATGCGGAATCTCACCGACCCCCGCCCCGTCCTGAATTGGAATCTGAGGCTGAAGGGGAAGCGGAGTATGCCGAAGAGGGTGATGGTGAACGGTACGATGTGAACGAGAGAAGTCAGGAAACGAAAGAGAGGGCAGAGGACGAGCGACGCGAGCAAGTCGAGGTGAAAGAAGAAGACCGTATTGCGGAAGTGGTCTTCTTTGCTTATGGCGTTGCTGTCTTCTTTGGACTCGAAGAAGGGCAAGAACGGGCTATTGTCGAGGATATCAGTAATGCAGGTATTTTGAAACGACCGATGAAAGAAGATGACTGGGAGATTGAGGAATGTCATTTTGCGGTACGTCACTGTCTTTCAATTTCTACGACTCCTCATCTGACGCTGTCTAGCATGACCCAACGATTTCATACCCTCGCATATATCATGATTTTTTCAGTGTGTTTTTCAAACTGTGCCTTGTGTTGTGTGCTCTACTAAAACACCGTAGCTTTCAAATCACCCTCCCATTTGCTCAAACTGTCTGTTGCGCATGCCCTCGCCCAGTCTACGCTCCTCGCACACTACGAGTCTGTCGCCTCTTCTGTACTTTCATCCCCTAGCACCGTATCAATACCAAGGCAGCTCGCATCCTCTGGCGCCATCAACCTCAAACGTCGTGATGCGATGAGGCTCACAGGCAAGCTGTTCAAGCTCAGACGCGACGTAAATCTCGTGAGCAATGTCTTGGACGTTCCAGAGTTGTTCTGGAGCGAGGCAAGTCTGGGAGGGCTGTATGAAGCTGTACGAGAATACATGGAAATTGGAGAACGTGTACAAGTACTGAACGAGAAACTCGGAATGGCGAGCGAATTTGTGGGTGTTTTATTGCAATTCGACTTGAGAAGCAACTGATGGTATTTTGCTTTTGCCTTCAGCTCGATGCTATACACGATCACTTGAATAACAATGCGATGGAACGGATAACGTGGATCGTTATTTGGTGAGACCTATCACGGTGTTAAAGTCAAATGATTCGATCTGACGGGTTCTTCAAAAGGCTGATTGTGGTCGCGCTCTTAGTGGAGTTGGTGAGTCGTTTGCACTGCAATCTGTGAAAAATGATTATGATTATTATGCTACAGGGCGAAGTGGTGGCGCGGCTAGTCGTGCATGCAACAATGGGTGGAGACAAGGCGGACCGCATAGTATTGCGGGGAGGAGGTGCGCTCAGGGCCCTTATCAAGATTGCGTCGCAACGATAGGTCAGGAGGTGGTCATGGTATCATTACATTGGTTTCTGCAAGACTCGTCAGCTCAAGATAGACTTGGGTCGTTCATTGGAACGGCATCCAGCAGCGAGTTTGTAATTTTAATCTATAGTAATACCTCGCTGGTCTTCAATTCACTCGGATCTTGGGTTTTTACATTTTCCGCTCATTGCAGCTCTCAGCTTTTCACACGCGACCACTCAGTAATCAAGCGCTGTCTCGCCGTCATAGGTAAGTGTCTAGGTCGATTTTTGACTGTGCATGTGTACCAGTACGTGCCACCACGAGTATTTGACTTTATTTGGGCGCGCATTACATACGCGCTCGGTTTTGACAACAGCCCCTTGACAGCCCCTGAGGCCTGAGGAATACAAGCGCTTGGTCGATTCAGAAGAGCTAGGTCCAATTTCAGTGATTCAAATTTTTGTCCTCGTCTCATTATGATTTTACTGCTACCAGTGGTCAATGGCGCGAAAACAGAAAATGATAAGGTGCTCCTTTCAATCGCTTCCCACAGAGACAAAGTGCAGCATCCTCAAGACTGTACTTGAAAGTATGGTCGAAGATGATATGATGACAACCCCTGAAAACGAACACCAGGTGCTGGCAGGAGGCCTGTCGTTCCCTCACACCATGGCATTGGTGTGCAGACACTGGCGAAACATTATGTCTTCTACGCCGGAGTTGTGGACTCGGATATGTTGTGCACTACCCCTGGAGGACCAGCGTGTGACCTCCCAGCTGAAGAAGGCGGGGAGTTACCCAGTCCATTTGATAATCAAACAGAATCTCCTAAGCAGACGCCATCCTTCATCCCTCATTTCATCACATCTTCAGCGACTCAAGAGCCTCATAATGACAAATGTTTTCGATGGATACGGCCGCTTTGAGTTGGGCGCATTGACAGGAGATGCGCCACAGCTCGAATGTTTACGATTGACAATTATAAGACGTCATGATCGTTTCATTGGCTTGAAATCGTGTTTGGAACTGGAGTGTCCCGCCCTTAGGATCCTTTACATCGACAAGAATATGGCTGATTACCTCGGCCCCCAGTGGTTGAAGAATAATACGCAACATATTGATGTCATGACCATTTATGGCGGCTACTCGATCGATATGGTGGCACCCCTAGCGATTTTTCGAGTCTTGAAAGCAATACCACGGCGAATACCTTGCCTCATTCTCGACAACCTGCAATTGTACCCGGCAAGCCAGAGCATCACAATCTATGCAGAGAAAATTATCCTGCGCACATGCATCCGAGACACTTTGGCTGCGTTCGATGGCGATTGTCAAACCATCGTTCTCCAGGAATGCGATGCTATCCATGAACTTCGTTGCCTATCGCTACCCCCCCTCAAACTCATTGGAGTTGGATGGGTGCGCTGCCAAATTTGGCATGCGGTGGATACCTAAAACACGCCCGTGGAATGGTGATACTGTAACCATCACGAACAGCCACTCCTCGTGCATCAAGATCATCCTGTATCTCCTCGGTGCACCTTTCGCTCGCCGTAGCTGTTGCCTGTGGCCCCGTGTCACCACGCTTAAACTCATCGCGAAGGGTGATTTCGTCATGGAGTTTCCTTTGATAACGCTGAAGGCAATGGTCAGCAGCCGGAGGGAGGCTGTGGGACAGGAGAATTTAGGGAAGGACGGTGAGGAGCTGGACGGCATGCGTCCGCTTATGGTGCTTCACGTGCATGGGGCACAACCTCTTCCATGTAAGGAGAAAATGTGGTTTAAGAAACAGGTGATGGACTTCGTGTGGGACTAGAAGAAGAGAGGCGAAGGAAAGACAAGGGAAAGAGACAGCAAGGAGAGTATGCGTGGGTTGGTCCAAGGAGGCGTATGTGTTAGCAGTGTTTTGCTGATGCTTGGTTGTGGTTGGTCTTCGGCGGCGGTTTCACCCCTCGATTCGCTGGCGCTTGGCTGTACTTGGTCTTCCGCCATGGGTTCCACACGAAATTTCAATTAGCGAGACTTACCTGAGGACTCCGACATGCCTTGTCGGAGGGTCCGGGTTGAGGCTCGTCTTCTCAATCTTTCGTCTGAATATAATTGAACTATCAGCATACTGGTCCGGCAGACACTATAATACACGAACTCCCATACTGCTATGCTAATCAAGCACCGTTATTTTCCAAAGAATCCACGTGTTCGACCTCAAGAGGCTTTAGAGCTCAAACGGGTGTCCTCTCCGTCCTCGGGCCAAAACATCTCCTCAAGTTCCACAACTCTCGCCCAAATACTCTCCATCGCACGTACAGCTGAGTGCGAATGACCATGGTGACGTCTCGCGAAGTGCTTGTTTGCCAGATCCTCCAGCTTCTGGACAAATTCTTCAAACTCCGGAGTCGTCCAGTTGTTTGTTAGTTGGCGGATCGCATTCGCAGTATCGTTTTCTGAGTCACTTTGAAGAGGGAGCAGGGATTTTACATACTTCCATGCGTCGAGGTATACCTAGGAGGCTTGTCTCAAGCAACGTAATGTCGATTGCGAGGCACACACACCTGTTCCATTGCCCATAGAAACACGAGCCCCTCTTCCAACGAACCAACAGAAGCTACCCTTGCCATCTCAGCTGTGTAATCTCGTGTGCCTTTCCGCTCTATCCAACCGTCGATATCCAAGTTCCATTCCTTTGCGACCCCTTCAAAGAAAGCAACCTCGCGAATAACTCCCTCCAAGCATATTATCAGCAGGGCGAGAGTCTCTCTGTTCAATTCCTCCTCAACGGCTGGTCCATCGAAGGGAATTTTTGATATGAGCAGACCAATAAAACGCGGATATGCGTGTGCCGCATAAATGCGATCCTGACCGAGCCACAGTGCAAGACGGCCTGGAGATAGGCTCAATGTACCAGCAGCTGTAAGAAATTCGTGCTGAGTGGCTGCGCTGTAGTATGGCGTCAGATTAGATTGGTCTTTCAGATGATGCGTGATATGATGCATGTCTGACAATGTAGAGGCGAGTGGTGGAGGTACATAACATATGTCAGGTCGTCACACAAATCACCTTATCTTATCTTATCTAGTGAACGTTATCTGATCCCCACGAATGTGGGAGGGTTTTGTCGGATGCAATTCCCCAGGCACCTGTACCTCGATGCGTGGGAACACTTTCGAAAAAAAACTGTACGATTCATCGATATAGATACAATTGATATCGATAGATGATGATGTCATACAAGTTGTTAATATACTTAAACTCATCATCATCAAGTCTGTCGTCTTTAGAGCTGAACTTGTGTGTATATCTTTTCGGTTTCTTTCTGTGTGCTTGTTTTATTGACATTAATCATGATATTCAGAATGTCTGTCTTTCTCTCGAAACATCCCAGTACGACTCGGAGAGTCTCTTGACCGCATCAGTCCCACCTGCTTGCACAAGATCACGGGGCACTTTACTTGCTGCTGAGTTTCAGAATTGTACGGTATCGAGGTGGCAACTGCTCTACGCACTCCTCCTGTCATTAGCGCATCTCCTGCTCTCGAACCAGCAGCTGTGCAAGCCTCTAAAGCCATGTCTTTACAGTGGATTTCAGCATCTGTTGATGATCTTGCTCACCGTTTAGAGAAGCTGAAACGTACATGACATCCAGACATATATTCCTCGATCAGCGCCACGCTTTTGCACACTCTACAACAAGCTTTCTCATCGAAAAACGTGTGATGCACTCGCTAATCATGCCCGGCAACGCGTACTACACCTATCTCATGCTGGAGCAAGTGTTTTGGGTGATGTTTATCTCGCATATTTTCCATTCTTGAGCTGTTATTTACTCTCGGAAAAGGCTGTTTTCTGTCAGATTCTTGCTCATGAGTTTGGCGTGCTCGTTACTGAACGCTTGTCACAGGAAATTGTCTCGCGCTCTGTCAAGGACATGTCAGTCTGTCTAGAATGCAAACTGAATGCGCCGGCAGAGGTGAGAGATATTCGTACAGATCGAGAGCGGGAATGACCAATGCCTGTTTCAAAAGCAGTCATTTCGGCGTATGCAGTTGCTGCCATGTGCAGCCTACACGAAGGAAGCTCTCCATGATTCCAAAGGCAAAAGGAAGGGTACTAACGAGCTCGGAGGTCAGTCACCTACTAAGAACTCAAAGTTATCGACGGAGAGCCATGACATCTTTGACATTGAGCTGGAGGTTGACGATCATTAGCCTGACTTGAATACTGTTGTCAAATTTCAAGTAGCGCTGCATCTGATCTGCGAAGCGCCTGATTGTTATATCGATCGACTGTTTACTACCAATCCGTCGTCATTCTTGAAGTTGAAGTCGGGGACTGGCGCTTCCCAGCGCGCTACGATTCCTCATGGCAACTCAACTTCCCAAACACGCACAGCGCCTCAAAATACGACCCGTCTTTTTACCATCGGTAACATGTGCATCACCGAGCCAAACAACACAGTTAGCGCCCCCTGGACCCGCCCCTTTAATGACAACGCGTTTCGAGATGTTCTCCAAGCTCCAGACATAAAGGTTTGTGTCAAGAGATCCCGGTCCCAGCGAGTCGGGATAGGCTGGTGATTCACCACATCATTTCAGTGTACCCGACGCAGTTATTACCAGAACTGCAACCTCGCCAATCTGTGAGTGATATAATGCGATCTTTCCGGCAGACTGTAGATGCGATGTCGGGAACGGGAACCTGTTACTTGAATACTAGGGCACAGCCTCTTCCACGCAAGGAGAAAATGTGGTCTAAGAAACAGGCGAGGGACTTTGTGTGGGACTAGAAGAAGAGGTGCGAAGGAAACACAAGGGAAAGACTATGACAGCAAGCAGCCAACAAGAAGAATATGTGTGGATTGGCCCAGGGAGGCGTACGTGTTATTTGGTCATCAATCATCCAGCTGATGACTCGACTCGGATCCAAATCATTGGGCGGGATTTGCACGATTCGACATACAACAGTCCATGATTTGTCATGAATTTTTTTCCGACACAGGGTATCTGACTGCTTCTAAAATCATCGGGGGATGTCGATGAGGCCTTGAGGTCTTTGGCTGTTGGCTTTGTGATTGCAGTGATTGGGCACAACCGACACTGGGCAGAGCTGACGGAAATAACCGGTTCTGCTCGGTGAATCTGCCACTCCATGAGTCAGTCCATGACAGAACAATAAATTTAACCTGTCACTCCATGGCAGAACTCCCAAGGCAAGAATTTTCTAGCCTCGTGTAAGTAATTGTAGTATGCAAACCAAATTTTTCAGCCGTTTGCAGAACGCTAGACTAATCCCAAAAAAGAAAACATAATTGCAACTTTCAACTTCCGACGACCAATGTTCCTACCATGGGACGTTACAGCCTGAGGACGTTACACACCCCAGAAATTCGTGGTATCTGACCGGACTACATAGTGGTCGTCGATCGGCGTCTTATCAAGCGCGTCCAATTTCCGCGTTGGGAATAATGCCTCCTATCTGAGCCATAGCCACCTTGGAGCCGTCCTTCCTAAACCTTTCCCTCATCCTTCATCCTTCTCTTCATAACGATCTAGTGGATTTTTGTTGATGCAGAAGTTTAGGTATGTCCAAGGAGCTTATAATGACAAAGTACGTACTGCATAGTCATGTGTTATACGAGAAGCCACATGACATCTCACCTCTCCATTTTCGCCTTGAGTGGTAGAACAGCGCCGACTGGACTCCATTAATCAATATTCGTCCATGTCCTCATATTGTTCTCATGTTATTCTTTGTGCCCATAATAGACGCGTGAGTCCTCGTCACTGCCCTTGGTTCAGCTCAGTGGCCTGCCAGTCGCAATCCGCGGTCTGCGACAATTTTCAATGACTCACAAGGTTTTATTCTTCGACATACCTCGGTGCTTAACCTTCCTACCAAAAGCCATCTGAGCCCTTTACGCATCGTCAACAGTGAATACTTCTCTTCCCAGAGTCCGATTTTGTTGCGATATCGAGCTGTCAACGAACGTAGTTGACACAGATCTGTGCTTGTAATGTTATACTCTATCATTGTAACGCCCAAAGACGAGTGTATCGCTTGTATTTCTTATCTTCTGCATTGCAGTCATCGTTGTGAACTCCAATGCCGAGAAGACAACTGGAGAGCACGTGGTTGTGATTGAAAAACTGATTCAGAGACGGTGCTCAGGCTGTTGAACCCTGCCAAAAAAAAAGGACTATAACGAGATGAGAGAAGTCATGTGAGTAAGTCATCCAGGTACCGTTTAAAATTTCGAGCGACTGACGGGGAAAGCTATGGGCATTGGACACCGTGGTCGGCATGAGCAATATATGTTACGGTCCATGATGGAAAGCCCTGCTTTCTGAGCTTGCGATTGCATGGGTCCTAGGCCTGTTGTCAAGGTCCCACATATCATGCGGTCGCATCTCCAATGGTAAGTAGTGTGAACATTCCCTACAGTTCCGCAACTGCCCCCACCGGCATAGCTTTGGAAACTGTTGTTGCGCGCTTTTCGGAGAATCGAAACAGCATCTCACCGTCATACTCTGAACATTATGCGAGGAGCCACCATTTCCCATACTGCACCCGCATGTCCCATACTAGCTGGCGGCAGTTTCCGAGTCCTCGCATTTCCGTGACTCTGGTGGACCCAACAGCCCGTTTCCTCCACGATGATCGCAATTGAGCGTTTCAAACTCCAGGCGCTGTATCCGGAGTGCTGGAATTGAGCCCTGGCTCAAACGGCGAAGAACGGGCAGGCGTTTCATCTCGCTTCTGATGCAAATATCGGCAGCTCCGTTGACCATTATTGCTGACACGCCCACAGAGTCAGCTACCTTCGTGCATGTAGAAAGACATGATACATACTAGTGTGTATGCGAACGCATGGTTCTGTTTGTCGTCTCTGTGTATATACGTACTAGTGTGTATGTTTCACCTGTGTCGCACTGGCATGGAATGTAGAGATCAGTGCCTCGCCCATGCAATCAAACTCTATTCGTGGTGTTAACCTATGCCTATGCCAGTCAGGGCTGACGAATAATTTTGCAATCTTCATTCTAGCGAGGCTTTTAGGGACGGGTCATCATCCTACCGTCCCAAAGTCATTCAAGAGTCCCTCAGACCAATCCCACATCACCTTCGTATCAATTCCGATTCCAAACATGCGTTTCTCCTTCCTCGCTGTCGTCGCTGCTTTGACAGCAATTATGTCTGTCAGCGCAGTACCAGCTCTGTTTGAGGAGCGGTCATGCGTCAGTGGTACCGACTGCGTGGGGTCCGCCTGCTGCATTCAAACTTGTGTGAGCATGCAGTTTGTTTGTATGATTCAAAATTGACTCATTCTTTGTGCGTTCCAATAGAAAAACGAGATGTGCACTGATGTATGAACAAGGATTCTTGAAATGTAGAAGAGCTACGCCTAGCGAGAGTCGCTGTGAGTGATGTTTCTGCTTTCCTATCAACGTTGTCATTCATGGCACAATTCTTAGTTGATCGTTGAGTTGATTGCCATGGTTAATTTGTGTCGCTAGCGCTTGAGTAATGGGAGGAAATTTGGCATATAGCATAATATTATCAAACACTCAACTTTGAACATAATTTGAACCTGGAAATTTCACATATAAGTGATCGAAGTACTGCAACACTGATTGTCTGACCTATCCATGCGTTATAAGCATGTGCATGTAAAAAGACCATGTCGGGGGTTGTACGAGGGGGCACGAAGCGGAATTAGAATGGGCGATGCACGAAGCGAAATGGGATGGAAGAAAAAGATATACGAACCAAGATGGGCTGCAGGGGATGATTGCAAATGTATAAAGTGAGACGACAGAAAATCAAAACGCGCATTAACAGGCAAGAAGACCACTGCCAGCGGGGTAGTAGAGCGATCCAAGACAGATAGACGCCTCTGAGGGAACATAGAGGACTCTGCGTCGAGCGAGTCATGAATATAAAAAGCCGGAAATGTAGTCGCATACACGAGACGGGGTAATGTGGGCAGAGCAGGGTGAGCGGTGAGCGATAAGTAGCAAACGAGGGCAAGTCCAGTATCAAACAATTGATACCTTAAACATCACCAATCCATACAACACTGTCGAGTATCATGTACAAAAAAGGAGTTGATATTCAGCAAGAAGATAATCAGCGCGTTTGTGAGAAGTAGGAAGAGTTGGTGTGAGGCACTGCTTTTTCGCCTATAGTAGCGGGTAACTTTCCTGACGTGCCGACCATGGGGATGGTAGCGTTGGATGCGGTGCTAGCTATGGAAGACGCTGCGCTGCTTGATAATGTGGACATGTCATAACTGTGTACATCACAGACCAGTTCCAGGCCCTCTGTGAAAGGGATTACCTAGGGGCGAAGACGGGTGCGTAGAGGTGGAGAAACAAGGAGATCCATTTCGAATCCGCGGAGGTGGGTTTAGATAAGAACGAGGCAGGTGGTTTCGAACTAAGAAGGAAGGTTAGACCTCAAGGCAACGAGGTAACACTCGAAACGATACTAGTTCTTCTCTAGGTCATAGGAGACAAATTTTTGGGATTGACACAGTAATACCGGGACTGCATTTATAGGGTGAGGGCTCGGACGAGGTTTGACACGGTGACACAACACTTTACACAGCATCTGAAAACCAACATTAGATCACAATTAGAGACAATACCGGAGGCCTGTACACCACTAATTGATACGATCTCCGAGCTGTACGAACGCAGAGGACAAGCACTGTAAATGTGGTGAGAGGTGCGTTTCAGTACTGCAAGGCTGTATGCGGATGGACATTGAAATATTCATCAACAATGATTAATGAACACTCAAAGTTGACTCGAAGTGTGTAGAGTGCATTTTAAGCGACATAACATCGTGACTAGCTAAGAGCCTGGACAGCTGCGTTTATTTCTCAGTTTATTTCTCAGTTTATTTCTATTGTGGCGTGGCAACGAGTGACAAGCTGTGACTCGCGTGTGACTCTATCAGCGTCCAGACTCCATACTGCCAAGTCATGGCGAAACGGAAGAGTACATCTGCGAACACTGGTACTACTAGTGCAGGCCCAGCTACCACTCACTGGACTGATGAAGAGACCTCCCGCCTCATTCAGTATCTCACACTTCATCGCGCTGAAGGTGGAGATGGTACTAACTTCAAACAGTCAACCTTTACCAGCTGCAGTGGCTTATTTATTGAAGCCCCTGGACGGCATTCCAAAGGAGGACCATGTAGCTGGAATCAAAAGGGATGGGCTGTCATGCAAGAACAAATGGATCACGGTACGTTTATTATTATTTTTCAAATCGATTCAATTTTGACTACCGCAGTGCAAGAAAAAGCATACCGCTATCGTCGATATCAAATTGCAATCAGGCTTTTCGTGGGACGTACGAACTCGGCGCAAATATCGGCCCAGCCGACGCTGCGCGTTGGACTGCATTTGCAAATGTGCGTCTCAATACAAGGCCATTCCGCAACAAAGGTTGGAAACACTTCGACGAGATGGACGACCTTTTGCGCACGCAGATCCCACATGGCACCAATGCTTTTCACGCAGGCCAGGAAACGTTCCAATCACAATATGACGTCAGCAACGAAGGCCCGGGTGTTGATGCTGTGGAGAATGAGCCTGTAGCGCCTGACTTGGGAGACTTGGGAGACTTGGGAGGCTTGGGAGGCTTAGCGGTTGAGGGAGACATTGAGAGGATTGTGGAGAGAGACTCAACTGGGCTGGATGATGATGAAGACGATATCATTCCTTGGGAAGCGACTCCTCCTCCTCCTCCTCTCTCAAAATGAAAATTCGCTGCCATGTCTTCAACTCCATCGCTTACCCCTTCAACTGGATCTTGTTCTTCTGGTCCGCAATCAAAACGTCAGCGTGCCAGCGGATCAGCCACTGCACTCTATGCAATTAATGATCGATTTTCAGAGTTCACTGACGTCTTTCGTGTAGCTACACAATTGGAAAAATCGGCTATCACCTTATCGCCTCAGCGCAAGCAGGCAGCAATGCAGCGTGCTCAACTACTAGAAACACATCTCGATGATGACGACATGGCTGCACTTATCGAAGCTTTTCAGGTGGATGTCAGCGCCGCTGATGCATATATGGTCATGTCCGACGAAGGGCCAAGGAGGTCTTTTGTTGACCGCAAGATCAAATCTATCAACAAGTAGATCTACTAGGTAGTATAGGTGTTATGTACTCATCCTGTCGCGTCCTGACGAGCGCGACACACTCTATGACAGTCCCTCCACATAGCATCTGCAATAGCATCTCTCTCCTCTGTCACCTTTTGCCTTTCAGTACGGCCCGCCGGTCCTTCAGCAAGAACGCCCCTTGACTCGCCTGGATCAGGGTCAACGAGATCCTCGACGGCGAATTCTTCTATTTCCTTCGGATCGAAAATTCGGATGAAGTTGTGAATGGCACAAAGTGCTGGGGGAATTCGGGCTTGAGTCAACATGCTATATTCCGGTGGATGTACGAGTATCGTGAACCACCTCTTGAGAACGCCGAATATTCGCTCAATCACATTTCGAGCCTGAGCATGCCAAAGGTTGTATATTTCTTTTGAATTTTTGGCCTGCCGTCGATGAGAAAATCAATAGTTCGAGTGAGATATCACTCACCGAACTGCAGCTCGACCCCACTCAGCCAAGTGGTACCGAACACTTCGGTACGGAACGAGAAGCGAGTAGCATATTCCGAACCCAGCATCTGCAAGGAAGTACCTTCCTTAGTGATGTTCCGGCCCGGCTTGGGCTCAAAGCCCCGGCTTAGGCGCGGCCTGAAGGGGCTTAGGCTCGCCAGAATTCAAGCCTGAGCCGTGAGCCCAAGCCAGCCGAAAGCCGGGGCTTGGGCCTAAGCAAGCTGCGGCCCAAGCACTGAATTTCTGCGATGGCGGAACAAGTGAGCA